>NC_056741.1:362527016-362869516 GCF_019279795.1 Protopterus annectens | reverse complement strand
GTGGAGGGTGTGAAGTTCAGCCCTTAAAATATGTTATGTACCTAGTTCACTAATAAAAAATCGAACAGTAAAATATGTACTACAATATAATAAAATAGGTAGTCCACAGTTGAGTGAAAAATGGCGTATCCTTTATTGAAACACATAAACAAGTGATCCTAGCTGAGTATAATGAAAAGCATTCAAGACATTCATTATTTATATATAATCTGGTTATTTGGAGCAAGGGAGTGATTACAGAGGGTGGTTCTGTTAAGAAGAATAAAATCAGTAAACTCATTCCTTTAACCAAGTCCCCCTTCCCCCTTAATATCACAGTGTAGACTGAGACTGTGCCACCTTAGAAATGAAACAAAAGCTAGAGACAAATTAAAATATATATAATATAAGAACAACTTATTAAGGCTCGCTTACTAATCCAAACTTTATTAATTAGGAAACCAACTCACTAACAAAATTACTAACTAATTAACTAACAAAAAGATCTACCACTAGACATCTATCAGAATAAATATTAATAACTTACAAACTGAAACACTTTTTAAAAGATCGCTTTCATACCAATTAAATGCTTAAGTTTGTGTATAAAAAAAATGTCATAATATTAATGAACATGTGTATAAATCCACAACTGAACACCTAAGTAGGCTGAAAATCATAGCTATAATTGCTAAGGTAGAAATAGAGTGACAAATGTTAAAAATAAAGCATTAAGGCCCTGGGGATCTGTTCAAGTGTGTGGCATCTGACTAAGAAAGCACTTAGTTTGAATTAGTAAAAGTATCAGAAAACAGCACTAATGTCAATTATTTTCACTGTATAATATTCAAAATGTTTGATATTTGTTTATAACAATATTAGCAGGTATAATATCAAGTGTATAATGTCAGCAATAATCAGTCCCATACCAGATTTTAATAGTCTTTTAAACAGTGGGGCAGTTTTCTGAGTTCTAGTATTTTTTTTATGGAGCAATAATAATTGAGTTCTGTGTTTTTAAAAGAGTTCAGTTTCAGCTGCTACAGTAGTTCACATTTTTCTAAAAGATTAGGGATGTCTCCTTCAAGTTCCAAAAGGTGAACACAAACAGTAATTTGAGGTTTAAAGCCAGTTGTAAAGCTGCAGGGGCTGAGCCAATGCATTATTCTGGCACTTGGCTCTAATATCAGAAGAATGGCCAGAACTTCTTCTTTTAAGTCTGTTGAGTGTTTCCCCCACATAAAATGCTTCACAGTCATTGCAGTTAGCCCTGTAAACCACCTGCACTGAGTTACAGTCACCTCCTGTGTTGTTTTAAAAAGTTTCTTTAAATAAGGGCAGAAAAACGTGTCTCCCTTCTGTATGTGCTGACAAAAAACACAGTTGGCTCTACACTTAATGCTTTATGTTTCTAGTAGTCTCAAACTACCTTCAGCCCTGATGTTTCTGGCTTTCCTGTGCACAAAAGAAGGAGCTTCTTCAAGGATGTCCATTAGATAATGAGTTTTTAGTAATAATGGCCCAATTCTCTGTAATGATATTAATGATGCTGTGATAGTCAACAAGTAAAAGTCAAGATTCATCTGTCTTTATATTTGTTGTCCATAGATTTCTTTAAAACCCTCCTATAAGGATTGTTAAGTGCTGGTGAATTTGTACTTTTTAGTTCAATTATAGGTTCCAGAATGCTTCTTAACATATTGCTTTCATATCCCCTTGCCAAAAAATCATTTTCAGGATCATTTAGGCTCTTAAGGAAGGGTTCCATTTTCATGCTGATCCTGGCCAACCTGTAGCCCTGGGACTTAATAATGTTATATTTGTCCTGGTGGGATGGAGACTCTTATTATGTAGCAGGAGGTTTACATTGGTAGGTTTTCTATAAAGAACTGCATCCATTTTGCACATCTAAGAAGACTGCCAAGGTAGGGCAGTATTTTATTATTTTGTAGTACATATTTTACAGTTTTTTATTAGTGAACTAGGTGCATAACATATTTTAAGGAGTGAACTTCACAACCTCCACACTGTGAAGCTTCTGCTTGGTTTGATATAGGTAACCTACAGATTCTAGCCTCAAACTAGTTTGGCTTAAACAAGGGCATGTTTAACCTACCTAACCTGGTCGATTTCTTGTAGGGATTATGAAAGAAGAAGAGTGAAATGTAAACAGTAAAGTTGCATTAACAAGAAGGGAAACAAATGTGGGAATGTGAGTGAAAATGCATGTATAACTGCACAGTCTGTTTAACGAGACTAGAGAGTCAGAAGAAAGGGAAAGTAAAACCAAATGAATTCCCTTTTTAATTTCTCCAAGCCTTATGGGTTTCTAATACCATGATGGGAATGGACCCCATTCCTAAGTCAAAGTATGACGTTCATGAAATTAGTATTGTTTCAATCTTTGATTTCAGCCAAAAGTATTCTTCGCAGCACCTGCAATGTGCCCAGTAATGAGTCCTCCTGCAATTCATATGTAGTTACATGTATTGGTAACATATCTAAATACGATTGTAGATTCTTTTTAATAAGACCCATTGCTCCTATTACTATTGGAACTGTCTGGGTATCTTTCTTCCACATTGCTCTGGTTTCTGCCTGCAGATCCTGATATTTTATGACTTTGTGTCTCTCTGTACGCAAGACACTGTAGTCACTGGGTGTGCTGATTTCAATGATCAATGCTACTTTTGTCTTCTTTTCATGGACCACTATATTTATTTGACATTTGTTGACTGGGTTAGTCCAACTGGGACAGAGCCCTTTTTCAGTGGAGACCCGGGGAGAAAAGCTCCACAGTATAGATACAATAAACTTGACTTAGTACAAAGATAATAATACAAGATCTCATGTACATATATAATAACAGGTTTAACATACATGGCAATTAGAACCCACAATTCATCACATGTAGATACAGTGCAGAGTACAAGAAAAAAGCAGATCAAATTTACAAGGTAAGGCAAAGTGGTTACAGTTTAGTTGAAGGTAATTGAGTATGGGTATCTAAATTTAGTCATTTAACTGTTGAAAAGTTATATAGCAGAAACAAATTAAACTGGCTGTGGAAGGGAGAAAGAGGTGGTCAGGTATGAAAAAGGACTATTTTAGAGTGTAGGAAAGAGGCAGAGAGGTAGTAAAGGTGGGTAGCAGTGTTGAAATTAAGAGATATTAGGTGACAGGTAGGGTTTCTAGCATCTATCTTTTGAACTGTTGATAATCAATGATCCCATGTGATGTAAACTTCATCATTTTTTGTGGTGCTTTGAGTCTTATGTTTCCAGTGTTTTTTCAGCCACTTCATTTAATGTTTGCACAATCCCCAGTGCAACAATCTTGCCACATTATTCTGCCTTTCCGTATACAGTCCTTCTGCCATTAGTATGTCGCAACTAGCAATGAGGTGTGCGACTGTTTCCAATTCGGTTTTACAAAACCTACATTTGTCTGTTTCTCACACATGTTCAATGGACTTTGTATACCAATGTGTATGCAGCCCACTATCATGGGCCACCAATATTAACCTTTCATCTCTTTTTTTGAATTCGCCTCTCCTTAACCATTCCTGCATTAGTTCCTGATAAACATGAGGTTCTTCCAGAAGTTTTCTATACTTGCAACTACATTTATATATTTTACACATTTCTTGCCTTCTCATCTGGTCCTTCACCTTATATATGTTCTTTTGTTTTTTGGCACATTCAGTTGCTGCCTGATTTTTATCTACTTCTGGTTTGATTTCCATTCCTGCTTGACGCCGATATGCTTCTGCTAGATTAAGCAGAGCAGTCATTTTAGATCTATTCTCCTCATGTTTCAAAACTTGCACTACGTTTGGGTCTTGTGTGGTCAGCAGATATGTGTGGGGTCCCGTGATAGCAGGTCTGTACATGTAATCAATTTCAAGGAGGCCCATCCCTCCTTCTGAATGGGGAATATATAATCATGGTATGCACTGATTTTTATAAATCATTTGGTAAGCCTGAAGTATCCTTCTTGTTTTCCTATCTAATCAATCCAACATGTTTTGGGGCCAGTCAATCACTCCAAAACTGTAACTTGGGACAGGAAGAGCAAATTGGTTTATAGCTTGGATTTTGTTCCTAGATGTCAACACTGTTTTCAGGATTAATTTAAGTCTTCTAAAGTATTCTTTCCTAAGTTTTATTCATATTTGTTCATGTTTTATTGCTGCTCCTTCATCTATTCCCAAATATTTATACACTCCCTCTTGGTCAAGTTCTTTTATGTCACATTCTTGTCTCAAAAAGAAGTTATGTACTCACCATAAAGTTTCACGTTTGTTGTCCATAATCTCGCCTTCATTCTTGATGGTTGTGTTCGGAACAGAGTATTGGTTCCAACTCAGCCTAATACTAAAGCTCGAGAGCTTCCACTGGCTCAAGGCTATACCTTATCCCAGGATGCCAGGCAAGAATTCCCCAGATCTTGTTTGCAGATACCGAAGAGAATTCTTTTCAAAAACGTAAGGTAGGCATACTATTTCTTAGCCCATGCGGCATGAAGAGAGAAGGGAATCCGAAACCCATGACCAATTCCAGAAAACATTCCCCTCGATCCTCCAGGTAGAGGGAAGGAGGGTGGGATGCAAGAAGGAAGGCGAGATTATGGACAACAAACATGGAACGTTATGGTGAGTACATAACTTCTTTATGTTATGTTGTCCCATCTCGCCTTCATTCTTGATGGTTGGGCCAACGTTCCTAGCACCTTCTTTCTCAGTGGCTCAAGTGAATAAACTCTTCAGAAAGTGGAACCAAAGGAAGCCCTGTTCCGGGAGGCTACATCTACTTTGTAATATGTGATAAAGGTATGAGAATTAACCCATGTGGCTGCAGCACAGATTGAATCCAGCGGAAGTCTGGTCTGAAAGGCAGTGGCGGTTGACATAGCTCTAGTCGAATGGCCTCAAATTCTCCCTGGTAGCTGCATTTGCTGAGAGGTATATACATACAAAATGGTATCTGTAAGCCATTTAGACAAAGTGACCCTTGAGAATGGAGCTCCATTCTTGTTATCCGAGAAGGAAACAAATAATTGATCAGATTTTATAAACTCCTTTGTCCTATGTAGATAGAAACGTAATTGTCTATGGACATCCAGTTGGTGGAGCTTATATTCTGCCTTGTTGTCATAGTTGGGAAAAAGACAGGTAAATCAATAGACTGATGTAAGTTGGACTCAGAACATACTTTAGGCAGAAAAGAAGGATTTCTTCTCAGAGAGATTCTGTCTTTGTGAAAAAACAAATAGGGAGGACGAATAGACAGGGCTTGAAGTTCTGAAACCCTCCTGGCCGAAGTAATGGCTGTTAAGAAAATTGTCTTCCATGTTAGAAATTTCAGTGGACAAGACGAAGCTGGTTCAAATGGAGGGAGAATTAACTTAGCAAGTACCAAATTTAGATCCCAGGGAGGTGGCGGCTCTCTTATTGGGTGTCTTAATAGGAATGTACCCTTCAGAAAGGCCTTGCATAATGTGTGAAACATAATATTGGATCCCTTGTCTCCTATGAGGAAGTTTGAAATGGCAGCAAGTTTTATTCGTACAGTGGATGCAGCTGCACCTTGATTGAAAATTTCTGCTAAAAATTCAAGAATTGAAGAAACAGGGGCTGTAAAGCAATCCAGATGATTTTTAGCAGCCCAGCAAGAAAACCTTTTCCATTTGCTAGCGTACAGTTTTCTAGTTGTGTTCTTGTGTGACGAAACCAGAATGTGTCGCACCACAGGGGAAATGTTTGGATGTCTGGCTAAGAAGGGAAGTGGAGTAACCAAGCTGTCAGCTTGAGAGTCTGGACAGAGGGGTGGAGCATCCCTGACTGATGAGTCAGAAGGTCCGGAACTGGTTCAGTGATGCAAGGCTCCTCTTGAATATGGGGCCAAAGGAAAAGGAACCAGATTTGTTGAGGCCAGTATGGAGCGATGAGAATTAGTTTACGACTCAATGACGTTGCTTTGTGAAGAACATTGGGTGTCAATAGAAACGTGGAAAAGGCATAAAGAAGTCCCCTGGACAAATTGTGAACAAGTGCATCCCTTGCTGACTCCCCAGAGGGGGGAGTAGGGCAAGGTAGCTGATGCATTTGGCGTTCATGGACGTTGCATAGAGGTTGCAGCAAGGCTGGCCCCAGTTGTGAAAAATTCAGTTTGCAACTTCTTGTTTCAGGGACCACTCATGAGGCATAAGAATTGCTTGGCTTAACCTGTCCGCTATCACGTTGGATTTACCTGGAATGTGTGTTGCAGTCAGAAAATGTTGAGAGGAAATTGGCGTTGCCATACTCTTTGTGCCTCTCGACACAGAGTTTAGGATCTGGCTCTGCCTTGTTTGTTGATGTACCACACCACGGACATATTGTCCATCTGTATTGCAATCGTACCTATTGGAAGAGAGCTCTGGAATGCTTGCAATGTAAGGAAGCACCGCTCTCATCTCTAAGACATTGATGTGCAAGTGGTATTCATGGTCTTGCCAAGTCCCTTGGACAGTCTGTCCCAGAAAATGCCCCCCACCCTATCTGGGAAGCATCCGTGGTCACTGTAGCTACTGGATGGGGGAGAACAAATTGTCTGCCTATCGTCATCTGCGTGGACTGAAGACACTAACATAGGTCCTTCTTGCAGGTATCCGTAATGATGATCTTGTGTGACATGGGTAACTCCTGCATGGACCACTGAGCAAAGAGAAGCCACTGTAATACTCTCATATGTAAACGTGCAAGTGGGACTAAAGTTATCACAGCTGCCATCAGCCTCAGAACCTTAAGGACAAACTTTGCCTGCACCTTCCTTTTCAATAGCAAGATTGATACCTGATAGTGCAGAGTTTGCACCCTTTCATGAGGCAGTCTTGCTACCATGTCTTTTGTGTTTAATTCTGCTCCTATGAATGAAATATGCTGTGAAGGCAACAAGGCAGATTTTTCGTAATTTATGGTAATGTCCAGCTCTGAGCATAGATGTATAGTGGTGTCTCTTGCCTTGGTCAGTAGATGCTGGGTGGTGGCGGTGAGAAGCCAGTCATCTAAGTACGGAAACACCCAGAATCCTAACCGTCTCAGGTGTGCCGTGACTATTGCCATGCATTTGGTGAACACTCTGGGGGCTGTAGTGAGTCCAAAGGGCAGAGCTCTGAATTGGAAATGACTGGCTCCCAGCCAGAAGTGTAGGTATCTCCTGGATCACCTGTCCATCCTTATATGGTAGTATGCATCCTGGAGATCAGTGGAGGACATCCAATTGTCCTTTCCCAGAAAAGTGAGTATGGACTGCTGTGTCACCATCTGGAACTTTGTTTTCCTGACAGACTTCTTCAGTCTGCTGAAATCCAAAATGGGCCTCCAGTCTCCTGTATTCTTTGGAACTAAAAAGAACCTTGAGTAAGTTCCAGATCTGATTTAGTCTGCAGGGTCTTTTGGATTACTCTTTTTCATAGGTTCATAAGTAAGTATTAGGCTATCAGCCCTAGGGCCTATACAAACCTAGCCAAAAAGGTACCCTGACTTTCGCCACCCAAGAAAGTTATTTTCCTGTGCCCCTGTCGAGCAGAGCCTCAGAGGTTGTCCCCGGGATGAATTTCCAAAAGCTCTGGGTTTGACATATCTGTATGTTAGGCAGAGATCATCTCTGAGTAGGCAATACGCAACAGAGTAAAGCTGGAGTTTTTTGAGACGGTCTGCGTAGGGCATCTGTTTGAGCCTGTAATCCTCTTTGTGAGGTATTTCTGCGGCCTTTCCAGTTGTTGAAGATGTCCTGTGAGGTACATACCAAAAGGGGCGCTGTACTCTATAATGGGTCTAATGAGTGACGAGTAGATGGGAACAATGATCTCTTTTTTCCTGGATGAGAAACATTTTGTGATGAGGTGTGTCATACAGAAGGATTTCCTGACAACTGTTGCAATGTGATTATCAAAGGAGAGACTACTGTCCACCTGTGTCCCACGGTCTCTTATCACACTTTCGGTGTTAAGTAGCTCATGGGTACAGAGTTTTTACCAAAGGGGATGACAATGCACTTTTTGGCACTGAGCTTGAGGCCATGGCTTTGACACCAGGCATCTGTCTCAGTGAGGCCCTTTTGTAAGATGTCCACATCATTAGAAGTTTCAATTATGGCTCCTACTTTGCAGTCATTTGTGAACTTTGTTAGCCAAAGACAGTCTGTGTTAGCCTGTACTTCAAAAAAGTAGATACCAAACAGGAGAGGACCCAGGACTGAACCCTATGGTACTCCACTTGTCACTGGTCTGAAGTCAGATTTGGAGTCTGCTAATTTCACAGTGTTGGTTCTGTCACTGAGCCAGTTGGCAACCCATCTTGTGACATAGGGATTTATACCTAGTTTAGTGAGTTTATAATTCCAGAGTGGGGGATGCTGTCAAAAGCCTTGGCGAGACTTAGGTAGGCTGTGAGAACCTTACCCTTGTCTATGACTTTGGCGACTGCTTCAAAGAAGTCTGTCAGGTTTAGGAGACAAGATCTGCCTTTTACAAATCCGAACTGGGTGGGGTCCAGAGTTTGGAGATTATCAATGTCGTTGTTTATAAGTTCCATGATGATACTTTCCATTGCCTTGCATACTGCATACCAGGCTCATTAGGCTAATGGGGCAGTAGTTCCCAGAGTGTGTGGTGGCTCTCCCTTTGTGGAGTAGGATAACTGTCGCTGTGCGCCATTGAGTGGGCACAAAGTCTGAGGTGAGGCTATGATTGAACATGGTGCTTAGGTGGGGTGACAGTTCATTCTGTAGTTCATGTATAATGCAGCCTGGGATGTTGTCAGATCACATGGACGCTGTGATCTTGGCTTTGGAGAGTGTGGTTTTTACCTGTGCTGTCGTGATTACAGGAACATTACATTCTTCCGGTATAGAGATGGGCCCTTTAGGGGGTGAGAGGGGGGTAAAGTTAGCACTGAACCTGGGGTGAGAGG
This sequence comes from Protopterus annectens, assembly GCF_019279795.1. Lineage (NCBI taxonomy): Eukaryota > Metazoa > Chordata > Ceratodontiformes > Protopteridae > Protopterus > Protopterus annectens. Next base: position 362,860,581 of record NC_056741.1, on the reverse strand, counting down.
GGGGTAAAGTTAGCACTGAACCTATCTGCCAGGATGTTGACAATATCAGTTGCTTCTGTATATTCAGTGCCATTGTGCTGTAACTCAGAGAAGATCTGAGTGTATCCATTGAGATTCTTGACATAGCTATAGAATGCTTTGTGGTTGTCTTTAGAATCAGTGGCGATTTTGTTTTTGTAACTAGCTTTGGATGATTTTATGAGGTATTTCAGCTTCTTACTGAGGCTGACCATGGAGTTCCTCCAGTCACAGGATTTTACTCTTTTTTTCCAGCAGTTTCTTTCTTCTGTTGTAGAGTTTGTTTGTAGCAGGGGACCACCAGATTGGCTTCCTTTTTTGGAGAATAGCATCTTGGTTCTGTTAGGGATAGCACGATCCATGCACTCGTGTAAGTGCTTATAAAGTGCATTTGTGTAGGATTCAGCAGTCATAATACCCCTATTGTCTGTCAGCATGGGTGTAGTGAAGTTTGCCATTTCTGTCTTAAGAAGTGTGAAGTTGGCTTTGGAGAAATTTTTTACGGTGGTTTCCCTAATGGGGGGTGGGGGCGGGATGTGGATATCTAGGATGATTAGCTTGTGGTCGGATCTGACCAAAGAGGAATTGACCTCTGGTGTGGAACACCAGTTGCACATGTTGGTAATGACCAGGACTAGGATATTGCTGCCCCTGGTGGGGGGGTGGATAAGTTTATCCAAGGTGTTGAAATTTATGAATTCCAGAAAACGTTGAGCAAAAGAGTTGGTACATGAGTAGTTTGCTGCCCTGGGTTAGGGGTGGATGTCTGGCTAAGAAGGGAAGTGGAGTAACCAAGCTGTCAGCTTGAGAGTCTGGTCAGAGGGGTGGAGCATCCCTGACTGATGAGTCAGAAGGTCCGGAACTGGGTCAGGGATGCAAGGCTCCTCTTGAATATGGGGCCAAAGGAAAAGGAACCAGATTTGTTGAGGCCAGTATGGAGCGATGAGAATTAGTTTGCGACTCAACGACGTTGCTTTGTGAAGAACTTTGGGTGTCAATGGAAATGTAGAAAAGGCATAAAGAAGTCCCCGGGACAAATTGTGAACAAGTGCATCCCTTGGTGACTCCCGCAGAGGGGGGAGTAGGGCAAGGTAGCTGCTGCATTTGGCATTCATGGACGTGGCATAGAGGTTGCAGCAAGGCTGGCCCCAGTTGTGAAAAATTCAGTTTGCAACTTCTTGTTTCAGGGACCACTCATGAGGCATACGAATTGCTTGGCTTAACCTGTCCACTATCACGCTGGATTTACCCAGAATGTGTGTTGCAGTCAGAAAATGTTGAGAGGAAATTGGCATTGCCATACTCTTTGTGCCTCTCGACACAGAGTTTAGGATCTGGCTCTGCCTTGTTTGTTGATGTACCACACCACGGACATATTGTCCATCTGTATTACAATCGTACCTATTGGAAGAGAGCTCTGGAATGCTTGCAATGTAAGGAAGCACCGCTCTCATCTCTAAGACATTGATGTGCAAGTGGTATTCATGGTCTTGCCAAGTCCCTTGGACAGTCTGTCCCAGAAAATGCCCCCCACCCTATCTGGGAAGCATCCATGGTCACTGTAGCTACTGGATGGGGGAGAACAAATTGTCTGCCTATCATCATCTGCGTGGACTGAAGACACTAACATAGGTCCTTCTTGCAGGTATCCATAATGATGATCTTGTGTGACATGGGTAACTCCTGCATGGACCACTGAGCAAAGAGAAGCCACTGTAATACTCTCATATGTAAACGTGTCAGTGGGACTAAAGTTATCACAGCTGCCATCAGCCTCAGAACCTTAAGGACAAACTTTGCCTGCACCTTCCTTTTCAATAGCAAGATTGATAGCTGATAGTGCAGAGTTTGCACCCTTTCATGAGGCAGTCTTGCTACCATGTCTTTTGTGTTTAAGTCTGCTCCTATGAATGAAATATGCTGTGAAGGCAACAAGGCAGATTTTTCGTAATTTATGGTAATGTCCAGCTCTGAGCATAGATGTATAGTGGTGTCTCTTGCCTTGGTCAGTAGATGCTGGGTGGTGGCGGTGAGAAGCCAGTCATCTAAGTACGGAAACACCCAGAATCCTAACCGTCTCAGGTGTGCCGTGACTATTGCCATGCATTTGGTGAACACTCTGGGGGCTGTAGTGAGTCCAAAGGGCAGAGCTCTGAATTGGAAATGACTGGCTCCCAGCCAGAAGTGTAGGTATCTCCTGGATCACCTGTCCATCCTTATATGGTAGTATGCATCCTGGAGATCAATGGAGGACATCCAATTGTCCTTTCCCAGAAAAGGGAGTATGGACTGCTGTGTCACCATCTGGAACTTTGTTTTCCTGACAGACTTCTTCAGTCTGCTGAAATCCAAAATGGGCCTCCAGTCTCCTGTATTCTTTGGAACTAAAAAGAACCTTGAGTAAGTTCCAGATCTGATTTAGTCTGCAGGGTCTTTTGGATGACTCTTTTTCATAGGTTCATAAGTAGGTATTAGGCTATCAGCCCTAGGGCCTATACAAACCTAGCCAAAAAGGTACCCTGACTTTCGCCACCCAAGAAAGTTATTTTCCTGTGCCCCTGTCGAGCAGAGCCTCAGAGGTTGCCCCCAGGATGAATTTCCAAAAGCTCTGGGTTTGACATATCTTTGTATGTTAGGCAGAGATCATCTCTGAGTAGGCAATACGCAACAGAGTAAAGCTGGAGTTTTTTGAGACGGTCTGCGTAGGGCATCTGTTTGAGCCTGTAATCCTCTTTGTGAGGTATTTCTGCGGCCTTTCCAGTTGTTGAAGATGTCCTGTGAGGTACATACCAAAAGGGGCGCTGTACTCTATAATGGGTCTAATGAGTGACGAGTAGATGGGAACAATGACCTCTTTTTTCCTGGATGAGAAACGTTTTGTGATGGTGTGTCATACAGAAGGATTTCCTGACAACTGTGGCAATGTGATTATCAAAGGAGAGACTACTGTCCACCTGTGTCCCATGGTCTCTTATCACACTTTCGGTGTTAAGTAGCTCATGGGTACAAAGTTTTTACCAAAGGGGATGACAATGCACTTTTTGGCACTGAGCTTGAGGCCATGGCTTTGACACCAGGCATCTGTCTCAGTGAGGCCCTTTTGTAAGATGTCCACATCATTAAGTTTCAATTATGGCTCCTACTTTGCAGTCATTTGTGAACTTTGTTAGCCAAAGACAGTCTGTGTTAGCCTGTACTTCAAAAAAGTAGATACCAAACAGGAGAGGACCCAGGACTGAACCCTATGGTACTCCACTTGTCACTGGTCTGAAGTCAGATTTGGAGTCTGCTACTTTCACTGTGTTGGTTTTGTCACTGAGCCAGTTGGCAACCCATCTTGTGACATAGGGATTTATACCTAGTTTAGTGAGTTTATCTATAATTCCAGAGTGGGGGGTGGTGTCAAAAGCCTTGGCGAGACTTAGGTAGGCTGTGAGAACCTTACCCTTGTCTATGGCTTTGGTGACTGCTTCAAAGAAGTTTGTCAGGTTTAGGAGACAAGATCTGCCTTTTACAAATCCAAACTGGGTGGGGTCCAGAGTTTGGAGATTATCAGTGTCGTTGTTTATAAGTTCCATGATGATACGTTCCATTGCCTTGCATACTGCATACCAGGCTCATTAGGCTAATGGGGCAGTAGTTCCCAGGGTGTGTGGTGGCTCCCCCTTTGTGGAGTAGGATAACTGTCGCTGTGCGCCATTGAGTGGGCACAAAGCCTGAGGTGAGGCTATGATTGAACATGGTGCTTAGGTGGGGTGACAGTTCATTCTGTAGTTCATGTATAATGCAGCCTGGGATGTTGTCAGATCACATGGATGCTGTGATCTTGGCTTTGGAGAGTGTGGTTTTTACCTGTGCTGTCGTGATTACAGGAACATTACATTCTTCCGGTATAGAGATGGGCCCTTTAGGGGGTGAGAGGGGGATAAAGTTAGCACTGAACCTATCTGCCAGGATGTTGACAGTATCAGTTGCTTCTGTATATTCAGTGCCATTGTGCTGTAACTCAGAGAAGATCTGAGTGTATCCATTGAGATTCTTGACATAGCTATAGAATGCTTTGTGGATGTCTTTAGAATCAGTGGCGATTTTGTTTTTGTAACTAGCTTTGGATGATTTTAGGAGGTATTTCAGCTTCTTACTGAGGCTGACCATGGAGTTCCTCCAGTCATAGGATTTTACTCTTTTTTCCAACAGTTTCTTTCTTCTGTTATAGAGTTTGTTTGTAGCAGGGGACCACCAGATTGGCTTCCTTTTTTTGGAGAATAGCATCTTGGTTCTGTTAGGGATAGCACGATCCATGCACTCGTGTAAGTGCTTATAAAGTGCATTTGTGTAGGATTCAGCAGTCATAATACCTCTATTGTCCATCTGCATGGGTGTAGTGAAGTTTGCCACTTCTGTCTTAAGAAGTGTGAAGTTGGCTTTGGAGAAATTTTTTACGGTGGTTTCCCTAATGGGGGGTGGGGGCGGGATGTGGATATCTAGGTTGATTAGCTTGTGGTCGGATCTGACCAAAGAGGAATTGACCTCTGGTGTGGAACAGCAGTTGCACATGTTGGTAATGAACAGGACTAGGATATTGCTGCCCCTGGTGGGGGGTGGATAAGTTGATCCAAGGTGTTGAAATTTATGAATTCCAGAAAACGTTGAGCAAAAGAGTTGGTACATGAGTAGTTTTCCCAGTTAATGGTGGGGTAGTTGAAATTGCCCATTATTAGGGTGTTGGTTTGTACCCTAATATTTTCCAGAGTATCAAGAAATGAGGAGTGGGAATCCTGGGGCATGGTGGAGGATCTGTAGCAAGTTACAATTTGGATTGTGGTCTTGCCCAGAGTTAGTTGCACTTGGATAATCTCAGATGCATTATGCTGAGCGGGTTTCGATCATAAGATCGAACGCACACAATATAGAATTGCACTACATCGAACAGCAAACCTCGAAAGCAGAAAATTACAAAAGCTCAGTATTCAGTACACGGAAACCATTGTCATGCATAGTTGGCCTTCAGATTACTTAAGTCCGTGAAACATGCTGAATGAGAGGAAGAACACCCTCTATGAACCACATCACATCCTGACGTCAGTGGTTAATGTGTACTGATAACAGTAATGCCCCCCGAACCACTGTCAGATTGCAGGATAACAAGAAATAACGTAGTCCCATGGAAAAAGACATACAAATCAGACAAGCATACAGTCACAGATATCCCCATGAGAGCGCAATGTTGAATTAGAAAATGCAAGACTGTGGAAGAATAAATGAAGGGATTCCATGTCCGCTCCCTGTGTGCAATGTACTGACTGAATAGAAACATGGCTGCTGCTACCCCCCCCAACCACCGCTCCTGGAATTCTAGGGTCACTGTATGAATGTGCCATGTCCCAGAGGAGGTCAGGCATGTTAGAGTTGGATGGGTGTTTGTACAATGCAGATAAATCCAATGGAAATAAAATGTACTGGTGCTGTAAAAGTAAGTTTACACTGAAATGTAAGGGCAGGGCTATCATGGAGACTGAGGTGGGCGGAGAACGTCTAGTAAAGACAGTTGGTCACCCACATGCCCCCAGTGTAGCTGAAGTGAAGAAGTACCGGGCTTGTCATAGCCTAAAGGAGAGTGCAAGGTGTAGTATGGGCACTCCAGCATTTCTGGTGGATGATGTCAGTAGTACGTCTGCAGATACACTAAAGTCATTGCCATCTAGAAGGTCCATGCTCCAGCAGATCAATAGAGTTAGGCAACGGAAGATGCAGACATACAAGGTTGTGGCTACTACTCTTGGTGCGGTTGACACAACCACATGTACTCTGAAACATGGCACATTCCTCCAAGCACGGAGGGCAGACATCCACACAAATACACATGTGCTAGTGTTTAGAACAGAAGGGAATCTGTGTGACCTGTGTAGTGCACAGATCTGGTTCATGGATGGTATATTCCTAACCAAGGGTAGGCTATGTAGGCAGTTATACACCATCCATGCCTTGGTGATCTTTGCAGAGTCCACTAAATGTTTACCTCTAGTGTACACACTCATGTCGAAGAAGTCGTATAGGGCATACAACTTCCTGTGGGAGTGTCTTTTTGAGCTATTGTCTCCCATGCATTTACAGTATAGGGTACAGTACATACTGACAGACTTTGAGTTGGCTGCAATAAAGAGTGTCAGGCATAACTTTATGGCCATGGACAGCAAGGGATGCTACTTTCATTTCACACAGGCAGTGTGGAGAAAGGTACAGTCCCTTGGCCTAGCAAGTGTGTATGGGAAGGATTCTTCTCTACAGTTGGATGTTAAACGGCTCATAGCCCTGGCATTCCTAAGTGTGGATGATGTAGGTGAGGCATTCAGGTGTATCAGTGAGACATTTCATCCAGATGGAAAGGAGTTACTGGTGTACTTTGCTGAAGTCTACGTTACAGGCCGTCTCAGAAAGCAACATACCCTGACAGCAGGTGTACAGCGATTCCTGCCGATGATTCCAGTGGAATTCTGGAATGTGCATGACCTCAATGAACTGTCATTACCCAGGACACAGAATTATGTGGAGGGATGGCACAGGTATCTTCAGTGCCTACTAGGGAGATGCATTGCCGACATACCTGCTGTCATCAATGTCCTTGTCAGAGAGTGGAACAGGGTGGACGATATTCGGATATTAATGTGGTCAGTTTGCTGTCCATCTTCAAATAAATATAAGCACAGGGAAAGCTGAAGAGGCAGGAGAACGTGATCCATTGCAGGTCAGAGTATACCGCTGTTGAGTTTGTACATGCAATAGTTAACCTCTTGACACTGTAGGGTGACGGCTACAGTAGTACGGCATACCGACACCTGTAAATAGTTTAGTCACTGTAAATAGTGTGGGAATTGTGGGGATTGTAGTGTTGGTTTGTTTTGTACCAGTATGCCGGTGTGGGATATGTGCCGGCTTCTGCTGTTGCTGTTTACTTTCCGTTACAGTCCGTTGGCACATGTGCGAATGTGCCAGTTCTTTATATTGCTGTTTACGTTAAGCACTTGTTGTTTGTAGGGCATTTAATCAGGTTGAGGTTGCAGGCTTGTCAGTTATGGAGGCATGGTGTCCATTTGTTAGTGATTGGTGTCAGGTTGCACGGGTGAGCGGATGGCCAAGTGTTGCTGTTCGTGTATTCACTTTTCGACATTCTGAGCTTTCGTAATTTTTTGCTTTCGAGGTTTGCTGTTCAATGTAGTGCAAATCAATATTGTGTGCATTCTATCTTATGATATAAACCCTGCTGAGCAACTAGCCTAGAGGTGTGGATATCTTTAATGAATATGGACACGCCTCCACCTTTAGTGCTTCAGTCCAGGTTAGGTGGCCGAAAGGTGTGGTATGAATTATAGCCTGGTAATGCAGGGGTGCTCTCTGGAGCCTTGAACCAGGTCTGTTTCACTGCACACATGTCGATGTTCTCCATTTTAAGGAGTGTCTCAAGTTAATGCATTTTGAGGTTTAGACTTCTAGCATTGAGTAGCATTACCCTCAGATTTTGCTTACTTGTACCTGTTATGGTGGTGAATTTGTCTTTTGAACCTTGCCTAAAAAAGGCACTATAGGGGTGGTAAGAATCCCAAAGGTGACAGGTGCAGGCCTAGCAACTTTTGAATTTCTAGAGTTGCTTGATCCTTTTGACAGGGTGGAATGTCTGGGATTGATCTTGCTTGCGGGGGTGGAGGAAAAAGGGTATGATGTATCCCCTGGATATAATCGAATATACCCACTTGTCTTGGGTTATGCTTAGCCAGGCTGCTGGGTACAACAATAGTCTGCCATGGACTGCCTCCAGAGGTGGGCAGGCAGGCCTCCTTTCAGTAGTGCTGGAAGGGCCTGCCAGAGAAGTTATCTCTGTTGCCCAGATTCTGTGGACCCCCTCTGCCACGAGGGTAACGTCTTCCATTGTTGTTTCCACCTCTGCCCCTGGGGAAAACTCACCATGTGCATCTGGCAAAGATCTTTGGGATTTCTGGAACCACATTTTTCCACCATTCTGATTTTTGGGATAAGGCCTGGTAAGGATGGAGAAACGTACCCCCATGGCAGACAGAGTTTTGCCTTCTTGCTCGCACCTGTTTAGAGTTGCCTTAACTTTTGGCTCGAACAAAGACGAGCCGTCAAAAGGGTCATTTATAAAGGAAGACTTAAAGGGTTCAGCAAACTCACAAAGGCACATCCAAGAATGTCTTCTGAGAGCTATTCCTGTGCCTAGTGCCCTACTCACTCCATCAGCTGCATACGAGATGAGATGCATGGAGGAGTTCATTACAGAGTTCAAAGTCGCACACTGAGAATTTACCTTGTCTGGCACACCCTCAGCTGAAGCACCTTGGAGGGACTCTCCTAGCTCTTTCAGGAGATCCCTCTGAAGATGGATGAAATGGGATAAATAGTTCAGTGACCTGAGTGTACAGGCCACCACGGAAAACATACATTTCTCATATCTGTCCATTGTTCGAGATTCCTTTTTCGGCAGATGAACAGATGAAGAAGTCTCCACTAATTCCTTCTTGGTGGCTGCCGCCACCACCATAGCATCTACTGGGATACTGGGACACCTTTGGATAAAAACTCCTTATCATCAGGAGCTGTAATAAATTTGTTGGTTCTCCTCGGAACAGGTTCCATGGATTCTGGAGAGCCCCACGCCTTTCGACTGACTACACCCAGGAGATTGTTTGAAAGTTGGAGACACCCAAGAGTTGGAGGGTTGAGATCTGAATGCCTCCAGGTATATGGACTCATCTTCAGAAGGGGAAAGGGTCTTCCAACCACCTCTCTGTTTCAGGATCTCTAGGATGTCTGAAAAAGAGACATCCTTAGAGGACCCTTCTGAATCCTCTAAGTCTGTATCCAACAGAACAGACTCAGGAGTCCAAATGCTTCCTCTTCCAAGGGACCTCCTCTGAGGGGTACACTGAGGAGATTTCAGAAGAGACGGGATCACCCATTGGGGGATCCTGGGGCACTGGTTCTCTACGCTTGGCCTGGAGGGATGATACTGAGGATGACACCGGTCCTTTAGGGGGAACAGTAGCTGGAGCCGAGGGTGGAGCAGTCTGAGGAGAAAGCACGATTCTCATCACCTTGAAGGCACCATGGTCCCAGCCCAAGAGAGCCTCCAGTTCTGAGGAACCTGTAGATCCCTCCTGTGCCAAGGAGGATTGCACCAAGACTGATAGTGTCAAACTCACCTGCACCGAGGCCCCGAGAGGAAGAATCAGATCCGACAAGGGTCCGATCCGACTCACCTCCCCGGACCTGTAGAGGCAGTGTCGGCTCCCAGACCCCTCGATAGAAGACAGCATCGGCGAGGTTGGGGAAGAAGTTGGGACCGGTATACTGGTAGTGGTTTTCGGACGTGACAGTTTCACCACACAGACTTCCAGGCATTCCGGCTCCGAGCTCGTCCGTGTCGGAGGAGGAACAGGAGACAAGATAGGCACAGTAGTTGGCTCCACTTCCATCTGGGCTGGACTCGTGAGAATTTTGACTAAGGCCAGTGTACACAGCAACCTCTTGACCATCTGCTCCACATCATCATCTGAGAGGCTCCTAGATGATCGAGAGGAAATAGGCGATTTACGGCTACCAGCCACCGATTGCAACAAGGATGACTGGGGCACTGAGTGGACCGCTTCCAAAGTAGGGGACCGACTCCTTTTGTGGCTCCGAGTCGACTCCGATGAAACTAGTGAAGCCAATGGAGCTGTCACTTTTCGGGCCTGATACCCTTTGGATCTGAAGATGCATGCTTGGACTTCTTAGCCGGTTCAGACACCAGAGCCAAGGAAGAAGATATTTTGGTAGACATTTCAGAAGAGGGAGACTGAGAGGATTTCGATGGCTAATGCCACATCAAAAGGACCTTTAAGCAGACCCTTCAAAATAAGTTTCTTCCTGCAGGACCCTGGAACTGAATCCATGGCAGACCGAGCAGGAGTCCTGCAGATGAACAGTACCCAAGCAATAGACACAGCTAGTGTGCCCATCAGTCAGAGACACTTTCTGTGTGCACGAGTCACACTTTTTGAAGCCAGATTGTTTGGCTTCTTTAACTTTCTCACTAGAATCTTTAGACATTTTAGCAATAACAAGGGCAAAAACTATCACCCCACTAACAATACTACAAACACAGCTAAAAGAAACTTAGCTCTAAACAACAAGTTTAACTACTATTTTTTTTTGGAACAGCTAGAGAAGAAAGTCTCTAACTTAAACGACGATCTCCTCTAGCCAGAGGAGACATCTCTAACTAAAATGACGACCTTCAGGAAAAAAGGGATTGCAAGAAAAAGTGGAGGGGAGCACTCTAAGTTAAACAGGCTAACACAAGAAGGACAAAAAATGAAACCTCTAATTCAAACGGGTTCGTTGAGGACAAAATTAAAGTTGAATGAGATAAAGATAGGGAAACGATGACCCACACAACAAGAAAAAACACAAACCAGCGGTAATGCAGAGTCTAACTATTAATTCCCACACACCAAAAAACCTCTACTAAGATAAGGGAAAGGTTTTACACAGTGTACAATCCTAACTAAGTAAAAAAAATAGACCAAAAAGTAAAAATTTAGTGAAACTTAGCCAGAGCCAGTGAAATGCAATCTCGATCCAGCAAAGCAGCAAATGAGATCTGGGGAACTCTAGCCAGGCATCATGGGATAGGGTATACCCTTGAGCCAGTTAAAGCTCTCAAGCTATTAGTATTAGGTCGAGTCAGAACCGATACTCTGTTCCAAACCCAACCGTCAAGAATGAAGGCGAGATGGGACAACATAACATTGATGTTTACCTGTTGCTGCAGTTCTCCTGCTTTAAAGGTTGCTTTTGCACACTTATCAGGACCAAATGACATTCTTATGACATCTAAAAAAGTTGTGACAACTTGCAGTTGTGCTCTTCAGTTCCTCGCCTGATGAGCTATACAGTTTTAAATCACAGAGAAAGAGAAGATGAGAAGTCTTTACACTTTGTTGTTTTCAAGGAGCCAAATTATAGCCATGGTCTAATCTGTTAAGTAGACAGCTTAATAGGTTAAGGGCAAGGCAGAGTAGCAGCGGTGACAGAGAATCACCCTGGAATATCCCCCTTTGAATTTTTATCCCTGGGATAATAACTGTCCTTTATCACGGCTTAATTGCAAAGTGGTTTGCCATGTTTCGTGGTCAATATAATGTAGTCAATTAGTGTAGGGTGCATCTTGCACATTTTTAAGCACTCCTTTATCCATGAATGTGGGATACTTTCAAATGCTTTTTTGTAGTCAATCCATGCCATGCTTAGATTCTTCCCCTTTTTTACAGTTCTTCACTTTGACTTTATGTAACAACAAATGATCCTTTGTTCCATATGACTTTCTTTTATTGCTCTTTTGTTCTACTGCCATAATTGAGTTTTCTTCTAAATGACGATAAACTCTGTCAGCATCAATTCCAGTGTAAATTTTATATGTCGTCAGAAGGCAAGTTATTGGTCTATAATTTTTAGGGTAGCTTGCACATTCACTCTTAAGTAGGAGCATTGTTTTTCCTGTTGTTAGCCAGGTTGGTGCCTGTTCAGGGTGTGCATATATGTTCTTACTCATGGCTAAATCTTCGTGCAAAGATGTTAACACTTTTAACCAAAAGTTAGGTACTGATTCTGGGCCTGCGGTTTTACAATTAGAAACTTTTCTTAACTTTGTTTCAATTTCTCTGGCTGTTACTTTATCCCATTTCATATCCTGTACCTTTAAACTTATTCTTTATTTTACTCCTTCTATCCATTTAGCATCTTTGTTATGTTCCACAGGATCTTCATAGGTACTTCTCCAAAATGTATCTATTTCTTCTTTTTTTGTGGTCTCTCAATTCCTTTTACCTTGTTTCCCTATTCTCTATAAAACTTTTTGTGTCATCAATAAAACTGTTTATTTTGTACTTTTCCTTTATATTTATCTGCATATCATCTACGTTTTTCCACCTGTGCTGAGATTGTTAGTTCATTTGCAATAGTGCATGATAGATTCTGATCTGTTCTAATACTGCACATTGCTTTTATCACGTCTATCTTTCTTAGTATTTTTGTTGATCTGTTCCTCCTTCTATATTTTTCTAACAGTGATACCTCTTGTCTTAACTGCATTATAGTTTTCTCTATTTGATATTTCCATGATGGTATTCAATTTCTCTTCTTCTTTTCCCTCAATACCTTATGTTCTTGTGGCAGAACTTTATCAGTTGTTAATTTAGCTGCACAGTAATATATCAAAGTATCAGAGTAACTTTATTGTCATTCAAACTATACACAAAATGCATAGCTGAAGGAAATTACGTTCCTCCAAGCTCAAAGTACAACAAAAGCACAAATACACATATTTAACTACACTGACAACACAATGTCCGAGCCAACGGAGACACAGAACACATCAAGCCTCCTCAACCATGCATGACACCGACTCCAGCCAACATCTCAAGTCCAGTCTAGTCCCAAAAAAAAAAAATTCACACATAACTAACATACAAAGTCTGGCCATCACCTGACTCGTTGAATAGAGTCCAACTGCCACTTCCCAAAGGCCCAAACAGCCACAAGCAATCCAATGCTCTATCCACCATCCTCACAATGTTACAGGTTCCATCTCCTACAGCACTAGCGTCCCAAATCCAGTCTGATTCCTCCAACTCAGTGAAATTCAGTCTGGTTCTTAAAACGAGCATGGCAGACAAAAAAACTGGCTTTCACACTCTGCGTACTGTTAACTTTCCTCCAAGTCCATTGTAGGCCCAGACTTCCACAAAAAAAAGCAAAACATGAATATCACTGCTGCAGTCCACCACACATTCGACTAGGTCAAGAACAACCACCAACGAACTGCACAGTTGACAAATTACACGGATTAAACAAGAAACATTAACATAAATAAATTTTAACAATAATTTAACAGAAATACACAAAACGGACCACAGGAGCTGGAGAGGCTGCTGCAACACAGGGTGCTGCCATCTTAGCAACTTTCCTATTACTGTTATTATTAATAATAATTTATTTAATTATTATTGATTAATCATCAACTATTATTATTATTATTATTATATCCTGGTTACTTCTGTTATATTGCATGGATCTCTGTGGACAGTCCTAATTACACTGTTCATTTGTTTTATCAAACTTCTGACTTTTTGGGTTTTATTAACCTTCTGCAGTCTATTTCTTTCATTTATCTTAATTTGTCTATCTGTGTCTATTAAATCAAGAAACTCTTCTCTTAGCTCATTCTCTTCTAAACTGAGGGCACATTTTTTTTCTGTTTCCTGCTGACATTCTGTAGAAAGTTCTACAGCATCTTCCTGTGGCACATTCTCTTCAGTTTCATCCTGTGCCATCCATTGCTCTGTCATATGGGAACTCACCAACCTATCACTCCTCAACATTGACTGCATCAGAGTTTCCACAGTTTCCTATTCCTTCCTTCGCTGTCCAGTTTCAAGTGAACATTTATACTGGTTTCCCGTGGAAGATTCCAAAATATCTTCATATGGGACCTGCCCAATTGCTTCCTGTTCCACTGGTTTCCTTAATTTGGATATCCTTTGATCTATCCTGTTGTGGTGCTTTCTGAATTAGATTTTCTACACTGGATCCTTCACTTTGCAGGTACTCCATAACCTTAGTCTCTGTTTCTTTAACTTCTCCATTACTAATCAACTGTTTTTCCCTGTATGGACTTTACTGTATCCACTTTAGACTGTGTCAATGTCATCAGTGTTGTGTAAATTTTTTTTTGTACTTACTGGCTCATGTGTTCTCCACCTGAGGCACAGGGGGTGGTATTCAGGATAAACAGCTTGCATTGCTTTGCAAATTGCTTACACTCATTTCCCAATAATCAGCATTGGCCATTTCTGTGTGACCTTAAATGCGACAACCCTTACAACTAAACATGACTTTTGTAAGCTCAAACCATTTGTCTCAAAATATTGCTCCTTTTTTATTCTGTTACTCTGAAACTGGGTTATATTTAAATGATCTTTTTGCAATACTTCTGTAAACCACATGCATACACTTCACTGTTATACATAAATTATTTAATTCCTTCTTAAACGTAATCATGAAACTACTTTCTATGTAGTGTCAAGTAGATGGCTTGTCACACTCCTTTTTTAAACATCTTTATTAAATTATCACTTGAGATATAGGAAAACATACATTAATAGAAGCGAAAATAAATGTTGGGCCTGATTCCAAAAGCCTTGATCTCAGTGTAAGCAACCACTTTACTAAGAGCAGGCTGAGAAGAGGTGTTTTGGAATCTGGCCCTCCGTTCATGCCAATTTACAGATAGGCCTTACACTCAAGTAAGTCAGTTACACTGAGAGCAAGTCTTTTGAAATCAGGGCAGACTTGCACTGAGAGCAACTCTTGGGATCTGACCCCATATTAACATTTTTTTCCATTTGCATGCATTATACATCATAAATGTTTTCCTTCTTTCTTTATAACTATAATCATTCCAATATTACACAAAGTGATCAGTTCTTGCCTTCCCTTAAGCCCCTTTCCTGCTCCTGAACATTATTTTGCATGTATTGTTCCATCAAACTAGGGAAATTTTTAAAAACTACTTTCAAAACACAGTGTAAACTTTCACCTAATATATCATCAGTGTAAATAATATTCCAACATTCCTTTAAGATTCTAACCATCCCCTTGTAACAAAGTAATCCTCCCTCAAACATAGGTTCATAGGTAAGTACTAGGCTAGCTGCCCTTGTGGGCCATTTTAAGCCTAGCCACTTTCCCTTTTTGTGCTCAAAATAACCTATCCCATTTGTTATAGACTAGACTTACCTATCCTATGGTCAATAATTATATATCACACTTAAAAAGAATAACTGAGATCATACCATAGATAATCTGAGGGGACATATGCATGTAATAAAACATTTAGGAGCTGTATCTGTCCATTAGTAGTACATTTCCTTCTTACACTTCTTTTTATTCCTAAATTTAACCTTTCCCCTCTTAACCGCTCATACTGAACCTTATCCTAAGATGAATGTAACAGTTTCCCACCATAACCTCAATCCGCCAATCATTTAAAAGCTTCATCTGCTACCTTAATAAATTCATCTTGTCCCTTTTCCAGATGAATTTACTCCTAAAAATTCCCCATAGGATAAAGACCTTATCAACTGTTGTGCATTTGGACTGGTAACAAACAAAACAGAATTAGATGAGACTGGTTTTCTACATAAAGTAATACAAACTTCATTGTCTTTAACCTATACCACCACATCCAAATACTCCATCCTATGTAACTGACTCTCAAAAGTAAACCCCATAATAATTATTCTGAATTTTGTCAAAAATCCTTAAATTTATCTTCCTCGCCTTTAACAATGAGGAACAAATCTTTTATAAAATATTGCTTGATTCAAAAAATATACATCTCTATAAATCACTTCTTCTAACTGCCCCAAAAATATGTTTGCATATGTTGGTGCAAACTTAGATCCCATGGCAGTTCCACAAATCTGCTTAAAATATTCCCCACAAAAAATATTTAAACAGATCTCTGTCAATAATAGTGCTTCTCCTTTCATAACTTCATGATGCAAAACATATTCTACAGTTCTGAGGCCGAAATCAATGATGTATAGAAGAATATAAACTGCAAACATCACTCATCAGATATTATAATGAAGTGAAATATGAGATAATAAGGTACTACAACAAATGTTGTAATTATGCTACTAATTATAATTCAGTCAGGAATTGCGTATGCTGAAACAACTACAATGTGATACAAATTTGATAATAAAACCTGTTGATAAAGGAAGAAATTACTTTTGATGTTTAAATAATGTTATTTATTAATCTCTTATGATTTACTGAATAATGAAAAGGAATATGTTAGACTAAATCAAAAGTCTTTAGCCACAATGCAAACAGATTTACAAGGGCTTACAGTTCAAATGGTGGAGATAGGTGTTATAATTCAAAAGAATGGAGTACAACTTGTGTTGTTAAGACCAAGAATACCATTATTATATGATTTGCCAAAAGTGCATAAATGTCGTATTTCTCCCCCTGGCAGGCCTGTTGTCTCCCAGGTGAGTGGTCCAATGGAAAGAGTGGGTATTGTATTAGATTTGCTTTTATAATCGTATGTGAATGAATTACAGTCATATGCGAGAGATTATTGTCATTTTTTTTTTTTACAAATGTTAAAAAATGTTCAGTGGCAGCAGGGCTATGCATTTGTATCTCCTATCTCTCATTTTTAGGTTCGGATAAAAAGACGGAGCTGGATAGCTTGGCGGAGGATAAATTGGGATACCACTTTAGGCATAAAAGAAAAATAAGTTCTCAAGGAAACTCCATGTTGCTGAAAAATGAGATGAGGCTGACCCACCATAAAAGTTACAACTCAGATACTCGTCTTGCAGAGCTCAGAGCAATTAGTAACACTGTTTTCCAGGTTAAGAACATCAAGTCATCCTGATGAGCTGGTTCAAATACAGCAAGAGTTAGTTTTTCTAACACAAAGTTAAGATCCCAAGCAGGGAGCCACCTGTTTTCTAACAGTCTTCCTATGCAACACCCCTTTCAAAAACATTGTAACATTAGAGTGTATTGAAAGAGGGGGTTCTTGGGCAGATATGTTGAACTGGCCAAGAAATAAACTCTCATGAGGAGTAAGATAGGCCAGAGGATGGTAGCTCATACGAATAATGCAGAAGCAGAAAAACCCTAGCCCTGAATAGGTGCTGGTTGTTTTCTTGGCACCAAATAGTAAACCTTTTCCATTTATTGATGTATGATTTTCTAGAAGCAGGTCACCTAGTCTCCTTTAAAACATGCTGCATGTCCTCTGGAAAAAGTGCATAAAACGTATTGCATTTCTATCATCCAGGCAGTCAATTATAATTGTTTAGGTTAAAAATTAATCAAACACTCATGTTGTTATTGTGTGAGTAGATCCAAACTGTAAGGAAGCTTGTGGTAATTGCCTCTGGCCATTTTCAAAAGAAGGGAGAGCCACTATTTCCTGGGACAGATGGGAGTCACTACATTGATTGTTGGAGAGTCCTTCTGAATCTTCAGAATGACCTTAGATATTAGTGGAAAGGGTGAAGAAGCATGCAGGAACATTCCTGTCCATGAAAAAGAAAAAGCATCTGTCTTGCAGACCTTCTTACATGGAGTCCAAGAGAAGAACTGTGCCAAATGACTGCTGTCAGTGGAGGCAAAAAGATAGATCTGAAGTGCTCCCCACAACTGGATTAATTCCAGAAAGACCCCCTGACTCAATTTCTAGTTGTGAGTGTCTGTCCTGGTCCTGCTTAGCTTGTCTGCCGCACAGTTTTGCACTTGTCTGCTGCACAGTTTTGCACTGTAATGTAAGATTCATAAAGAGTGAGACTGTACTGAAAAGCTATATCCTATGCTACAATGGCCAGTCTGCACAAAGGGTAAGATCTGGTTCCCCCTTGCTTGTTTTTGTACCATACCACTGTAATGTTGGCTGTAAACATTTGCAGGAGTTCCAAGGACCAAAAAAAAAAGAAATACAGAGTTGAGAACAGTTGTAAGTGCCAATATCTCTATTACTTTTATGTGTTTTGGTCTGTCTTGTCTAGCAAAAAGCTTGCATTGACACTGCTCCACAAGCAAAGTCTGAGGCATCTGGGTTGGAGATATGAAGGAGAGTGGGAGACTTGGATTTTGAAAAATATGATGTCTCCAGCAAAACATTTCCTTATTCACAGACCACAAAACTGGAAACTGAATTGTCACGGGGTGAGTATGCTGAGACCATGCAAATTAAAACTACGCAAAGGATTTTTGCAAAGTGGAGTCTTAACAATAGATATCTTGAGAATCATAGATGCCATGAGCACTGAAATTCCAAGGAATTCCATTGCTGAAGTAGTGAACCAAGTATAAAAACTCAGGACTAGATCTAGATTCAGATTGTTATCCTCTGGAGAAAAAAAATCTTTGAGCTGAAGTATCCAGAGACAATCCAGGAAAGTAATTATGTGAAAAGTAGTTAAACAAGATATCAGTAAATTCTGCTGCAATCCTACTCAAAGTCAGAGATACCTTACCCAAGTAAGAGATTCCTGACACTCTGAAAAACATTCTACAAAGAAAGGACAGTCATTTAAAAAAGGAAAAATGTGATACTGCAGGCTATCATAGGCACTAGACACTTTGTATATACCCTTATTGCAGTGGATAGACCAAAGGGAAATGCAGAGTTAACTGATGATGTGATCCAGACTCAGAAAAACCTTTAGAAACTTCTGACATGTAAATCTAAGAAAGTGAAAAATGCATAATTTGAAAATCTAATATCAACAATTTAAAAGGAAATTAATGGGTAAGATTGAGAACCTGCTATAAGAAACTCAACTGAATAAAATCCTTCTCCTAAAAAAGGAGGAAGGAACATTTCTTACACCCCCAACAGATTATATGCGCCATGATAGGAGGGAAAAGAAGAAGTAAGTCTGGTGAGTGAGGCAGAATCCCTCAAAAAGTAGAGAAGAGACTCCCTCTGAGAAAAGTTAGGGTTTGCCAGGATGTGAGGGGAAAGTCTTGTAAGTAGTCACACAGACTTATTAGACTACCTTTAGTTCAGGGATGGGACCTCTACTTTTTGGAACACCACCTCTATATCTTTTTAAACATTTGCTTATCAACAGCTTGCTTTGAAGGTTTATTTAGTCTTAAAAGAAGGTAGTTCAAGGAGCATTAAATTCCTTAGCCAACTTAGTGAAGGAAGGCTGAAAAACTGAACAAACCCATGAATCCGCATACCTCAATGCACTTTATAATGACCTCTGAAGCAGGTCTAAAACCAACTCTATATCCAAGAGAGAGAATTCAAAACTTTATTAACATCTTCTGGAAGGTTTTGAGCATATATCCAAGAGAGAGAATTCAAAACTTTATTAACATCTTCTGGAAGGTTTTGAGCACATAGCCAAGTAAAGCTCCTCAAACAGTTGCCCTGAAAGTGGCATCAGTAAAAACACAAATATGTTTCAAACACTGGGTAGCCACTTGAGACACAGAAGCAAACAATTACGTAAAGTAATGAAAACGAAAAAAACCAAACCACTGTAGAAAACCAAAAGGTACACGGACTCCTTGCACCAACAAACGACCAGATAGTCAAAATCTGAACGCAAATTTATTATATTTAACAAGCGTTTTCGCCACTGAATAGTGTGGCTTCTTCAGAGAAAAACATTGACAGTAATGTCATTTGCACGCTCAATTTAAATAAGAAACTAAAAGGAAATGACATCACATTGATTAAAAACCATTCTGTGCAAATTCGCATAGAATTAATGTAGTGTATAAATCTTATTACAAAGTTAATATAAAACAAGTGGTGGCATATTACCACAAATTAGGTTCAATGACCAAGGAATAAGTTATATGATTGCATGTATATAAACAATTTTCACTATTTGGACGGTGGAACAACAGTCCAGTTCTATGACTTAAATAACAAGCCAATCCTCTATTCGTTGTCCCTTAATATGATCAATAAACTATAAAATCCAACCGAAGGTCATTAGCAAAAATACTGTATATAAGATGTATTATATAAAATTATGTAACAAAATATATTAAAAATATCTAATTCAAAACTAAATAAAAATAACAAAATCAGTGAAGGAAGCACTAAATCACATAAGTAAATCACTTAAAATGTGAATATATCAATAAAATATAAATATATCACCGACTCACATTGCATAGCAACAAGGTGCACCATAATATATTAAACAAAGTACACTACCTAAAATAGCTCCTCATTTTCAAGACTGCAGAAATATTGCAGTTTTCATTGAGACCCGGATAGCAAAAGGCGTCCGTTCTCAGCTGCCACTCCAACTCACGGGTTTCCAAAAGCAATGGTATAGGACCCCCACGGATATTAGTTTTTACTTGATCAACGGCCATAAATGAGAAACAATGGCCTGGAAAATTGTCTATATGTTTGGCTAAAGCATTGGTGTCATTATTCTTCTTAATAGCGTACATATGTTCATAGACACGATCACGCAGTCTACGGTCGGTCTTACCTATGTAAAAGGAGGGGCAACACTCACAAAAGGCCACGTACACTATAGATCTACTCTCACAGTTAAGTGGGAATTTAATGGTGTACTTCCTATCCCTTATTATGTAAGTCTGACCCGTCCTCACTTTATGACACCAATTGCAGAAGCCACATGGGTACATACCAATTCGTTTGTTGAAACTTTTGCTAGAGAAATCCCTTTGTAGAAGCTCTTTGAGGTTATTATTCCTTTTGAAAACGAAGTTGGGAACAAGTCCCAATTTCTCTGTTAAACCAGGACTACTCAAGATGAATTGCCAGTTCTTCCGTATTATTGAGGTTATAGCCCTGGAATTAAGGCTATAAGTAACGACGTAACTTAATGAGAAGTCACGTCCATTACTACTACTAATGTTGTCAAGTGTTAAATCAATAATACTGGTGGACAGTGCTGGCACATCAGAATTCAAGGAGTCCAATCTTGATTGGGCTTGATAGAGGATAGGTTTAAAAAAAACACTCAACCTCTTTGTAACAACCTCAAAAGTAAGCTCTTCTACCAGTTGTTTCGGGTAACCCCTATTAAGAAACATATTGCCGAGTAGGTCACACTCACTCTGGAAGTCAGCTAACATACTACACATTCTCACCGCTCTAACCAACTGACCCTTCACAATAGCTCTCTTTTGTTTAAGGGGATGTTGGCTAGAGAAGTGCAGGAAAGAATTGCAATATGTCGGTTTTCTAAAAACTTTTGATGTATAAGCATTCATGCCAACATCCTTCCGTAGTTTCACGTCCAAGTAGTCAATATCCGATACCGAAAACTTAAAAGTGAATTTAAGGAATTCCGTTGTACTATTTAATGAGTTGACAAACTGACTAGCTTCAATATAACTACCTCGAAACAAAATAAAAATGTCATCAAGGTATCTCGTGTAGAATTGGACAAAGCCCATCAAATCTAGTGAAGAAAAAAGGAAGTTCTTTTCCCAGTACCCCATGAAAAAATTGGCCACAGATGCTCCACAAGGGGAGCCCATGGCCACACCCTTCTTCTGCAAGAAGAATTTCTTGTCAAACAGGAAGTAATTGCATGACAAAACAACATCTAATATCTCAGTTACAAGGTCTACTTCAATTTTTGGTGCTCCAAAGTCTGTAAGTAAAAGGGCCAACCATTCCAGAGCTTCCTGGTGTGGGATGGAAGTATATAGGTCCACTACATCGATGGTGAGAAAATTGTTCTCACCATTGAACAGTATACCATTAATACTTTCCAAAAAGGACCAAGAGTCCTTACATACTCCAGGAAGGTATTTCAGGTACTTTGACAAAATCTTGTCAACTAGTTTGGCACTTGGATACGTCATAGAACATCTTCCGTCCACTAAGGCCCTCATAGGTGGATTGTTGACATCCTTGTGGACCTTAGGAATGCCAAACATAACAGGAATTTTAGGCAAAGTGATGTCTATGTAGTTATAAGTATCGAGGTCTATTTTTCCTCCCAGAAATAAATCACGGAAGAGACCTCTCATCATATTGTGAGATCGATGTATTTCGTTAATGGATGCTTCAGTGTAGGCTGGTGTCGCCAGCACAGAAAGCATTTTCTCTATATACATAGAGTTGTCCAGGATGACTAAACCACCTCCCTTATCCGGTTTAATCAACCTCACGGGGTAGTGGCAAAGTTCATCCAGGAGTAGTGCCTGTTCTTTAGTAATGTTGTATCCCTTAGACTCTGCTTTACTCTGGCATACCTTAAACGAATGCCTAAAATCAACCTCACAAACCTTCTCAAATAACTGAAGAGACGGATGAAGAGGTGGGTTAAAAACACTAGGCAACTTCAGGGAATCCTGGATTATATCCGCTCCATTATTAAAAAGTAACTTCAGATTGAGCTTCCGAACAAAGCACTTCAACTCAATGATCTCCTTTGGTATATCCCCAAATCTACTCGGGACAAATGTATAACCAAGAGCAAGCAGCTCGACCAATTCGTCCCTTAGTTGCAGCTCTGTAAAATTATAAATCTTAAAATCACCTTTTTGATTTAAAATTATTCTTGGAGCATCCTGCCCTTGGTGAGGACTAATTACACATACTCCAGCATCATCGCCAGTATCGCCAACGTCAATAGAGTGAAAAGAGGCGTCACCAGTGTCAATAAAACTAGCAATCATCAGTTCCGATTCACCCTCTTGTTGGATTGTCGGCGATACTTGCGTTTGCCTAAAAAATTATTATAGTTACTGTTTTTATTAGTTTGGATGTTTTTGTTGCCTGGGTTGTTTTTCTTAAGCCCTTTAATTCTATCACTACGTCTAGGTCCTACTTCTTCCTCAACAAAGTTGTCCTCGTCTACATAAGTGTCATCCAATTCAAGATTCACTGTTGAACCCAGTTGTCCCTGGTTAGTCCTAATGTTAGGCTTCATGGAGTCTGGGTGTTGAAGTCTAGGATATGCACCATTGTCTTGATAGGCCAATCTATCCCTAACAAGTTTTTTATTCTTATTCAGTTTTAACTTGACCAATAATGAATCAATACTTGACAAGGTACGGTCATAATCAAACTTGTACCTTGTAAAGTTCAAATCTGCTTTCATTTCCTTATCCAGAACGTCAATTTCATTCAACAACACACAAACATGTTGGCTATAATGCTTAACAATCAATTCCAACAACTGCACACCCTGTTGTTGGAATAAGTCCTTTAATTCTGTGTAGAAACATACATCATTCAACAAGCCAGATGGAGAGAAGTTGATTCGTAAACCCTTTGGGACCAACTTCTCTTGAATACATTGTTTAAAATAAACAATCTCAAGTTGCAGTTTTTTTAACCTGAGGATTTTGTTATCGAAAATTTTAAGCTTATTTGCTAAAAGTTCATTGCTAAAGTCATTCTTGTGAGGTCCCGATGTGCCAGAACTCTGCTGTGAGAACTGGAAAATATCCGTGTTAGTCATCCATTCAGATAAAACAAATGGACCACGTGCGTTAATGTCTTGTCCACCATTAGGTACAATACTGTCAGCAGCACGTAACTGCTGAATAGGGCCGGCAGTTAAAGCATTCAACCCTGAATGAGCCACTACATCACTGAAAGGACGCCCATCTCGGTTGGACGTACCCGTTCTAGCAATAGAGGCAGAACCACGATAAAATTCAGTACCTGTGATGGGGTCCAATCCGATGCTTCCTGTGTTTTGTAGCGCAAAAGGTTGCGCTGCGGGAACCGGTAAATCTTGCCCGCTAGTAGAACCAGAAGGTTGAGCTGCAAGTATCCATGAACCGGAACTCGAATTTGCACAGAATGGTTTTTAATTAATGTGATGTCATTTCCTTTTAGTTTCTTATTTAAATTGAGCGTGCAAATGACATTACTGTCAATGTTTTTCTCTGAAGAAGCCACACTATTCAGTGGCGAAAACGCTTGTTAAATATAATAAATTTACGTTCAGATTTTGACTATCTGGTCGTTTGTTGGTGCAAGGAGTCCGTGTACCTTTTGGTTTTCTACAGTAATTACGTAAAGTAGATTACTCCTCAGAAAAGAAAACAGATGCCAAAACAGGCAAGCATAAACCAACATATGTGCCTGACAGCTGATAATTCTAAAACAAGCGATGCAGAAGAATACACCTTTTCCCAAAGCTAACAAAAGCTTTCCCACCCTAGTCAGAAGGAGAGGGAAAAGTAATAACTAAATGTTTGGCAGCAGATGGAAACAGAAAAGCAATAGCTGTCGGGTCTGATTTGGGATGAGAGTGTAAAAATGTAAAAGACTGAGGAACTTAATACAGTCCATCTCCTTTCTAGGGTATAGCAGGTTGGCTGTCAGGCAAGTTACAGGCGCTGACAAAAAAATCCTTCAAAACAAAAAGAACAGGAGGAAAAGGAGAAAGATCTGGGAATCCCAGTTGTAACAAATCATAATACTGAGAGAATGAGAAACATCAATGTTTTCTCACTGGGACATGATTTAATTCTGGAAAGGTTTACAGAGAAAGAACATCATTCAAATGGATTAGCAAAATGCATACTCTCCTTAGAATCTGAGTCAGCAGTCTGTGGAGACAAAACACATTTTATCCCTTCACAATCTCTTGAATCATTTAAGAAAATAAGGAATCCCTTTTTTATTACCAGAAATGTCCAAACTGGAAGGGAAAGAGAATTAAACCCTGAACTAAGTCCAGAAAATTATTCCTGTCCAGAAAAAAAACGAGACAAAAGAAAACTTATATTTAAAGTTTTTGTTTCTTTTTGACAGAAGTTTCTGGAGAAACAGAAGCAGTATTACCAGCAAAAGCTTCACTAAGGATGTGTGGTTCTACTTTGCCTGCCAAGGGCTCTGTAACAGCAAGAGGATATGTCCAACCCTTGGAACATGGTGACTGTAGGGACTACATCAGAAGGAGCCAAGGAAAATGATGAATTGTCTGAGGAGCCAAAAATAGCCACAACAGAAATGGTGAGGCACTATGGCAGCCTGCTGAGGTGGCAAAGGGTATTTAATAACTTTCTTTCTTTTGTTTTGTTTTGTTTTTGTGGCTGGAAGAAGGAACAACTGAGGAACCAGTAAGCTGTTCCATAGCTAAGCCAAAAATGCCTGATTCCTGAGGAAGCTTGGAAGTCAGTTAAATTGGGAAGTGGTAAAAAGGTATCTTTTTCTCCCAAAAACACAGAAAAAAATCACTTTAAAAACTTGCCCTTGCTTCAAAAGAAAAATAAAACAACTTTTATTTAGTAAACTTAGTTTTAAGTTTAAATAACTTTTAACAACAAAAACAAAAATGTGGCATTCCCATTTAAAAGTACTTAAAAGGTTATTTAAACACTTTTTCCTAGCTTTAAATTTTTTTCAGAACAAGAACAATTTCTATCATAAAT
Organism: Protopterus annectens; assembly: GCF_019279795.1. NCBI lineage: Eukaryota > Metazoa > Chordata > Ceratodontiformes > Protopteridae > Protopterus > Protopterus annectens. The sequence continues at coordinate 362,835,564 of NC_056741.1, read as the reverse complement.
AAGAAAAAGTGGATTTTCCTCCCAAAGGGAATCTATCTACCCAGCAATAGAAAGTGTTAGCTGGCCATCATTCCTAGAATGTCCACAACAGGAGCAGTCTTCCATGGCAGGAAAGCTGTGTCTTTTCAATGAGCTCAGCTCAAGTTAATTAATGGATGTTCTTCATGTTTCACTGTTGTAGTCATTACATTTGGGGTAATCTGCTGGCAGGTTGCCCTCAGTCGGCTTGATTAACAAAGTCTTGGGTCCTGCGTCGGTTGCTGTCCCTTCTTCCATGAAGTCAGGTCATCAGGGGTATAAAACATGCAGCTGACGCCATTTTCATCAGTCTTTCTTGCCGCGCAGTGCCCAAAGCAGAAGCAGTTCACAAGTGCCGGTCGGCCGACTTCTGAAATTTTTGTTTTTGAGTTTCAGAACCGAAGTCTTCAACCTAAAGCTAAGTACCCCGTTGGGGAAACTTTTTCTTGCTCCTTACTGATGTCAGTAAAAGTTAATAATTGTATTACTTGTGGGAAGCAAATACCTCATAAGGATTTTCATTTGTACTGTATTCCTTGTCTAGGCCCTGACCACAACGTGCCCTGCTGTTGGTTTTGTGCTAAATTTAACCAACGCACTATTAAGCATAGGTATATCGTTGCATCTGCATATTTTGGCTCAAGATTTAACTATCCTGAAATGTTGTCGGTTAGCAATCCGACTATCGGAATTCACAAAAAACGCAAAGAAAAAGACAGAGACAGACCGTCGAGGTCCAAAACCGATGACAAAGCTTCTCCTAAGCCAGTCACTGGTTTGCTGGTACTCAGTGAGGCACTTTCGCAGCCCCTGATACCTGCTACTTTTGATTCGCAGGCCTCTACTGAGACCCATTCGGAGTCCGGTATGCCGCGAGATGCTTTAAGTTTTGAACCCATGGATGTCTCTACCTTAAATGGGTCCAGAGCTGCTGAGCAGGCACCGGCTTCTGAGGGTGTTTTCTGGCCTAAAGATTTGTATATTAAACCGGCCATCTTCAAAACCAAGGCCAAAACCAACTTCTATGTCTAAAAAACCAATGCTTGGGCCACGTGCACAGGCCCCTATGCCTAAAAAACAAGTTATCAAAATGGCTGAGGATTTAATTACCTTGATCAAGGGTTCCCAACCCCCTCCTGCTAAGAGACCTTAGCAAGGCACTGATTATGAATCTTCAGATCAGGTTTCCATTTCTTCTGATTCCTCTTCTGATCAAGAATTATCTGTTCCACCTTATGAGGACTCTGATGCAGAAGAATCCATCCCTTCTGCTTCTCCTCCTAATGATTGTTCTTTTGGAGAAATGTTCCATACCTTAAGGGAACATTTGCATTGGGAGAGTCAGGATTTTTCAGAATCCAAAAAGTCCTGTTCTAGACATTGTTGGTGATGTTTTTTCAGAATCCAGCATGGCTCCTGATTCCCTGCCTCCAGCTCCTAGTAAGCCAGACAGATATTACAGGGTTCCTGACTCCCACAAATTCCTTTTTAAAAACCCTACTGCTGACCCTGAAACAATTTCTCAGGGTCCCAAGGGTGTTAAGGCTTCTACTGCTAAAAATACTACCCTTTCTGATAGAGACTCCAGGGCGATGGATAGATGGGGTAAGAAGGTTTACACATCTGCAACCCTGGCAATCAAGGCTTTAAACTATCAATTTCATATGCTAAACTATCACGAGCATGTCATGGGCTTACTTAAACAGAAAATTATGTTGATTTCTGACTGTGTGGAAAATAAAGAGTTACAGGATTTATTGCATTCTGCTGAACAAGTTGGAAAGCATACTTTGCAATGTGGTTTTGATTCCTTGGAGGCCTCTTGCAGGGCCATTGTAACTAGCTCTGTGATAAGAAGGCATGCTTGGCTCAAGGAGCAAAATCTGCCTGATCATGTTAAAGCAAAATTATTGGATGCTCCTTTACAACAGGACAGTCTATTCGGTAATAAGGCAGAAGTTTTGAAAAAGATGGAATACAAAGCTAAATCTATTCAAACTGTAAAAGATTTCCTGCAAGTGCAGCCACCCAGGTTCAGTAGGCACTGGCCTACTAAGAACTGGTCCTTTCCTGCACCTACCAGAGCCACTCAGGTCAAACCCAAACACTCCAAAGGCTCCAGGTTTCAGTCACAGGAAAATTACAGAACAAAACAATGGGGTGCCTCCACTTCCAAATCTGGAAGTAGCAAGGCACCTCCCTATGGTAAACAGTCTCAATGACTTTCCTCTCCCATTTCCAAGCACTTATCTTTTGGCAGCCCCTTTGGGGGGAAAAATAGCACTTCATGCACAAAATTGGCATCTAATTACTCAGGACAAGTAGGTTTTAAATATAGTATCCCAGGGATACAGATTTCATTTCCACACGTTGGCAATTCCAAATGGATGGCCAGATCTGCCTCCAAATCAGTGGGCAGAGGCCCAGAAACAAGTTATGTCCCTCTTGAATATGGGGGCTATTCAACCAGTACCAGAAAAGGAAAAAGGACAAGGTTTTTATTCAAGACTTTTCCTGGTACCCAGAAAACACAAATCATGGCATCCATTCCAAAATTCAAGATGCTGACACTACAACAGTTACTGCCTATGCTAGGCAAGGATGTCTGGTTGGTAACTCTAGACTTAAAAGAGGCTTACCTGCATATCCCAGTCAGGGAATCTTGCAGAAGATACCTCTGCTTCAAAGCAGGCTATTTGCATTACCATTTCTCTACACTGCCCTTTGGCTTATCTACTGCGCCCAGGGTATTCACAAAGTGCCTGGCACCAGTAATTGCATTTTGCAGACAAAGAAACATTCAAATGTATCCTTATCTGGATGATTGTCTAATTCAGGCAGAAAACAAGGACACTCTTCTACAACATCTGGAATTTGTAAAAAGGCTTCTAACTTGCCTAGGGTGCACCATAAACGGAAAGAAATCACAACTGGTACCCCCTCAAAAAATTACATTCCTGGGTGCAAGCTTGAATACAACTGCCCAGATGACTTACCTAACACCAGAAAAACAAATCCAATTGATGACTTGCTTCAAACAAGTGGCCACAAAAACCCTGTTATCTGCAAGACAAATTCTGCAGGCCTTGTGGTTCATGGCTTCCTGCATTCTTCTAATTCCATATGCAAGACTGCATATGAGGAACCTTCAATGGTACCTAAAAAGCTTATGGAGTTAACATTGTCACAGCCTGGAAACAATGATTCCTATCATTCCTTGCCTGCAGCAAGAGTTCCTATGGTGGGCAGAGGCCTGTCACCAAAACAAGGGACTGTCATTCATTCCACCCCCTGCCACCCAAACCCTGACTACAGACGCATCAGACTATGCTTGGGGGGCACATTTGGCAGGGAGATGCATTCAGGGCAAATGGAGCCCAAATCAAATGCACCTGCATATCAACCAGAAAGAGATGCTAGCTGTACAGAATGCTCTGACAGCTTTCAAGGACTTTCTTTATCCAGGACAAGTACAGATAAAGACAGACAATACAACAGTCATGTGGTACATAAACAAGCAGGGGGGTACCCATTCCTTCCCCCTTTGTGGAACACAGCCTTGACTTACCAAATACATCTACAAGCTCAATTCCTGCCAGGAAAGCAAAATACTCTGGCAGACAAACTAAGCAGAAATCTTATGGACCCACACGAATGGAAACTGGATCTGTAAATCTTCAGCATGTTGACATGCAAATAGGGGAGCCCAGACATAGATCTTTTTGCCTCACCCCAAAAATATCAGTTGGACAAATTCTGCACAAGAATCCATCACAAAAAAGCTTGGAAAGTGGATGCACTATCCTTCAGCAGGAAAAACCTATCAGTCTATGCCTTTCCCCCTTTGCCTTTGCTCTCTAGGGTATTATTAAAAGTCAGATAGGAAAAAACAAAAATGATTCTAATTGCTCCAGACTGTCCTCGCCAACACTGGTACCCGCTCCTACGCAATATGTCACACCTTCCTCCGTGGTACCTGCCTCAGACACCTTATCTATTGTCTCAGCAGAACTATCAAATTCTACACACTCAGCTCCAAACTCTGAATCTTGCAGCATGGCTAATCAACTAATTTCACCAGTTACATCTGTCAGCAAACCTGTGATGGATGTCATTTTGGAGGCTAGAAGGCCTATTTCTAGAAAATCTTATGCTGATAAATGGAAAAGATTCTGTGCCTGGAATCAGGCACAAGGAATAAGCACAGCAATGCCAAATATTCCTCAGATTTTGCTATATTTAACTGAGATGCTTCACAAGGGCCTATCCTTCTCTTTCACAAAAATCCATGCCTCTGCCATTTCAGCTCATTACGACACAGAGCCTCCCCTCTTTTCTCATCCCCTGCTAAAGCAGTATCTCAGAGGGGCCAAAAATTTAAGACCTCCTAGGAGAGCACCAACACCTGCATGGGACCTCAATTTTGTGTTGGAAAAGCTCACCCTACCTCCTTTTGAGCCAGCTGCTACTGCGGACATAAAATTTCTCTCTTGAAAGACAGCTTTTCTTTTAGCAGTCACTTCAGCTAGAAGGATTTCAGAGCTATGGGCTCTCGTGGCAGTGGAGCCTTTTATTATTTTCTACACAGACAGGGTAGCGCTCAGGACCAATCCGTCCTTTATGCCTAAAGTGGTATCTAGTGTGGCTCTTAATCAGACCATTCATTTGCCAACTTTTTTCCCAAATCCACAGAACAAGGGGAAGCGGATTCTGCATTCACTGGATGTACACAGACAACTAAGATTCTACTTGAACAGGACAAAATCTCTAAGAAAATCTGAGCAACTACTGGTGGTATTTGCTGCAAGGGGCTGAGGGAAAGACTATTTCAAAGCAGACTATTTCAAAATGGATAAGCCATTGTATTCATTTCTGCTACATGCATCATGCTACTGTCCCCAAGGGGATCAGATCCCATTCCACCAGGGCTGCATCTACTTCTGCAGCCTTTCTCAGAGGGGTTCCTACCAGAGACATTCTAGAAGCTGCTACCTGGAGCTCAGTTCATACGTTCACCAAATATTACCATTTACCTCTTGTCTCTAAATCCAGAGCTGGCTTTGCCACTGCTGTCCTGCAGGGCCTTATAGCTGGTCCTAATGCTTTATAATTCCATCCTCCCATCCATAGCTTTGGGATTCTACCTAAATGTAATGACTGCAACAGTGAAACACAAAGAACATAGTACAGTTGTGTACACTTACCATAAATGTAGATGTTCGAGTGTATTCACTGTTGCAGTCCTGGTTACCCACCTGCCAGCCCCCTGTTATTCTCTTTTTATACCTTTTCTTTCTGTTACTATGCTCAAAAGCCTTTTTGTGGTATTTGCTTTTATTTGGAGGTATATTTTTTGTGTTCTAAATTGCATGTATATATATATATATATATATATATATATATATATATATATATATATATATATACACACACACATACATATATATTTTGCTCCCCATTTGAGGGGCACCTGACATCTGGGGCAAGAAAAACTGATGAAAATGGCGTCAGCTGCATGTTTTATACCCCTGATGACCTGACGTCATGTAAGAAGGGACAGCAACCGACGCAGGACCCAAGACTTTGTTAATCAGGCCAACTGAGGGCAACCTGCTAGCAGATTACCCCAAATGTAATGACTGCAACAGTGAATACACTCAAACATCTACATTTTTGGTAAGTGTACACAACTGTACTTTTTGGTGTATAAAAGGTGCCCTGAAGCTTCCAAAACTAGCCAACTGTTATATCCTTAGCAGCAAATAACCTGTATAAACTAAGGCTACTGCAGCACTGATTCAAGATTCAAAGATTGTTAGTGAGATAACGACCCGGGGGGCCTAGCCATGTTTTCCCAAAAGAATAATGATGTCCTGTATCTGAATAACACTTTGAGAGCCAGGCATTTAGAAGCTACCTCTAAATATGGGATATGGGTGCCAGGCCCGGTGTTAATTTCCTATTTCCCATCCACTGGTCTTGGTTGTGCTTAAAGTGGGCAATAGACGAACTCAGCTTCATATGGCTGGGAAGCCTGTTTCATAGAAAGGGCAGTCTCTGGGACACATATATATCTCTCCAGCATGTGCTGTTTAAGTCACAGACAAAATTCAGGTCCTTAATCCTTGTATTTCTGCTACTCTTTGCCATACAAATATGTAGGAGATTCATAAGTGGCGGGTTGCGGATGTCTTGCAAGCCAGGCATAGATGACCCCTCAGCAAGGAGACTGAGTAGAGGGAACAGGCTTTAAGGCGCTCTGCAAAAGGCAGGTTTGTTACAACTTGCATTCTTTTTGTATGGAACCTCTGATTTTTCTCTAGTTGCTGCATATACCTGGTCAGATACATACCAAAGGGGGCACTGTACTTGATGACTGGTCTGATAAGGGCAGAGTACAGTGGGATAATGACTTGTTTGGTCCTAGATGCCTTGCCCTTACTTATAAGTTGCATAATATAAAATGATTTCCTCACCACTTTGGCCACATGGTGGTTGACAATGAGGCTACTGCTTACATGTGCACCCAGATCCCCGACCACTAGGTTGACTCTTAAGGGAGTATTATTAACACGGTAATTAGCCAGAATGGTTGAGTTCCCAAAGGCTACAGTTATACATTTCTTAACATTGAGTTTAAGACCATGGCTTTGGCACCATTTGTTAGTCAAAGATAAACCTTCTTGAAGAATGCTACTGTCTGCAGGAGAGTAGATGATAACCCCCAGCTTGCAATCATGTGCACACTTAGTCAGCTATAAAACGTCAGCATTTGCTTTCATTTCAGAAAAATAAGTGCCAAAAAGGAGTAGGCCCAGTACAAAGCCCTGAGGGACTCCACTAGTGGCCTCTTGGAGGTGGCCTCACCTATTCTGACCTCAAATATTGCTCTCACAAACTTAGAAAGTTGATAGCACAACAGGTTTTGCATTTGCATGATTTCCTGAAGGGTAGGAAATCTGAAACTCAAACGTCTGTCATTATTTTTTTACTTCATTCTTTAATAATTTGCCACTAATTTGCCAGAAAATCACAATTTTATGAAAAACGAACAAAAAAATATGAGGCAAAAATCTGGACATTCTGAGAAAATCTGTATAGTTGAAAGGTATGCTCCTGGGTCCTATCAGTCAGTCATTTGGCTATTCAGTGGATGATTAAAGGTTTTATACTTAAATTAGTAGCCTGTCTGCAATGCCTAAGTGGGGTATTGTATCAGAAACCTTGGCCAGGTTGAGGTAAGGTGATCCTAATGATGGAAATCATGTACAATATCTTCAAATATGTAATCTTTAGACTACATCAGCAAATAATACTTTTTTTGCCATGTGGCATTAGCCATCATATGCTTACATAACAAAATATAATTAGATGTGATATAGCTCATAATGATATACTTAGTCTTTAAGTATGTCTTCACATGGATGTCTGACAGTCATGGCCTTCCTCTACCTTTAAAATGCTAAGATCGCAAAGCAGTTATTATTTACAACTTCATTTCTGACTAAGATTTTTAAATGTGTTACCATGAATGTCTTTCACAGAATGCATCTCCACTTGGTGTTGTTTTAGATTTTCCCACTGATTTCCCAGTCAAGATGGTTAGTAAAGCATGGAGAGCTGACAGAACTTGAATACAGCTGGTCATTTTCCATGAAAGCAAAGCAGTCAACACGACCAATCTACCTACACCTCTTCAGTGACTGGTTACTCCTCTCACGCAAAAAAGAGTGAGTCTATTTTTAATCATAGTCAAAAGCAGCACCTGATGCTAGTCTGCACAAGTTATTGTTTAATGCAATTTTTCTTGGACGTATGCTTAGGATATTCCCATATATAACAATATCATGTTATGTGAACATGGCAGTTTGAGTCACAGTAGTTACGTATTTACTTATGGGTTCAGGAATATGCCAATTTTGAAGGTTGGTAATACATTTTATAAAATAACTGCTGCATTTCTTATGAGCACAATTTTCATGAAATGGATGGATGTGATTTTCCTTCAAAATGCGATGTGCCACATTAATTTAATGTGTACTTTTTGTATTCTTTGCTGAATTAATGCATTTCTGTGGGTTGTTGTGGTTTACACTCGTGGCTTTAGGGACCTCTTCAAGCAGGTTACTTCTTTTCTTGTATCTATAGTGTGTGTGTGTGTGTGTGTGTGTGTGTGTGTGTATTTATTTATTTATATATATATATATATATATATATATAGAGAGAGAGAGAGAGATCTACTTTATTTATTTTGCATTTGTTTACTGAGGTGGTCTAACTGGGTCTACAGAAACCATTTTCAGTGGACGCTTGGGGAGAACAGCTCCACATACTGTGCAATACAAATACATTACAGTCCAAAAAACAGTACAAGTGACATGAGGAATACTATACAAAAATAAGTTGATAGAATGTGAACAAATACCAAAATCACGAATTCCAAACATGACAACACTGAAAAATAATAAAACTGAAACTTTAAAATACTGACTTTCAAAACACCAAAACTGACTTAATAGATTTTTGTAGGTTTCTGCAGGGGGGAGCCCCCCTGCATCACCCACACCCTTCAAATTAAATATACCAACTATATTTACAAAACGGCATGTACAGGATCGCCCATTACTGTCCAGGAAACATTGCCAATAGTGCCTGGACTATCATAAGTAATGTCTACCGTGTTGAATACATACGTATTACAAATCTTTAAAGTCCTAGACCTATATTTACATTGAACTTACTAGTAATTCTTCAACTAGTTTTTCCATACAGTTAGTTTCAGCATTATGAAAATTGGTATTTTAATGTTTCATCATTATCATTCTTCGGCATTGTCGGCTCAGTATTATGGAATTTGTGATTTTGGTATTTCTGTGTTATAAAGTATATACATATTATATATATAAAAAAAGTAGACTCCCTCTTATCCGGTCTCTCTCTAACCAGCCATCAAATTTCTCGCAAAAGACAACAGAGAAGAAAAACACTTTGACCTCCTCTGGACTAAATATTGACAGACATTTGAGTTTTAGACTTCATATTCATTAGACAAATGCATACTAACACAAATACTGTTATTCCAGTTGATTTATAACCTATAAATGCTATTTTATATGCTTTCAGATTAGCCAGCCATTTGTTTATCCAGCCTAAGTTCCAGTCCCAGACAGACACTGGATAAAAGAGAGTCTACTGTGTGTGTGTGTGTGTGTGTGTGTGTGTGTGTGTGTGTGTGTGTGTGTGTGTGTGTGTGTGTGTGTGTGTGTGTGTGTGTGTGTGTGTTTATGTATGTATATATATATATATATATATATATATATATATATATATATATATATATATATATATATATATATATATATATATATGGGTCTACTTCATTTGCTCTAACTTCCAATTGACCGACACCCATTTGCCCGACCCCATTTAACTGAAATTTCATTTGACCGACACTTCATTTGACCGACAAGTATTATTGGCAAGTAAATGGGATATGCCCCCTTCCCCACTGTAGTGCAACCCTGGAGTTAGAATATATAGTTGGTGGGGTGTGGCGGGCACAGCCCCCTACAATGGGGGGTGTGGGGGTGAAGCCCCCCACTTATTTTTGTTTTACTAAGCGATATTAAAGCAAAACTAAACAATATAATATGAAATTAAGTGGGGGGCTTCGCCCCCACACCCCCCATTGTATATATATGTATATGGGTCTACTTCATTGAGTCGAACGGCCATAACGTCGACATGCATATGGCCGAGGCGAAAATATAATTTCTTCACAATATTCACTCAGAAATAAAAAACAAAAGTTTTTTTTTTTTTTTTTGCTCCAGCAGGGGAGGGGGGCTAAGTCCCCCTGATCCCCCACACCCCCTACTACTAAAATATACCAACTCCGAGATCAGACTTACATTGAAGTGAATGGGAATTGTTCCTTGTGGCAATCTCCATGGAAACGGTTTGATGTTTTCATCTCGGCCATATGCGGTCTGACTTTTATATATATATATATATATATATATATATATATATATATATATATATATATATATATATTCCCTTCAGAAGCTTGACATTTCAAAACTTCAGACTTCAAAAGGCCAAAAACAGAAGACAGAAATTTTGAAACTTTCAATGTTCTGAATGGAGATCGTCGTACAGCATGGAACGGTATATTTACCATTTTCCTCAATGTAGTGCGATCTCCGAGTTGGTATATTTATTTAGCCCCCCACCCCACCCTCACAAACCGTAAAAATTTTTTTATTTAGGTTTTGCAGTTTCAAACTTCAATCTTCTGGTCTCGGCCTTTTGCACTTTGAAGTTTTGAAACTTCGAGCTTTAAAAGTAGATCTACTATTCACGGACATACACATATATATCTTTCTGACATTGTTCAACTCTTAAAACTCACATTTTCAAAATTCTACTTTAGTTTTTGGAAATGAGTACTTGTTTGTGTTTCACAAGAATAAAATGGCTCTGTGTGTGCGTGGGTGTGCGTGTGTATGTGTGCACACATATGCTTAACAACAAACATTACCCTAAAATGTTCCATTAGTGTACATTACTTATAATGCAATGCAAAGCAGTGCTGTGTTTGTGAGTTCATGCTGTATTTGGAACAAACAACTTTTGGAAACTGCCAGTGCAGAACACTAAAACTACTGACTTGCTTTCTGTAGTCGAGTTTGATTCCTTTAGCTTACATGACTCTGAACAAATCATTTGACCAGACAGTGTTCCCATTTTATTCCTGAAAGGAAAGACTAATATTTATGTCCAGTGGACATACCTGCTAAACAAACAAATAAGCCAAAAAATAAATAAATATAAATTACCGCAGACATGACAGAGGAAAATTATAGAAAATTACACTTTTCCATATTTATTCATAAGCTGTATTAAACCTCAGAATTTTAATGAAAATTTTACTCGAACATATGCAAGTTGTATTTAAATAGAAGGAAGAAATTTAAATTACCCACAGTGTTTCTAATATTTGTGCAAAATAAAAACAGAAAAAAATGACAAATTCTTAAAACTGATGTAACGGAGTATGTAAAATATTATTTTATTTATTATTTGTATGTTTGATAACCAGGTGGCTAGGTGCTCCAGATCACCCCTTTTTACTACTGCCAAGGCTACAGCCGGTATACTGTTCTCTATACACCGAATCATTACACAAAGTGTATACATTCAGTATCACATCTATCATTAGCTACAAACAAACAATGCCCGACAGTTTTACAAAAGAATGAGATACAGATGATTAACAGATTGAAACAACTACTAAACAGTGAGAGCAGTATATATGCTGCAGACATCTGGAAAACTGTTATGCAAATTCATATTTTTAATTAATATTAACTGGTGTAATACATTTAATGGCAACTGCATGCTTGAAGTATGTGTATAAACATACATGCATGTTTACCAATGTGCAGTAACACGGCAGTAGCTCTGCGTGCTTGTTGGATAAGGTGAGCAGTTTAGACAGCTTGGCCAGTGATATCTATTCTAAGGGGAATGAGTTGCATGTAAAATGAATCTGTGCATAAACCATTCGAGCACAGCAAGCTACAGGACCTCCTCAAACACCTTCAAAACCATGTCTGATTCTTAAATATACGGGATAAACTTCAAATGCACAAAATCTTCATTATCCTGGCTGATATTTCATTAATTATTTACTATTTAGTTGTCTTTGTTTATTGGGAAAAGCCAGCCTGGGTAATACCCATTTTCAGCGGAGCCCTGGGGAGAAAAGCTCCATTTGCTTACATTGCATTATACTATGTTCCAGTTATATATATATATATATATATATATATATATATATATATACACACACAAACAGTAGTTACATTTATATATTCTAAGATTTTGCAGAGGTGGAAGTTACTAAAGAGAAAGCCAAGCCCACATACAACTCAGTTTTTATACATAACTGTAACAATCTACTGTTTTGTCATTTCAGTGATAGGTTTAGAATAGTCTGTTTAAGCAGATTATTTGGAGAGTGTCCTACACCGAACACAAAGTCTTAACTCTGTGATGAGCATGTGAGAATCAGAATTGGTTAATATGTTCAAGCAGTAGTTTAAAACTACTTTGTCGGAGAGTTTTATTTGTATGGGGATACTATTCCAGAGTTTAGCAACATATTGGGAGGAGAGCGAGTCTCCTATAACAATAATGACTTATTTGTAAGTAATAAGCATTTTTAACTAGAGTGTAGGTCCATTGCTGGACAGTAGGGCAGTAATAAGTATTGTAGTGCAGGGCATTTTTCTGGATGATGAATGAGTTTGTGTGCTGCTCTTAGTTGTGAACATGTTAGGTAGTTGTGTAGTGCACGTCAATTTAATTGCTTTAAGCTATGACAGTGGTGGGTCCTATGAGGGAGGTTGGCGGCATATTTATTCTAGCAGGAGGCAAGTTTCTTTCTTTGAGTATTGTTTAAGTTTGTTAGGATAGGAGTGGTGTATAAGAGAGTTGTCAATAAGAAGGCTGTGGCTAGAGTTGTTCTTGCAGTATTTGTAAGGAATCCGTTGATCCTATAAATGATTTGTGTTTCTGGTGTGTACATTTAATGGTATGCAGTATATGCTGGTCATATTTGAGACTGTCATCCATTATAACACCTGGAAGTTTACTTTGATGTACAGTTTCAATGGGTCTATATCACGGTGTCAAACTCATAAAAGTTTGAACCTCATATGGTCGACACCATATGATCAAACTTTTAAAAGTTCAAACATTTCAATGGAGATCTCCGTAAAGTGTGGAAAGGGAAGATTTCCCTTTTCTGCACTGTAGTGCAATCTCAGAGTTGGTATATTTAAAGAGTGGGGGTGTGGGGGTGCAGGGGGGATAGTCCCCCCCTTAAACCATTCAGGTAGGTTTTTTCCTTTGGTTTATTTTTTTTATTACATTTTCAAACTTTTAAAAGTTCGATCATAAGGTGTCGCCCATATGACGTTCGACTTTTTAAAAGTTCGATTATGTAATATAGATGTGTTTCGATGACAGTATTATTTGCTGACTTTGTGGTAAAAGATTGCTTTTAAGTTTGGCAACTTTTTGAGGTAAAAAGCATTAACTTAGTTTTCTTGGGGTTCGGTAGGAGACTTGATTCTTTGAATCAGGTTTATACAGAGGAGAAAGATTTTTGGGTAATGTCTTGGAGCTTATTTATTGTTGAGGCCACACATATTAATGTTGAGTCGTCTGCATACTGAACTGAGCTACCATGGAAACTGGAGGTATGGAGGTCATCATTAAATATATTAGGAGAGGTCACAAAATAGCGCCCTGAGGAACACCTGCAGTTGAAAGGTTGGGTAGGTTTTTTTTACCATTTAACAGCTTGTTGCCTTTCAGAGACGTAACTAGGAAAACACAACAAGGAGTTTTCTGAAAGTTCTATTGAGAGTCAAACGAGCAGTTGCTGTTGCAAGACAGTCTCAAATGCCCCTGACAAGTCTAAGAACAATGGGCACAAGCAGAACATTGTTTCTATGTCGGTTTATTATACTGGTAAAATGTAGTAGAGCAGTAGTGGTGTTGTGCTGGGCCCTAAAGCCATGTTATGTTTCTAAAAGAAGGTTATTTGAGGTTAGGTATTGCATCAGCTGCATATGGATACCTTTCTCTAATATTTTAGAGAGGGGATAGAGAATCACCATTGGTCTGTAGTTATTAAACTCTGTAAATGTGGTGCCTTTGTGCAGTGGTATGGTGTAGGTTTTTTCCACACTGATTGGACATATCTTTCTGCTATGGACCTATTAATTAGTATGGACACAGGGAAGGCTATGACGTCTGTGGTCACTTTTAGATAGTCTAATGGTAGTTGGTCTACAGCTACAGGAGTAGCTTTTAGTTTAAGTAGCAACTTCCTTAATGGTGAGGTAGGTACTGCACTAAAACTGAAGAGCTGTGGTTGGCTTTGATTGGACATTGGTAGTAAGATGGGAGCAGATGTATTAGTGTTTAAGAGAGATAATATTGATTGTATAAAGTAGGAATTAAACTGTGTGGAGAAAGAGTCTGTCATATTGTCTGTTTTTGCAGAAGGTGTCTTGGTCCTGCCAGGGTGGATTAGCTTATTTAGTGATGACCAAAAAAGTTTTGCGTTGTTTTTATGTTTATCTTGTAGGATCCTATAGTCTGTTTTGCTTATCCTGTTTGACATGGAGTTTTGCAAGATTTCTAAAATGTATAAATTGCTGTAAGGCATTTTGAGTTCTGTTTTATACCAACTTTTCTAGGCTTTATCCCTTTTTATCGTGATTTTTTTTTGTTTCTTTTGTCAGCCATGGTGCAGGGTTGAACTTACTGTTTATTGACATTACCTACCCGGTGGTAATCTGGGAGACCTATACCTCAAACTTAGGCAATGCCCCAAAATTCTACAGTTTCATAAATAAGAATTGCCTGGATCAAATAGTCAGCCCACTAGAGAGCAAAATATTTTGACCTAGTCCTTATAAATATAGCATCTAGTTGCAGTACACACTGATATACCCTTCCTCAGTCACATCTGACCACAAACTTGTACCTTTCTGTAACCTTCTACTTCAAAATCCCCAAATCAACAGATACAAATAGAACAGTTTTCAAATACTTCAAATGTGCAAACCTCCACAATTCTATGATGAAGTCAAAAATAAAAAATAACCACCAAAATGTTGGCTGTGACACACTGTTATGTTAAATAAATAAATCCTATGTTCACCTAGAAAACTGTATTAACCTGACAGTCCCTACCTAAACTAAACAAAACAAAGTGTAAGATTAAACCATTGTGGACCTCCAAGATGGTTGAACACTGATCAACAACAATCAACAGCCTCCCAGTGTATAAAAGTAAGGTATAAAGGAAACAATAACTACAGCCAGTAATTACGCCAAAAGAGATTAAGATTCAGTTACCACTGTTACACTCCTTGGATGATGCCAGCAAACAAAGAATTTAGAGAAAGAAAAAGAAAATCAAGGAAGGAAAAGGAAAAGAAAAACACTGGAAGAATCATGCAGCTGTTCAGCAGAAAGCAGTTCAAATTCCAGCTTTGGTACAAGAGATGACTACTCCGAGCTGATTAAAATAAATGAAACACTGAAAGACTGTATTGACTCTAATAACAAAAGGCAGAAAAAAATAGAAGCTTAACTAGCTATTCAGACAAACTGTTAAAATCACAAAAATCAACGGCTGAAATGAAGAAAGTCTGGCTGAGAATGAGAATTCTCAAGAACAGCTGTTTCAAAAAATGTTAGATTTAGAAGAGAGAGCACGCTGAGAAACCCTGAGATTTTCTGCTATACCAGAGAAAATGGAAGGAACTGATTGTTTTAATTTTATGAAAGCACATATAATCAACTGGACTGATGCTTCACAGCAGGATTTGGTAACTGAAAGAGCACATTGAGTGTATGCTCCAAACCTGGCCACGAGAAAGCAGAAAAGACCTGTATTAGTACTGATGCAATCATACCAACAGAAACAGTTGATTCTGGCAAATCTGTGGAAGTAGGGCAAAGTATTACAAAACTGAGACAGCAGAATGTTTGTGGAAATGGTTATTCACTGTACACCAGGCAGAAAAGAAGCACATTTGTCCCAGAAATTAGGGAATGTTAAAACGCAAATGTGAGATTCAAGCTGCTGTATCTAGGTGTCTTCAGATTATTTCTTCCTGGCAGATCAAAGACATTTTGATGCAGAACAGGCTATGGAGGAAATACAAAAGTTCAGCCAATTAAAAGTGAGCAATCAAACAGAAGGGGACTTTGCTTCTCCTTTTTCTGTCAATAAAGCTCCAAGAGATTGAAACCCTTTCCAATGTTCCAAAGGAAAGTGTTTGAAAGACAGAGAAAAGCATAGAAGTTGACTAGAAGTATAAGGAGTACCTTGGACTTAAATCAGAGTCTGATATTGGGAGATGGTTATGAAGAGGAAGAAGACTAGCAACACTGAAATTAGTTAATGAATTTGAGATTACAAAACATTAATCACATTAGTGAAATATAACTTTGGAAGAAAGAGTAGCTGAGAAAGAGCGGACTTTTGCTGACTTTTTTAAACTTGTGGAGGACTGAAAACAAAATGCCCCACTTCATGAAATGAATGCTTGGAAAGACACTAAGGTAAATGGAAGAGAAGTGAAAAAGGTAACTAAGTAAAACAATTTTTATTCTTAATATTTATATAAAAAATCATGATATAAATTGCATGTTAAATAGTAAAACATTTTCAGTTACTATTGTATATGATAAAGATACTAAAGTAAATAAGAGCGTTTTTCTTTTTAATTTAGAGTAATGTAGGCATTAGAATGTAACAAGCGAAGAAAGACTGGAAAAAAGCATAATTAAGTTAATAGGCTGAAGTCTTGGGTTGCTGAGGTGGAGAATATGGTGTAAAAGCACACAGATCATAATATACGAAGAGTTCATATATTTTCTCCTAATTTTGCATAGGAGGATGTCTGGATTTAAGCCCTTGGCTAAATCTAATAAGTTTTTAGAGTAAGCAAGGAAATAAGAGAACAATGAACATATTAAAAAGTTCTCCTTTAGCAAATAAATGTTGAGTGTGAGTTGACTATTCTGCAGCTGAGTACAACTGTACATTTTGTTCTTGTGTTTTATTGAGACAAGTTGATAAAAGTGTCAGGCAAAAAAGTCAGACTTCTCCTTTTAAGGGTCAAAGTTAATACTTTCTGAAAACATAAAAACTGTATTTCACATCCTGGAGGGGAATAAAGGTAAGAAAAGAACAGGCAGCATATAGAGTAAGTAGGATTGCAAGCTCTAGCTTCCATTTTAGCACAGATAACCTTAATTTTCAGTTAGGTAATGCCTGTGTGTACAGCTGTTGATTTGGGGTGATTGTCCCTATCATGAGGGATAAACTTAATTATTTGAAGATGCAAACAGTTTTGTGTGTCAGTTTTAAGTTAACAGGATATGGAATGTTGTTGGGGTGTGTTTTTTGAAGTTTTTCATTAATCCTTAGCTGCCATAACAGAACCCTTTTTAACACATACCCATAAGTACTTTTATCAAGTCCCAATAAATATGGGTATTATTCAACAAATTCATGTGTGGATACAAAGTTTACAGCTGTAGTACTTGTTTTGTCTTCATTAATTTTATATCATTAAAAGACTTAAAACTGTCTTAGAATGTTTTACAACACTGAGATGTCCTTTTCTTGTTTTATCAGGTACAAAATGATACGGTCTGCAAATAAAGACAACTTTTCTTGAATACCATACCAATTATATCCTTGAATTTCGGCAGCCCTTGTTTTCTTTGCCAATATCTCTAAATGTAATGCAAATACGAACAGAGAAATTAGACATCTCTGCCTGGTCCCTCTGTTCAGACACAGCTTATTATACAGGAACCCTTCCACTTTAATTCTTGCCTGCAATCCCTCATATAACTTCCAAATTAACCTTATTATTGTATCAGGGAATTATAATGCTTCCATTACCCTACTCATAAAATCCCAGCTTACTCTTTTGAATGCTTTCTCTACATCAAGACCTACCAAATATAGAGTATTTTCTTATATACTGCTTCCCTCTGGATCATCGATTTTCTCTTAATGTTGTCAAATGTTTGCCTCCCCTCCACAAAACCATATTGATTCATATCCGTCAATTTTGGCAACACCTCTGCTGCATATGAATTGGTTCACAATACCCATAATTTGGGACAAGATAAGATGACTCATTTAGGAGTTTGGATTAAAAAGGCTTCTGTTATGGAAGCAAAGGATATGTGGGAAGAGAATAAACAAAAGAAGTACAAAACTGAGAAAATGCAAAGTTTTGTTTATAGATATGAATAGTAAAATAAAAGCAATTAATATGTTTTTAGTCCCTCTAGTTTTATATACAGTTCAGGAATATTTTTTCAAAGATGTTGTGGACAATAATAAAGAGTTGAAAGAATTTATTAGGAAGGGGAAGAGAGCAAGGGTGAAGTGGGATAAGCTGATCCTTTCCAATAAAACAAGCTTCATAGTTCATAGTTCTATACTAGGATAACAACCACCAGGGTCTTTATAAGCTTAGCCAACAATTCAACCCAATTTTTCTCCCTGTGTATCGTAGACATTTATTAGGGGGGGGTTGTTTATTGGGAAGCTTCTAGAGGTTACATGGGGGATCAGGTTATTTTGGGCATTACTGTCTGCCTCTGTATGTCAGAGACATGGGGGCCAGACCAGGGGTGAATTTCCAATCTCCCTTCCATTGGTTAAGTTTATGCTTAAACAGGGCTAGGGATGGACTTTGCTTCACATGGATGGGGAGCCTGTTCCACAACATGAGGGATTCTCTCAGATACATATACTCTTCTTTACTTATGTCAGGAAGTTATGAAATAATCATCATTGTTCTGAACTTATTCATAATGAGTCTATCCAGATCAAATGAATATCACAAATGTATTAGCAAACATATTCAGTGCAAATGTCACTCCACAGACATCTATATAAAAGCTACACATATTCCTATGGATTTGAAGACCCCATCGTCACTCAAGAATACATGAAAAAAATATTCTCCAAAACAAAAAATATATTCACTATGGTGCCTGATAAGATACCAGACTGCCTGCTGAGTAGCACTGTACATGTTCTGGTGGAACTGCTCCAACAGCTTTTCATAATGAGCTTATCCATTGTTTTGTTTTTTTTCCCTGAGATAGCCACTTCACAAGTGAGCCTCATCTGTAAGCCCATGGAATGGGTCTTAACTAACCTGATAAACAATAATATTAAAATGTCATTTGACTTGATCCCCAGCAGTTTGACTTTGTTAAGGGTAGATCCTGTCTAATGAATCTGTTTTTTTTTTTTTTTTTTGAGAAGGTAACACAAGCCATTGACTGTGATCACTCTGGCCATACAGCATTACTTGACCTCGCAAAAGGCATTTGATACTATACCATATGCTAACATAATTAACAAATTAAATGTGTTCCAAACTGATCCATATGTAGTTAGGTGTATAGCAAACTGGCTTAGGGACACTGCACACACAACAATGGTGACAGGTGCATCCTCATAGATCATGAAAGCATCCATTGGGTTCCTCAGAGTTCTATGCTAGGACCTCTTCCTTTCAGCATATACTTCTCTAATCTCCAGATCAAAAATGATGATCTCTGGATAACTAAGTTTGCAGATTATTGTAAACTGGATGTTATACTCAAATCCCCTGATATGTAGACATTAAAACATGAATTTGCATATGTTTGTAGCTGGTGCTTAGAAAATGGGCTAAACCAAAATACTAAAAAATGCAGTATTGTTGCATTTGCTTAAAAAAATACCAAGTTTATAGAGTAGAAAACACACCATCTCAAAATGAATATATTGATTATACTGAAAACACTCTACTTCAAACCAAATTATATTGACTACAGAATAGAAAAAGAGAAGCCCAAGTCATACATTTGTAGAGATAAGACAAAATACCTGCAAATTGATTGTGGTGGAATAGGATACTTCTCTAGGTCCGTAGTTAGTTACTAAGTATGCAGAGCAGGAAACCAATCAGGAGACATGCCCCGAATTCCCAATTATCTCAAAAATTGTCTGGTTCATTGAATTCCTCAACGTCGCACAGTAGGCAAATGAAGATGGAAAAATTCAAACTCTGCATCCTTGGCAAAGGAAACATCTCATTAACAAGTCAGAGCTTTAGTTCCCTGTGCTAACCTCCATACCCCATATTTCTCCTTAAATCTGTCTGGTGGAAGGCTTTTGGGATGTTTCAGTCATGTCTGACAACACAGTGGAGTGCTCTGTTGAGATTCCATGGCTTTGGGAAGGATATAGTTGTCTTCCTGTCCCTGGGGATCTCCTGTATTAAAACTGTGGCTAAGAGAGTTTAATTTACCTCCAAGGACCTGGAAGCCTGAATCCACATCTTAATTAGTCACAGCGGGAGTAATAAGTGTATTTTGTCTTGTATGAACTTTGCAATGGCCTGGAGAGTGAGACGGAAAAGAAGAAAGATGTATAGGAATTTATATCGCGGCTCAGTGTAGAATGCAACCACAGAAAACTACATCCTGCCTTTTGCTTCAACTGAATAAAGTAAACTTCATCTTTCTCTCTGTATCTACAGAGCAAGAAAATACATTTTCCATGTGGGGTACAGATCCATGAAGAACCATATCAAATATGGCTCTCCAGTCCACTTCTCAGTAACTGGACTGTGAGGTACTATTGTCTGAAGAGTCATTTTATACATGTAGATCTTTGATGGATCATGGTTGTGGGCCCTGGAGTGATTAACCACTTCCTTTAAAATTTAGATAGGTCTCCACTTCCTGCAGCTGAATCTACAATCACTTTTCCCAGTATGTGAACCACTTAACATAAAGTGGTTTCTCTTTATGGTCACCTTTTGCCAGATATATGCAACCATTATGTACAAGGGTGACAACTGCATGTGCCTCTATTTTTCTAAGGTACTATGTGATGTGTTGATAGCTGGACCAAATCAGAAAAAGCCCTGGAAGCACCTCTCTCTTTTAACACTATGAGGAGCAGAAAGGAATGCATATAGATTAAACTGAATTGTTGTTGAGCTCCATTTCCAAGGAAGGACCCTTTCATTGTGCTGGGAAGGAGGAGTCAGCAAGAGCTCCCATTCTAACAGGGAAGAAATTATCATTAGCACATGAAATTATTTTATCTTCAGGATAGGGACTTTCCAAGATGGCAGTGGTGTTATAAGCACCTGAAAACAGACTTCTGATGAGAGAAAAGTTCAAAACAGTTGTGTCTTTCGGCTTTTTCCCGGTTAGGGGTCGCCACAGCGGAACTCCGGTCTGCTAATGATTGGCAGTAGATTTTTACGTGCTGAGTTGCCAGCCCTGACGTACAACCTTGAACGAAGGTACGCCCATTCATGCATGTCTCCACACAGAAGACGCTCTAGCTGAGAATCGAATCGGACAACGTCTTACTGTGAGGTGACAATGGTACCGCAGCACCACCACCGCAGTATAGAAAAGTTCAAAACAGTAAAAGACTGTAACCTACTAACACAAATTGGTAGCCAAAGTGTTTGTGACATCCAAGAAGTCAACAACAACAAAAAAAGTGAAAATGTAAAGTAAAAGGGAGAACAACTGTGAAAACTCAGGAGAATGAAAACCATGTCATGAAGCAGATGTGGGAAAAGCAGACTGTAACAGGAGCTGAAGAAGAAGTACTCTTCAGCCATGCTAGAGAGAAAGACTAATCAAATGCCCTCTGAGACTTTCAAGGTAAGCAGCTCTCTGTTGGAATACAAATAAAGGAATGCTACAGGAAAGAGAAGATGCATACAGAGGAAGTAAGTGGTATGTATATTGCTGAAAAGAAGATGAAAAAGATGGTGCAACAGTAATTAAAAATATGAGCATATGGCAGAGAAACTGGCTAACTTGAGGATATGTCACACAGAGACAACCTGAGGATTACAGCAGTCTAGAACAAACTGAAGGGAAAGACTATAAAGATTTTATAAGAAAAGTGCTTCAGCACCTGGACTGGACATTTTATTGTTGATAGTAAAACAGAAAGCACAATAGGTAAATATTCCTAGTTTTAAATGGAGGAAGCAACTGAGACCTATTGTGATTTAACTCTAGACATACCAGCTAAAGGAGGAAATTCCTTCTATTTTATGGAGAAAGGGAACAATCTTAAAGGCTGGAGGTACAAGAGTTTATTTGGATAATGACTTTTCATTCTAAACATAAACTAATGGAAATGCTTTTCTTCATTCCATAAAACTCTGCACAGAAATTAAACTTTGGTTCAGGTTACAGTAACATTCAGTCCATTTGGATTAAAAATATATATTGACCCTCAATAGGCTCAAAATGAACTGGTAAAAAGAAGAGATTCACAGCAAAAGAAGATGATGAGGGAACCTGCAACCAGCCAAAAAAATACAAAAAAGCAAACTACAGATACTTCACTGGAGAAATTTCCTGCAAAGCCATTCCCTGCATCCCAAAAGAAAATGATGAATAAACAAAGGAGATGAAATACTTTTCAGAAAAGTGGAAGGTTCCATAAAGCATAAATACTCTGGGAAAACTGAGGGAGGAAAGAACTTAAGAAAATTATGAATGTGGGTTTGGCACAGTGGTCAAGTCTTCAACTTACAGACACAAGGTACAGGGTTTGATTCTGATCTCATGTTGTTGACTAGACTTAAAATGACCCTTCATGGCAGTCAGCCTAGTATTCAGCTGTGAATCTATGAACTATATGGAAAAGGATGTGAAATAAACAAAATAAAAGTTGCATTCTGAATGATACTTTAAAATGATTGAAATCAGTACCAGAGAGAAAATAAATGCAGTGTGAGTGAAGCAACAGGCACCACACTTGCTTCTGGTGCATAAGGTTGTGGGTTCTATTCCCACATCTGTTAGGTGGA
Organism: Protopterus annectens; assembly: GCF_019279795.1. Taxonomy (NCBI): domain Eukaryota; kingdom Metazoa; phylum Chordata; order Ceratodontiformes; family Protopteridae; genus Protopterus; species Protopterus annectens. The sequence goes on along the minus strand of NC_056741.1, from coordinate 362,813,068 downwards.
TTACTGACTGTGCAGTGCAGGGTAAGGGTGGTGCTTCACTACTGAGTGTGTTGTCCATTGGCTGAGATGTTAAACTGAGGTCTCATCTGCCTCAGCTGATGATAGTTCAGGTTCAGGGGATGTAAAAGATTACATGGCGCCTATGGAAAACAGCAGGGGAAGTTACATAATGTCCTAGCTAAATTACCCTTAGTAGTATAAAATACCACCAAATTGTCTCCCCTGAAAAGAGGAAACAACCGTAGTGGGACTAACCCTGTCAATAAATTGCAGATAAATAAAATAAGCTATCTGATTACTACATATGTAATAATGTATGCATTCTATTTCAGATTTGGAACCCATGTCCCTCATGGAGAGGGGTAGCTGGTGTTGATCACAGACCTGCTGTGTTCATAAATTTGTTCTGCGAACTACCCAAAAAGAACAAATGGGGGTGCTTGGGATGAACATGGCTAGACTTGTAAAGGCTCTAGGGCCACTAGCTAGTAACCTCCTTTGAGCCTATAAACCTGTGAAATGAAAATTTACATCTAACTGGGGGAGCTATATTTCATGTTGTCTGATAAGTGTCCTTGTTTTCAAACTGCAAACTACACTGTGCTGCTTTTAGTAAAGGTACTACAATGATGATGAAAGTAAGGGGAAAATGTAGTAACATATTATGTGACAGAAACCAATAGGGTAATATTGTATAAAGTTAATTAGGGTAATGCACTTTCTCTGTCTAGGAATGCATACAATGTTAATGAGACAAGTATGTTGATTGAAAGTAGGCTAGATAGCAAAACTCACAAAAACAATTGACTGGAAATACTGACTGAGGGAAATTGTTTGAATGCATGGGGGTGTGTATGAGCAAGGATGTGAGGTGTAATTAAAACGTAAACAGTGCATACTGGAAGATATTATGAAAACACTGAAGTCAGTAACTACCAGTGATAAAATGACAACTTCATTTTATTTTTGTATGGTACTGGGCTAAAGCAATATTTGTTTTCAGACTACAGACTGGCATGCTCCCAGCACTGCTAGAAAGCAACTTGCCTTCCTTGACAAGCTAGTTTTTACTGCAAGAGGGTGGGGTGTCACGGTATCTGGACAGTTAAGCATGACCTTTTTAAAACACCTATTGCTTTGGAATTATATAATAAAAAGTTAAAGAGGATATGCTTAAAAATGTGTAGTGGCTTAGCTATATGACCTGTGCAACATGTCCTTCACCAAGAATGATGCCACAATATAGAGACAAGATGATCAGCTTTAACAATTGCTGTAAGTGAAAATCTACACTGTCTGCCTCTGTCTGCATCTGAGCCACCTGTCTTTAAGGGAGCTGCGGCTTGGCATTTCGCGCTGTGGGATTCCCTGTATTGGCTGGATTCTGGAACTTTTATAGTGCACCCTTAACACCTTTTTATAGGCAAGGCTCAAAGCAAAAACTAAACAACCCACGAAAGAAAAAAAGGAAAGAAAAAACTGAAAAGCTGCTCATAAATTCCCAAAATCAACGCGACCGCCAAACTTCTAAACCCCTTCTCAGTATGGAGAACATAGATGTCTGTGCTGTAACTCAAGGGAAACTGATTCTGCCCCTGGGAGACAGGTAACTACATATCATGCACCCCGCCCCATTACATGCCCCGGCCCCAAAAAAAGGAGGGTCACACAAAAGGAGGGGGGTCTTATATTCATAAGGATACTAACACCTCCAGGTTGGTGGCCATGCAAAAAGATCCAGAAACCATCCAGGTGCAACTAACCATAGGCAAAACTGCTCTACAAATCTTGGGCTGTTACTCTCAAACTCAAAAAAACCCACACAGCCTCAAGACACTGGAGGAGGGTATAAATGTAGCAAAAAACACCATCATATCATATTGGACTACAACTACCCAATCTAGACTGGAACATTTTACAAGCCCCCCTTTCTAGCCCAACGGTTCCTGGAGTTCATAAATTCAAATGCCATGGAGCAGCTAGTCACTGTTCCAACACGAGGAGAAAGATACTAGATCTCATTATCACAAACATGGGGACAAAATGCTCCACACCAGAAGTATATCCTCATTGAGATAGAATCGATCATATCTCACTGGAAATCCACACATCCCGCCCCCACCCTAAACAAAATGTAGCTCCACCATCCATCATATGGGTGACTTCAACCACTAATCTAGACTGGGAAACAAACTGATGAGATCTGATCCTTACAAAGGGTTCCTGGAGTTTCATAAATAAATGCCATGGAGCAGCTAGTCACTGTTCCCAACAGAGGAGAAATATATTTAGAAAACATTCACAAAACTTAGGGACAAAATGTCTCCACACAGAAGTATATCCCTCATTGGTGAGATGAATCTAACTGGAAATCCACATCCCCCATCCACCCCACCCCAACACAAAGAACACAGTGAAGAAAGAACTTCTCTAAAGCAAACTAAGACTGGTGTGGAGTGTGGTATCCTTCAGGCCCTGAGGCAGTGGAAACCACAAAAGCTTTCCACGGAAGCCCTTACAAATGCCTTCTATGACACCCTCAGGACTGCATGGATCAGGCAATCAAATAATAAAAGACTCTTTCCCCCAAAGGGAGGTACCCCAGTCTGTGTGACCCCAAGCACCTAACAAACTTTACAATAAGAGGAGAAAGCTATTACATGATAGAACAAAATCCATAAAAGGGAAGTCACTCCTGATCATTATTAGTAAAAAAATACGAGCACTCATAAAATCAGCTAAGGCCAATTTTGAGAGAAAAATTGCCATGGATTCAAAGGACGATCATAAGGCCTTTTTCAGCTATGTTAGGAACCTGGGTGGAAACTCCCAGATATGCTCAGAATTAGTCCAAAATGATACAAAAATCACTGAACCCGCAGACATTGCCAACATACTGGCAGACAGGTTCAGTGCAAACTTCACCCCCTCTCCCCTAAAGGAGAGATAACTATCCCAGCGGAGTGTAGCCTCCCAGACATCTCAAATGCACAGGTGAAAGCTGCTCTCTCTAAAGCTAAAAACACAGCATCAATGGGACCAGATGGTGTCCCCGGCTGTGTGCTACACGAGCTAAATGAGGAATTAAACCCGCACATAAGGCAGCTGTTTAATCTCAGCCTTACCACAGGATACATGCCCAACTGTGGTCCCACTCCGCAAAGGCGGTGCCTCTATGGACCCTGGTAATTACCGCCCCATAAGCTTAACAAGTCTAGTCTGCAAAGCTATGGAGAGGATCATAATGGAGCTCATAAACAAAGATATAGGGGACTTGCAGACATTGGACCCGACCCAGTTTGGCTTCGTCAAGGGAAGATCATGCCTTTTGAACTTGGTCGACTTCTTCGAAACAGTCACCAAGGCCATTGATGAGGGAAAGGCAGTCCATACAGCCTACCTTGACCTTGCAAAGCTTTCGACACAATACCCCACTCGGGTATTGTAGAAAAACTTACCAGCTTAAATGTAAATCCATATGTCACAAGATGGGTTGCAAACTGGCTTAAGGACAGAACCCACAGGGTTAGAGTTGCTGGCGCTATGTCAGACTCCAAGCCGGTCACAAGTGGTGTCCCACAGGGCTCGGTCCTTGGCCCCCTATTGTTCGGCATCTACTTCTCAGACGTACAGGCCAACATGGGAGGACTTTGACTGACAAAGTTTGCAGACGACTGCAAACTGGGCGCCATAGTGGAAAGTGCATCGGACACGGATATCCTTCAGAAGTGACTCACGGAAACAGATAGCTGGTGCCAGAGCCATGGCCTGAAGTTAAACGCCAAAAAATGTATAATCATACCCTTCGGGAAAAACAAGGTAACCCCAAGCTACTATATAGGTGGCAATCCAATAAGCACAGAAGAGGTTATCAGGGATCTGGGGACTCAGGTTGACAGTGGCCTTTCTTTTGACACTCATGTTGCTAAAGTGGTTAGAAAGACCTTCTACATTGCCCACCTGATCATGAAGGGATTCACATCCAGATCTAGTGAAGTCATTATTCCCCTGTACTCTTCACTTATCAGACCAATGATCGAGTACAATGCCCCATTCGGGATCTATCTCACCCGACATCTGCAGCAATTAGAGAGTCCCCAAAAGTTCCTCACCAAAAGGATAAAGGGACTCCAAAATCTGTCATATGCTGCCAGATTGAAGAAACTCCAGCTCTATTCAGTCGCATACCGTCTGCTCAGAGGTGACATGTGCCTGACATACAAGGCCATGTCCAACCCGGAATTAATGGACATGCTCCACCTCAAAAAATCCAAATCCACCAAAACCACTAGAGCAAGCGACTTAAACCTTAGCACGGATATAAATAGGACGTGCTGGAGGGATAGATTTATCACTCAGAGACTCCCTATGCTGTGGAATAAAATCCCGGTCCATGTGAGGCAGAGCACCTCGCTGGCTCTGTTCAAGAGAAATCTTGACCTGTGGATGGGAGATCGTAGGTTTACCCTGGGAATCATCTCTGTGTCACTGCTGGACAGAGGCACAACAAACTAATGGGCACAGTATTTTTTCATATAAGGGGTGGCGTAAGCCACAAAACTTTGGGCTAGGCTTATAAATGCCTTAGGGCAGATAGCCTAGTATAAACCTATGAACCTATGAACATGTAGAGGTGAATATACAAGGAGAAAGAATGTAAACAACCTGGTTATGTAGCAACACAAGGATAAAGGGACAGTTTCAGAAATAAAATGCTACAAACAAGCAAGTGAAACAAACTGATGAGTGATTTACAAGGGTTCTCCAGTTTCAAGAAATAAATCAGAGTTCAAGTCTGGTAACAGAGGAAGAAGCTTTACACTGTTGTTTGTACATGTAATCTTCTCTCATCACCTTGAGAAAATATGTACAGTGGATATAAAAATTATATGCACCCCTGTTAAAATGCCAGGTTTTTGTGATATAAAAAAATGAGACCACAATAAATAATTTCAAAACTTTTCCCAGCTTTAATGTGACCTATAACCTGTACGATTCAATTGAAAAATCTGTTAGGGGGGAAAAATATAAAAAGTAAAAAAAACATACAATAAGCTGGTTGCATAAGTGTGCACACCCTTAAACTAATACTGTGCTGAAGCACCTTTTGATTTAATTACAGCATTCAGTCTTCTTGGGTAGAAGTCTATCAGCATGGCATATCTTGACTTGGCAGTATTTGCCCACTCTTCCTTGCAAAAGCACTCCAAATCTGTCAGATTGTGAAGGGATCTCTTGTGCACAGCCCTCTTCAGGTCACCCCACAGATTTTCTGTTGGATTTAAGTCTGGGCTCTGGCTGGGCCATTCCAAAACTTTAATTTTCTTCTGGTGAAGCCATTCTTTTGTTAATTTGTATATATGCTTGGGGGTCATTGTCATGTTGAAAGGTGAAATTCCTCTTCATCTTCAGCTTTCTAGAAGACACCTGAAGGTTTGGGGCCAAAAGTGACTGGTATTTGGAACTGTTCATAATTCCCTCCACCTTGACTTATGCCCCATTTCCAGCTGAAGCAAAGCAACCCCAAAGAATGATACTGGCACCACCATGCTTCACCGTGGGGGTGGTGTTCTTTTGGTGGTGCGAAGTGATGTTTTTTCGCCAAATGTACCTTTTGGAATTGTGGCCAAAAAGTTCAACCTTGGACTCATCAGACCATAACACATTTTCCCACATGCTTTTGGGAGACTTGGTGTATTGTTTTGCAAATTTTAGCTGGGCCTGGATGTTTTTCTGTGTAAGAACAGGCTTCCATCTTGCAACCCTACCCCATTGTCCAGACATATGGAGAATATGGGAGATTGTTGGCACATGTACTACACAACCAGTACTTTCCAGAAATTCCTGCAGCTCCTTCAGTGTTGCTGTAGGTCTCTTGGGAGCCTCCCTGACCAGTTTTCATTTTGTCTTTTCATCAGTTTTGGTTGGACATCCAGTTCTTTGCAATGTCACAATTGTCCCATATTTTCTCCACTTTTTAATGACTGTCTTCATTGTGTTCCATGGTATATCCAATAATGTGGAAATTTTTTTGTACCCTTCTGCTGACTGATACCTTTTAACAATGATATCCCTTTGATGATTTGTAAGGCCTCTGCGAACAATGGCTTCTGCTGTAGCAGGCAACTGAGTAAATGTCATTAAAATCATACTAGGACAGCTGAACATTACTTGGGGTTAATCAGAGTGTCTTTAATTGATGGCAGGTGTGTACCCGAGAAGACTGAGTGCTGTAATTAAATCAAAAGGTGCTTCAACAAAATATTAATTTAAGGGTGTGCACGCTTATGCAACCAGCTTATTGTACGTTTTTTTTTATTTTTTATATTTTTCCCCTAATGGATTGTTTTTCAGTTGAATTGTACAGGTTATAGGTCACATTATAGGTGGGAAAAGTTTTGAAATGATTTATTGTGGTCTTGTTTTCTTTTTATATCACAAAAACCTGGCATTTTAACAGGGGTGTGTACACTTTTTATATCCACTGCATGCATGTAACTAATATGCTTTTTTATTTCTTGGGTAGGGAGGAAACTGTGTACTCCAATGAGAGATAGAGTTCAGATGGGACAATATTACACAAAAGTATGTAAAGTGACACAAAAAATTGACAGAAACAAGACTGTGAAGGACTTAAGTTTAAAAGAGAAAGTCAAAGAATATAAAGTTAAGTAGAATAAAATATAAGCTTTACTGCAGTACAATTTGGATTACTAGTTTGGAATGTTAATGGGTTTGTTGACGGAAAAAAACAGGACAAGTTTTTTTATAATTACAATAGTAATGCACACATAATAATGTTACAGAAATGCCCTGAATCATAAAGAATATGAAAGCATTGTAAGGATGAGTGAGGAGGGTTTCTTTGCTAGAATGGAAGGAGAGTGAAAGAAAGTGGGTTTAATGTTAATTTAAAAAATGCATAAGAGCAAATCAAGGATAGGCACAGATGATTTACAGTAGTGAGAGACTGTTGGCAGGATGTAAGAATTATACTCCTGCACTGTATATTCCACTGAAAGCAGTGATTCAAGATATAAAGAATATTATGGGAGATATTATAGCCTTTCATCAAGGATTTGCAATGATAATTAGAGAGTGGAACAATATAAGAAATAAGGAAGATGCTGCTAAAGGGCCAAGATATCACAGAATACTGGTCTAAAGGCAGACACTTATCGAAATATATGCATGTGTTTGGGCTTACTGATGTAATGCAAATATGACACAGTGAAATAGAATATAGATGTTTTTCAGTAAAATGTGGCTCTTGGGCGAGATTAGACTCAAATTACATACCGAAAGACTACTGTAAAACAGTCCAAACTATGAAAGCAAATCCAGTGATAGTGTCAAACCATGTAACTGTACAAACTGAGTTTTGAAATTAAGCAAAAGTTTATTGTCATAAACACTGGCATGCTACCAACATATTTTTGGAAAAGGAAGTTTTTAATGATTTGGTAGATACAACAGTTCCAAAGTACGCAGAACCACTGTTGCCTGGGCCAGAAGGGACTCACCACAATGATCTCAGAAGATTCCTTTTGAATCTTTAAAAATGCCCTGCATGTATGTGGAAAGAATGGAAAGGCATACAGAAACATTCCTGTTTAAGGAAAAGAAAAGGCATCCATCTTTCAGGACTTCTTGCATGGAGTCCTGGAGCAGAATTTTGGCAGCTGTTCAGAGAGGAGGTAAAAAGGTCTACTTCAAGACCTCTCCGCTCATGGCTCAAATCTTAGAAGATCACTGATCAAGTTGAAGTTCATGAGAGACTCTGTATTTGAAATGCTCAGATTGTTAGCAACACAGTTTTGCTCTGATAGAATGTAGAATGAGATAGTTCATGCTAACATGTTCTCATGTCATCATTAATAATTTCTGTGCTTTGTTTTGGTTCATTTTGTATAGTTCTTCTTCAATATAATCTAATTTAATTTTATCTGAAGTTAGCTGAATGTAACTAACACAATGATTACCCCAGTTGAGCAGACAAAAAGGCTAATAGCACAGCAAGAAAAAATGCCTTAAGTGCTAGTGATTAAACCTAGCCACCCACCAATGTGTAAAAGACATTGTTCTGGCTTATCCCACTGCCTAGAGAATAAATAAAGCACAGGAAGGAGACAGAACTCATGCAGTACGGGCAATGCTGTAGTAGTGTTGACTCATTATTTGGTGGCCAAATCAACATTTTGAAAGAGAAGCTCAGAGGCTAGATGCAAACTTCTAATGTTGAGTATTGTGTTATAGTATGTATGGAAGCTGGAGAGAAGATTTCAATCACTATGGCAAGAACTAGTAACCACACCAAGGAGATCCAGTAGGCGCTGTAACAGTACAGTGTAAAACACACCGTCAGATGTGAAATAGTGGAAATCGGACAATGGTCAAGTAGTTTTTAGCCAGAACTAAGGATTTCATCTTATCCAAAACTTGAATAACTACATAGTGGCACCACCTACACCAGCAAGGGCTGAGCTGATGTAATAAAATGAATTGAATGTCTGAGCCAGTTATAAACAAACTTTAATACACACAAAAATGCAATCAACTAAGCACTTTCATCCCGTATGTATCAGGGACTTTGGAGTTGGAACAGTCAGCTTGTGTGTAAAATGTATATAAAAATCAACCAATCAATAAAAAGGACCGTTAAAACACTTCCAAACTGTTAACTAATAAGTAGTGTTTAATAATTACTACCACTATGATTTTTACTTTTACTTTGTTTACTGTACTATCAATTATACTGTACTAGCAATCAGTTATGAATTTAAATATATACATATGTAAGTCTTAATCTAAAATACTAGATAATATTGTACCAGAATTAATGGGGACAATAAATATTACACTATGATAATCATTTAGCCCTAATATTCATTATACTCACTATAGACATTGAATCATTAAGGCCTAGGGGGTTAAGATATGCTATGATGAAATCCTTCAAATAATAAATACAGACCCTCATGAATGAATTTGCAGTACTTGCATCTCCCACATGTTTTGAGGACTTCCAAGATGGCTGCACATTGAGTAACAGCTTAATTCTGATTCTCCCAGTGTGAAAACAGAAACTCAGCAGAGAAGGCCAGTGGACTTCTGTATTTCTGGGTAATTTTCACTAACTGGCTAGTAAGTGCACTGCCTGGATGCCAGAAGAAATACAGAGGACCTGAATTAAAATCAGCAACAAAAGGTGAGGAAAAAACACTGGAAAAAGTACTGCAACTGTTAAGAAAAAAGCAGTGCTAGCTCCAGACAGGACTTCAGTAACCTAGAGGAAAGCATAAGACAACTGCACACAGGCCTAATTAAAATAAATGGAACACTGATGGAGTATGTCAACTCAAACAACAAAGGGTGGGAAAAAAGGGAAGAAGCTTTAAACAGATATTCAGATGATGTGATAAAACTGCAAAACTCAGAAGGTGAAATGAGGAAAAGGCTGGCTGAATATGAGACTGCTCAAGAAGAGATGTTTAAAAAAAATAATAGAATTAGAGGACAGCACATGTAGGGAAAACCTGTGATTTTCAGCTGTACCAGAGAAGCTGGAAGGAGCAGACTGTATTAATTTCATGAAAGCACAAATAAGCAACTGGACTGGTATTCCACACCTGGATTTGTTAATTGAAAAGGCACATCGTGTGTATGCTCTAAACCTGGCTATGAGAAAGCAACCTAGACCTTTAATGATAAAGATGCAATCCTACCAGCAGAAGGAGATGATTCTCATAAAACTGTGGCAGAAGGACAAGGTACTGAAATTGGGAGACAGCAGAGTGTTTGTGGAGAATAATTACTCATTGTACACCAGACAGAAGAGTGCTAAATTTATTCCACTGTTCAGGGAGTGTTGAGAAGTAGGCATGAGATTCAAACTGCTTTACCCAGCTATCTTCAAAATGTTCTTCCATGGAGGGACAAAATCATTTTTTGAAGTACATGGTAAGGAGGAAATAGAAAAGTTTTTCAATAAAAAGTGAGCTGTGGGACAGATGGAGATTCTGCTTCTTGTTCTTCTGGTAATAAAGACCACCGATAGACTGCACCAGTGAAACTTTTTCCAATGTTTCAATGAAAAATGCTGGAGAGAAGCAAGGGAGCATGATAGCTGACTAGAAGAATTGACAGAGTGTTGAAAATGAAGCAAAAACAGTATTTGGGAGATAGAGATGAACAAGAATAAAACGAGTAACTTGGCGGTTGACAAATATGTAAACAAAAAGCAGTAATTAGATTTGTGAAATATGACAGAACAAGAAAATCTGGAAATTTTTTAGACTTAGTTGGACTTGTGGGGGCTGTACAGTATATGCCCTACTTCATGCCATTAATGTTCGAAAAAATACTCTGGAGGGAAAGAGGAGGGAGAAAGTTAAATGTAAGTAAAACATTTTTTGCTTAATAGTACTATTTTATAGTGTATGATTTTCTTTGCATGCTATAAAGAAAATTATTCTCACTTATTTTTAAGTGTAACGGGGGTACTATTGTAAACAGGTGTGCCCATCTTTCTCCTTTCTTCTCTCTTTCTCCTTGTTCAGTTTTAAGAAATGTAGACACTGCAATGTAAAAAGAAGAAGAAAAGTATCTTTAAACAGCATGATAAAAGAATAATTAATGTGCTTTCTTGTAATTCTTGCATGGGAGAATGACTGGAATAAGGCCCTTAGCTTGATCTAGTAACAAGTTTTAAGAGAAAGCAAGCAAATGAAAAAGAACATTTGTAGCAATTCTGTACCTGGTCCTCATGTCTCCATGGAGACAATCTGATAAAGAGAAATTGACTACAATCTGGTAAATGAGAAACTGGCTAGAAAAAAAGAAAAACTGGTTAGGCGATAATGTTATATGAAAGCATTCAGATGTTTTCCCAGCTGGGAGAGCTATAAAGATAAGACAAAACCAGACAGCAGTTAACAGAAGTATGTGCTACAACATGCATCTTAGCATGAATAACCTTTCTTTTAGGTTAACTCATCTGCGAATGTAAGACATTTTTTTCCTATTAGGAGGGTAAAACTTCAATATTGTAAGATATACATAGTTTTGTTTATCAGTATTAAGTTAACAGGTTTGGAGGGTGTGTTCATTTTTTTGTTTGTTTCAGGGCTTTCAATAAAACAAAAAGTTTTGTAAGCTGTAACATAGGCTCAAATGGATATGACAAGAAACTGTATAAAAGTTCAGTTTGTTGAACAGAATATGCATATAACACAAAATGTGTAACTAGATATTTAAAAAAAAACTGTTATACATAAAAGGTTGTTGTTGTTGTGTCTTTCTGCTTTTCCCAGTTAGGGGTCGCCATAGTGGAACTCCAGTCCGCTAATGATTGGCAGTAGATTTTTACATGCTGAGTTGCCGGCCCTAACGCACAACCTTCAACGAAGGTACGCCAATTCAAGCATGTCTCCACACAGAAGACGCTCTAGCTGAGAACTGAACAGGACAACGTCTTACTGTGAGGTGACAACGCTACTGCAGCACCAGCACCGCAGTTGTTATACATAAAAGGTGAGAATAATATTTTGTAAAAGAATGTAATACATTTCTGTAAATAGCTATACTACAGGAGAAACACTTGGAAAGAACTGAATATGTGAATTTGATAAAGGTTTTCAGGATGGTTATTCAGCAGAATACCTGGGACAAAGGAAAAGAGGAGTACTTATATTAATTGCAAGAGGAGCTCTAATAGTGATAGAAGAGGATTAAATAATAATGGTAGCTATGTAGTACTAAGGGGCTATTGGCAAGGGAGAAGGATTACATTGGCATGTGTTTATATTACACCTAAAACTGCTATAATGGAGTTAAATTCTGGGAGAAATAACCAGTTTTCAGCAAGGAATAATACTTATAGGTGGGGACTGGAATATGATTTGTAGCAGTGAAGATATATCTGGGGGAAATTTCTCCTGAAAATATAGTTAGGGAGTGGGATAAAATTAAAGTGGAGTTTAAAAATAGGTGGAAATGAAAGAAAGGGGATATGGTTAAAAAGTAACAAAAATTATTTAGAGGGACTGACAAATGTAGGGGGAATCTCACATAACAAGAAGAGGATCAACTGCAGAATGCTAAACAGAAAATAAGGGATTACCTTGACAATATGCATGAGTTTAGAAAGATTGGTGTTAAGCAACTGTTTTTGCTAATAACTCTAGAGCACAAAAACTTTTAGCATAATATCTCAGTCAACAGAAAGTATAAAGGGCTGTTACCAAGCTTTGGGAGCCTATAACAAAGAAGGTAACAGGAGATCCTATAAAGGTATTATAAATATTTAGGAAATTCTGTGAACGTCTGCATAAAGCAGAGAAATATGGAAATCAAGAAAAGGTACATATAGAAATGTTAGAGGTAGATGAGGCTCAATTACTAACAGAATAGGATGAGATGAGATAAAAATGGTGATGTATAACCAATCTAAAGAAAGTCGCCAGAAATAGATGGTATTCCTGTAGAAGTGTGAAAGCTAGGTGGGGGACAAACTGATAAATATCTGGAAGGTTTTGTTTGACAGTATTTTAAGAGGAGAAGTACCAAGATCCTGGAAGAAAGTGGGTAAAGATCCATCAGATCCAGTTTCTTACATATCCATTTTACTACTAAACCATGATTATAAAGTGCTTGTGTCTATCATGGCTAAAAGAATGGCAAAAGTGATGCCAAAATTGACAGATATGAATCACAATGTGGTTTTGTGGAGGGGAGGCAAACATTTGACAACATTAACTTGGAACCTATGTCCCTCTTGGATAAGTGCAGTCGGTGTTGATCATAGACTCACACTGCAAATATAGACCATATAACTTAGTAGGGGAACAAGGGTATAACATGGCTAAGTTTATAAAAGCCCTAGGGCCAATAGCCTAGTAACATTCTATGAACCCATAAACCTATGAACATAAGATTGATGATCCAGAAGGAAGCAGAATGTAAGAAAATACCACTGCTTTTGATGATAGATATTGATGCAGAGAAAGTATTTACCAGAGTAATCTGGGACTTTATGAGCAGGGCAATTGAAGCATTTGCAATCCCTGACAAATTTATAAGGTTGATTAGGAAGATATATGAGGGATCACAGATGAAAATTAAAGTGGTTAGGATCCTCTCTGATAATTTCTGCTTGTGCAGAGGAACCAAGTGGGGGGGTGTTATCTTTCCCCCTTTGTTATTGGCATTTCATTTAGAACCATTGGCAAAGAAAAGAAGGGACTTGGAAATTCAGGGATATAATTGGTATGGTAGTTAAGAAAAGCTGGCTGTATTTGCAGATTATGATATTTTGTACCTGTCAAAACCAGAAAAGAACATTACAGTATTGTGGAACATTTTGAGACAGTTTCAAATCTTTTTGTGATACAAAATTAATGAAGCTAAAACAAAGGCAATACCGGTATGCTATGTACCCACACATGAACTGGTTCAGCAATATGCATAAATATGGAGACATGATAAAAATGAAGTATTTAGGAACATGGATTAAAAATGATTCCAGTGTGGCAGCTAAGGATATGTGGGAAGAGACTAAACAAAAGATAATACAAAAACTGAGAAATTGGAAGCTCTTTTAATATGGATAATAAGATACAAGCAGTTAAAATGTTTTTAGTTCTTTTAGTCTTATAAGTAGATCAGGCATATTTTTATCAACCAAAAGAGAAGTTGTGGATAGCAATTAATAAAGATCTGAAGGATTTTATCCAGGAAGGGCAGATGTTAAATGTCAAGTGGGATAAGCTGATTCTTCCAATCGAACAAGGCGGACTGGGATTACCCAAGTTGAAGGGGTATTTCAGAGCTACACTGTTAAGACTCCTATATGTAGCACAAGCAGAAACCTATAATTCAAAGTGGAAAGTGATGGTGATGAAACAGGGAGAAGCTCAAGAAACAATGAGAGACTGGGATCTTGGATGCAGATCTTTAAGGAGATTAACAATAATCATACAGAATATTATTTTCATAAAGTAGCAGAAAGTATTCTAAGAACTAAGCCAATACAGTAATGGAGAAAAGAGATTCTGCTAATGGGGATGACTGCAACTAATCAAGAAGGAGCTGGAATTTATTGGAGAAAACTGGCAAAGGAACCAAGCAAATAACTAGTAAGGTAAAGGTAATAGAATGGGAAGACACCAAGAATTCGTTTGGACTGCAAGTTAGAGATTTCCTTCCCTGTCAAGGACTGATATCAGATGATAGGAAAAGAGAAATAAATAGGGGGTCCTAAATGAAAGACCAGCACTGGTAGAGTTTTCAGTAGAATCTAGAACAGAAGCTGCCATTAAAAAAAGAATAATTAGCAGAGCATATAACATACTACATGAAAACTGTAAGGATCAGTCAGAGGTGGTTAGAAAGGATTGGGAAGAGAAACTGGATAAGCAATTGACAAATAAATAATGGGGGGGGGGATATATGTATGTCTCCCTAGTATACAATAAAATCTAGAAGATTTAGGATTTTTTCTTTGAAATGTCTATATAGATGTTTTTATACCCCAAGTAGACTCTAGAGAATTTTTTTCCTCAGGTAGACAGCAAATGTTGGAGGTGTGACTGGGAAGAAAGAGATCAATGGGAACATATTTTCTGGGAGTGTAATGAGTTGGCAGAATTTAAAGATTCCCTGCAAACTACTCTGTCAGAGACACTGGGTGAGCAAATTGGTGTAACTAGGGAAATGAATTTTCTGAGCTATGATACAGAATCAGAATTGCCTACACATAGTAAGGCCTTGCTTAGTCTAATTATGATGGCTGCCAAAAAGGCAATTACTAGAAAATGGAAATTAAAGTCTAAACCAACTGTACTAGAAATAGTGACTATATTAACAGAGATAAAACAACTGGAATTGGGGTCTTTAAAAAAGGGTAGGAACATATTACACAGGAAAAAAAGGGAATTGTGGGAACAATACCTACAGTGGAAGAATGAGGTTTAAAAGAAGGCAGGACTTGAATGAGCTATGTAATGTTTGATTGACAATGACTGGGTAGACTATAAGTGATGTATAATACTTGCAACTAGGATTATGTCAATATGGTTTGTGATGTAAAATGCTTACTGTTGGGATTATGGTAATATGGTTTGTTTTCATTTATATAAATGTATGATTACCTATGTCATAAGTGTTAATTTAATAAAAATGTTTCTTGTTTATATAAAAACAAATAATAGTAATGTTAAAAGAGAAAAAGTAAACTCCTGACAACCAAAATATGGTTAAAATGAAAGACAAAGTCCATAGTTTTGGCTAACAACTAATTGATCACTCTTGGATTTTTACTGTTTCATATGTGACAGTGTGTTTTACACATTACTGTTAAAGCACCTGCTGGATCTCCTGAGAGAAGAATTGCTGGACTGGGTTGAAAGAACTAACTTTAGTTGCTGCTACCATGTCTGTGTGTGTGTTGGAGGCAAAGCTAGTTAGGATAGCTGAATACAGGCAGGGATTCTGTTAAAATGTTTACTTGTAAACTGCATAAATCATACTAAGGTTTTTAAATTGGAAGTGGTTATATGTAATGTTGTAAAGGCAGACATTAATAGCAGTGCAAGTCTGAAAAGTTTGAGATTCTCCCATATGCTTCAAAAACAAATGCAGGATATTGTGTTGTGTTTCAGAAACTTTGCCACTGCCTTTTGTCATTCCATTTATTAACCTTTTTTTGACATTCTTAAAGGGAATTTTTATAGTAGCTAGAGAAAAGTAAATTTAAAATTTAAGCTGAGAAGTAGTGTAATGCCTTGATTAGAAAATACTGGAAATAATGGAAAAAGAGGCTTCTGCAGAAGTAAGAGGAGAAACACTGGTCAAATCTCTTGGTTCCAGACTCAGTCAAAATTGTGTTTGTAGAGAAACAGAGCTTCTGAAAATTGGTTTAAGCATATATGGATGTTATTTTGCATGAGTTGAGACCATTAGCCAGTAAATTAATGATTTACTTATTCATTTACATTTGATTACCAGGTAGTGTCCAACTTGGCCAGATGCCCATTTTCAGTGGAGAACTGGGGAGAAGAGCTCCAAAACTACATTTACATAATTAAACACAATGACAGGATGAGAAATACATTAAAGTATTACTTACACAGTTAAATGATTAAAGATGCAAATAAGCAAGTTCACAGTATTCAATATTCAGGTGTAGAGAAATCATGAGAACGTATATGCAATATGCATAGTACACACATATTATTTTTTTAACATCACAGGTAGAAATAAACCTATTATCTCACAGAAGAGAGTTAAGCTATTTAATGTGTAATAGGGGAGAAAGTTTATGAAAGAATATGCAAGGTAGAGTACTGAGAGTAGAGTGTATATAATTAGCCTGGAGTTGTTCAAACCAGTTGGAAAGTGGAGAATATAAGAGGATAATTGTGAGTTTTTGTGAGAGCAGTCGGTCACGATTTTGCCAATGCAAAAATAAAGATATGCTGTCTGACTGTATGCTTCAGTTGATTTATGCTGAACATCAGCTGAAAGTGTTGGATGATAAGGCTGGATAACTAAATCTATTGTACTGTTTATACTTTGTAAAAGAGAAAATAGTAGTCAGGCCTATACAAATAGTACCACATAATATGCCTTTGTCCATAGACAGAGGAATTCCATCACTGATTGACCAAATGCCTGTGGATGTGCTCCTCCCAGACCAGAAGTCATGCTGATTTTGTAAAAAAAGGTGGTATTTAGTAATCCATTCTAAGAGTTAAAGGCTGACAATTTCCTCACAGATTTTGCACATGATTGGGAGAATGGAAATGGTGCAGTAGTATGAAGGGAGTGCGGGTTGTTTTCATTTGGGATGTGGTCTGACTATGACAGATTTCAATTATTAGGCATGGTGTTGGTAGCGAGACAGACTTTAAAGATTTATTTAAGGGGTGTGTCAAAGAAGTCACAACAGTAGTAAAAGAATCATGGATGTGAGCTGTCTATACCTGGTGGTCCATCCAGTTATATTTGTTCCAGTAAAGGAAGAATGTCCTTAGATAATATTAGCATGAAATAGAAAAGGAGAATATATCATGGAGGGAATGAGGAAGTACCTGTTGAGGGGTTCCTGCTACAAATGGGGAGGTCACTAAAGTGTCTGTGGAAATCCTCTGCAAACAAGCTGGTGGAAGTAATTGTACTGGTTTTAAGCAGGTTACATTCTGTGAGGTTATTGACTTCTTTCTAAAAGTTTCTGGGAGTATATTTAAGAGTTTCAGAGATGTATCATGGACTGAGTTATGTTTCTTAGAATGGCTTTGTTAGTGTCCTAAATTTAGTATACTGGTTAGATTTCCAGGGCTGTCAGGCTTCATCCCAAATTTGAAGTAGGGCTTTCAAATCATGCATTAGCCACATACTGGGTTTGGAATTTGGAAGTCCAGAGATTTTGGCAAAATGTTTGTCCTGAACATTGCAAAGAGAGTGTGTAAGGAGTTAGCCGTTTGTTAGGCTCTCTGATGTCTAGAATAGGGATTCAGTTGAGGAAAGCCAGGGTTGAAGAAAGTTTAGCAATACTGGCATTAGATTTCTATCTATAATAGATCAATTTTTGTTTTGCTTTGGGAGCTGATGGGGTTATGATTGCTTAATGAGGAAGAATGGACTGTAATGTTGGATATCGTCTTTAGCTGTTGGACATGATGAGATCAATAAGGGAGGGGTTGCTGGTCACAAGGTTGGGTGTTTGACTAATGTAGTTCAGTGAGGAAACCTGTGACCTCTAAATTAATGCATTTTAACAAGTTGATAATTAAAGTCACCTAAAAGTATTATACTTTTCTTGTTGTCTGTGTTGGATAAACTGGACTGAAAAACATCTTTAAATTTCTACAGAGAGGAGAGAAATATGTAACACCTAATTGGATATTTATTGTGTAGAATAAGGTGATCTCAGTTAGATGTAAAATGGGTTGAGATTTTGATGTGGATAAGGCATGTTTCAACAGTTTTACCTTCAAATGAGACTTGTATAGAAACAGTGGACCGCCTGTTTTAATATTGCCTGGTCTGCAGTTATGAAAAGCTGTTCCCAGGAGGAAGGTGAAGAAAGGAGGGGCTATCTAGTTTTAGCCAAGTCTCAGTAACTGATAGGAGGTTTGAATTCTGTAAAGTTAAAATGGCATTAATTTGATGCATTTTGTTTGCAATGCTTTGGTCATTAATAAGGAAACAGGAGAAAGGCTGTAGACCAGGGTTTTTGTTCAATACTACTTTGAAGGAGGAGTAATAGTAAGCTGGGAAATAGTTTGCATAAGTATTACGGTACCTTAATATGGTGATTGATGGGTAAAATGAGTGTGTAGTTTACGTTAGAGTTCACTGATGTGTAAGCAGTGCATTTATGGCAAAAACAGAGCATTACACATCCTGTGCATTTAAACAGTGTGTGCTCAGATGTTCAAAATATGTCCCCTTCTGACAATGGACATTTTAGGGTGACAAGGGCAGATAAGCACATTTCTGGTCTGTCAAAGCTTCAAAAAACAAAATCGTTTTGCTTCTAGTAGTTAAATGGAAGGTTCACTTTTAGTACTGCAAAGCAGTAGACCCTTAGGATTCCTAGATAGAAGAGAGGGTCAGAAGTGAGAGACAAAGATTAGGAAAGCATCTAGAAAAGGTCAAGAGTATAGAAAGGAGTGTAAAAATAGCTTATATTTAAAAGAAGGAAGAAACAGTGCACAAAAACAGACAGAGGTTAACAACCAGTCTTAAAAAGAAAATGGACTATGTCAGTGAATACAAACCAGATTGTCCAAAGAAAAATAGTTATGCAGGTTTCAATCATTGCACTGACTCAATAATATTTAAAAGGCAGCATAGAGTCTTGAGAGTAACTGAAATAATGCAATAAGCAACAGGTGTGACCTCAACAAACTAAACAATAAATTAATTAACCGATGTGGCAACATAATGAGTAGTCTCCGCAGTACATTAAATTAATTACAAAATGGATCCTCCCCCTATACATAGCTACACACAAAGAATATCATGCTGAAGCCATAATCCTGTTAACTCTCAACAGTTGAGCAATAATCATTTAAAAAATATCTATATCTATATATACATATAAAAATATATACATATATATGGTCTATGCCGCACATGTATTACACTTGTTCTACAATACCATCAACAGCTTTTTTCTTATAGGTTCATACTTATGTAATAGATTAATGACCACCAGGGTCTTTTTAAACCTAATCATGCATCCCAAATCTGATAGGTTCTGGTACCAGTGGTAATTGTAGGTAGGGGCTTGGGAGATGAAACATTTACAAGCAAGACCCTAGAAGGTGAACCATGTGCAGGCTTACCTGTGTCCTTTAGATACACAGGTGCCAAACCAGGGATGAATTTCCTGTTCCTGATCCACTTGTCTAAGTTACACTTGAATTCGGTTAGGGAGGAACTCTGCTTCACATGAATGGGGAGCTTGTTCCAGAGAAGGGTTAGTCTCTGGGATACATACCTGTCTCTCTTCTCTTTCTTAATCTTTTGTGCTTTTATAGTTGCTTGCACAGTCAACTTCTATGAGAATATTCAAAAAAAAGAAAAAAACTGGGGAAAAGTCTCCATATTAATTATTTCATTCAGTTTCTTGTTAAAGTTGATGTTATCATTACAAATACTTATTCAAAGTGGATGGGTGCAATACCCTATAGCCGTATTGATGTCAGATATTGTAATCAAGTGTAGTAATGCTTGTAAAAGACAATGACTGCAGGTGCAAAAATGAAAACTTTTTTTGGGGGAGGGGGCATGCCTTTAGCTTGCTGCTGCTGCTCCTGTGCTCCTCTCTGTCAACCCCAAGTGCTGTACCTTGGGATGGGTCCTTTTTTTGGCTATCAATGGGTTAGGAAGGGGAAGGGGAAAAAACTTGAAATTCCAGTAGAACTTGGCATTATCACACAGCTATCCAGCTTTTTCTTAGGCCGTGCCCCCTAGCATTGTGTTGCCTGTCTGAAGCTGGGCAGGCAATGTGTCATAGTCGGAGAGTACAATTCTCTACATG
The DNA here is from genome assembly GCF_019279795.1 of Protopterus annectens. NCBI lineage: Eukaryota > Metazoa > Chordata > Ceratodontiformes > Protopteridae > Protopterus > Protopterus annectens. Next base: position 362,793,018 of record NC_056741.1, on the reverse strand, counting down.
TGTACTAGGGAGGTCCTGCCTCTTCTGTCTTTCTGCATTGCCAGCCCAGTATTGTTCCAAGCCCAGGTCTCTAGCACTGCTTTAAAATGATGTACCTACACCCCCCACATTTACTTACTACTACTACCCCCACCACCACCACCACCATCCAGCCCTACTCACAGCTCTAAGTGAGCACAACAAACAATGCACTGTAATTTATAAGTGAGTAGTTTGGAAAATCAGTAAGGAGCAGAAGAATTACATGTACTGCTTCTGTTTCGTAGCATAATTATTTGAACAGATTGTTTATTTATATTTATTATTTATTTATTTGACATTTGTTAAGCAGGTTAGTCCAACTGAGCCAAATGACCCTTTGTCAGTGGAAACCTGAGGAGAAACGCTCCAGAATACACATACAGAATTATGAAATTACATAAAAAGAATACAAAATAGACGAGCACTGGAAAAACAAAGAAATAGGGTACAAAAATATATACATAAAATATACAACTAACAAAGTACTTGAACTGTAGAAACTTTTTTTTTGTCAATTACAGACGGTAGATGTTTACAGATGAACTAGTTAATTTTGCATATACAAGAATGAAGAAAATATATTCTGATAAGTAGAAGAGATGTGGTGAAAGTAAAATTGGAGAGGAAATGGAAATTAAGGAGGATTGTGACAAGGACAGGATCTTGAGTTCAGGAAGTTGTTTTTAATTTCAGTTTTGAAGGAGCTGCTACTATTAATGCTTCGGATGTTAGGAGGAAACCTATTCCAAGCTAGGGATATTGAGTTTTTGTAAAGGAGTTTGCCAATATTTCTGTTTGGTTTATAGATTTCTAGAAGGTTCTGGTCAGAGCTATGAATTGAACGAGCTGGGATGTAAGGGGATATATGGAAGAGAGAGAGAGGACAGGCTGAGGGTTTATTTAGTAGGGTGTGTGAGCTGTAGCTGGGAGAGAAGAAGGAGCTGGGGGAATTCAAGTCATTGAAGTTGTTTTAGAGTGAATACATAAAAATGATTGGTCTTTTGGGATGACAAGAACTGGGCTATTATTTAATTATCAAGTTATGTAATAACTTACTATTGGCTTTTCACCTGACAAAAAGTTAATAGGTCGAAACAATGTCATATGCTCTAGATTTGCTTCATCCTGACTTTATCACAGTAGATTTTGCAAGATAGGTCATGTAATATAGATAGCATTACACAACAAAACTATGGGTATCAGAAATAAGTGACTTGGTAAATGAGAATTGATGAGTGGTCGTGCATTCTGCCATTGTCCTTCTCATTAATGGGAGAAATGGGAGAAGACATAATACCATGTTTTGGAGAGGAGACAGGGACTACTTTCAGCGAAGACCAGTGTGACACTACACTAGCTGAATTATCTAGGAATCTGATGAAGGAGAGTGCTACTTGTAACTGAACCACGCAGGAATGTTTTTCTGTATCACTGACCTGTCAGGGATGGAGAATGTATATTTTGTGAAGTATATTGGAAAACACTGTGATGGAAACAGATGTACCACCAGCACCACACCTTGTGTTTCAGCTAGAGGTCTGCTAAAGTAAAAAAAAAAAAAAAAAAAAAACACCTCTGTATCTTAAAAATATAATGTAATATTCTAGTCTTTACTAGATAGGAATACAGCTACATGAGAAGAATAGCTCATTTAAACCAGTGTAGTCTCCTCAACCAAATTTGTTTTAAATATGCATGCATCAAGAATGAGCCGGTCTGGTTTTGCTTCAAGATGGTAAAAAAAAAAAAAAAAAAAGAGTACCTCTCCCACATGCAAGCTGCACCAAACAATCTGCTACTGACTATAGTAAAAAAATCTTAACTTTATGTTATTGTGTAATAACTTACAAACTTGATATGTCACAGTCTGATTACAAGGAAAGTACAGTTGCTTCTATTGATCTGTAACAGTAGATGTTAACAGAACACACCATCTTACTTGCACATGGGTAGCAGTGCTCTGCCACCCTCCCTCTGGCAGTCTAGCACAGCTCAGAGCCCCTCCCACTGTCTGTCTGCGGGTGTGATGGACCAATCACCTGGCAGTACAGGGATTACCTTTCAGATGCACAGACAGAAGGACCTTTTCAGTTTTCTAGGATTCTGCAGGAAGAGAAGATGAAAATGCATGTTTTCTGAACACCTACTGTTTTAAACCAAAAACCAAACACACACAACAATAAAAGCCACTGAGTATAACTCAGTTTAACTCCAACACCCAAACTATGTACATCCAAAAAAGGGAGGTGGTGATTGGGTAGTGCCAGAAAGGTAGTGTGTTCTATGAACATCTACTATTATTGGTAAGTAGGACTTATGCAACTATACTCTGTTCAACAAACACACTGCCTTACTGGCATATGGGTAGATTCCCGAAGCTTACCCAACATGCGAGGAGGAAGGATAAAAGCACAGGAGCTCCTGGAGAATGGTCCTAGTGAAGCCTGATCTGGATTTAAAAAGGCATCCAGCTTGTAGTGCTTCATTATGGTATGGACAGAGGACCAAGTTGCTATCTCTAAAATACTACTAGAGTCCACTTCTTTCCAAAATGCCACTGAAGATAAAAAAAAGCCCTGGAGAAATGTGCCTTTACCTTGCCTAGGTTTGCCTTGCCATGGTGGGTGTAACAAACAACAATACCAGAGGAGAGCCAATAAGCATTTGTTTGCTTGTGTACAGGTTGAACCTTCTTTGCTCCTTGTAGAAAAAAAAGACTTTCATCCATCCTGAAGGGTCTCCTTCTGTCAAGGTAGTACCTGAACTGCCAATGCACATCCAAGTTACAATGTACATCCAAGTTATGAAGTATCCTCTCTCCCTTATTCTTAGGTTCTGGAAAGAACACAAGGAGATTAACAGACTGATTGAGAATGAATTTTGAGACCACCTTCAGCATGAAATGCGTAACACAAACCTATCCCTGTTGAAAATCAGATAAGATTGTCCCATCATAAGAGCTTGCAGCACAGAAACCTGCCTTGCAGATGTCAGGGCAATAGGCATAACAGTTTTTCACATTAAGAACTTCAGATCGGCTTGGGCTGCCAGTTCAAAAGGTGATAAGGTAAAAAAAAGGGGGGGGGGGTAAGGTCAATTTTTCCAGAACATAGCTGAGATCCCACAAAGGAGGAATTTGCATGCAAGGGGGATTTCATGTGCAATACTCCTTTCTTGAACTGATTTACCAAAAGAGAAAATGAAAGAGGGGGATCCATTAGTAGCAAGCAGAGATGGCTGCAAATGTACCTTGATGGACACATATGATGAGCCATCCTGAAGCAGCTCACAAATACTCCATGACCTGAGGGATGGTAACTTCAAGGGACCCTCTGTTTGCATTTAGACACTTCTGCGAAAACCTCATTCATTTGAAAACATATGATTTTCTAGTAGCATATTTTCTGGCCTCCTGTAACACTTGCTGCACACCCACATGAAACAAGGACAAACTGAGTCAAGGCTGAATCATCAAGGATGTCAGTTGTAGTTGCTCCAAACTGGAGTGCATCCAGTCACCAGTGAGACTGTGTGAGCAAACCCTGTGTGTGAGGAAATTTGTGGTATCTGCACTTGGCCAATACCATTACAAGGGAGAACCAAGATTACCTGGGTCAGTAGGAGGTCATCACAATGATCTCTGGCATTTCATTTGGAACCTTCAGAAGTACCTTGTGAATAAGTGGAAAGGGCAGAAATGCATACAGGAACATTCTTCTCCAAGGGAAGGAAAATTTGTTTGTCCAAGCTTGGCTGCAAGGATGTATGGAGCAGAATTTATCCAGCTGTCTGTTTTGAAAGGAGGCAGAAAATCTATTTTAATCATTCCCCGCTTCAGGACTATAGATCCTGGAACACCACTGCCTTGAGCTGCCACTCGTATGAGTCTGCCCAGGATCTGCTTAGCCTGTCTACCACAATGTTTTGCTCTGATGGGATGCATGAAGAAGCCCTGAAGAGTCAGAAAATGCTGTAAAGCCAGTTCCCAGGAAATCATTGCCAACCAGCACAGAGGATATGACCTTGTCCCCTCTGTTGAGGGATCACATCACTGTGGTGTTGTCCATAACCACTAGAGGAGAACCTAGAGTCCATAAGTGGTGAAGGATTTTCAAAGTGTGTATCATCACAAATGTTTCCTTGATACTGATGTGCTTCTGTGCACCCTTGAGCCCTGAAGTGGCCTGCACTTGCACTCTCATTGAGATCGCTCCCAAAGCAAATTTGGACAATTCTGTCTAGACAGGTGAGAAGAACAGGAGTCCTAGACTGATACTCAGCTTTGCTCTCCACTACTGTGACTCTCGTCTGAAAAAAGGTAGCACTGGCAACTGGGATTCCAGGGAATGTAGATGCAGATTTACAACAATTTCGGAAATACCATTTGATTTTATTCATGTGGAGAGTGGTATCATAAGAATCATGGATGCCATTAGTCCTATCATTTTTAGGAATTCTCTTGCTGAAATGAAGTTCCTCCTGGAGATTTCCTGAAACACTGTCTGCTAAGACAGGATCTTGTCTTTTGGAAGAAAAGCCGATTGTTTGGTGTCAGTTAAGCATCCCGGGATGACAAGTATTTGTGAGGGTGTCAGACATGACTTACGAAGGTTTAACTTGAACCCTAATTGGGAAAGTAAAGTCAAGACCTTCTCTATTGATTCCCAACACATGGATACAGACTTTACACAGATCAGCCAGTCCAAGTAAGGAAAGATGTGAATGTCAATAGCTTGAGAGTGGACCACTACTGGAGCATGACATTGCAGTGGATAGCCCAAAGGTCAATACACAGAACTGATAGGGTGAACCAGACAAAAGAAATCTCAGATATCTCTTGAAGTAATGAGCAATGGGGATATGATAAGCATCCTTTGTGCCCAGGGTCACCATGAAGCAGTGGTCTGGCAAAAGTAGAAGCTATGTCTGCAGGGTGAACATCTTGAACTGTGGGACCTTGGCAAAAATATTCAAAAAGTATAGGTCGAACACTGGTCACCACAACAGCTCTCTTTTCGGGGGAATCAGGAAAATTCTGGAGTAGAAACCTTTCACTCTTTCTAAAGGGGGGACCTGTTCTATGATCCTCGAGTCCAGCATTTGTCAGAGTATAGATGGGAATAACAAAGTCTGGTCTGGAGGATGAGTGCGCACCCTCTTGAACGGAGGCAGATGTTGCTTCCACTGAGACCTGTAACCTTTGCCACAACGAAGTTGAACACCCATTTGTAGGAAACCACTGACAGCCAGGCTGCCTTGTTGAGAGATAACTTTCAAGATGGGGCACTCGAACAGGGTCTTGAGAAAAATGGGTATAGCGGCTTGGTATTACTCATCAATTTGGTGGTCTTTTTGTATTGCTATTTTGTTTAGATGACTTGATTTTTGTTTGTCTGGAACTTTTTGTTGGCTGCCAAAAATTATCCTGCTTTGGAGAGAAACTTGGGAATATGGAACATTTTCAACACCCCTTGCATTAGTTTACCTCTGTCATCCCAGTGTTTAAGGATCTGATTAACTACTGTACCAAACACATACAATTAAAATCAAGTGGAACATTCATAATCTCAGTTGTAACTCATCAGAGAAGTTTTGGCTGTGCAACCAAGCATATCTCCTTATCACTACTGATGTTGCTGCATTTCTAGAAACCATGTCGGCCCCCTCCAAGGCACTCTTCAAAGCATGTTTAGACACTTAAGTTGCAAACAATATCTCTGACAGAGACATTTTACTCAGTAGGTAATAATGCATCAAACTCATCTAAACTATACATATACCTAAAGACAAAATTCCACATAAAACACTGCTAGTTAAACACTTGAAAGCTACCATGCTGGACTGCACCAGCTTCTTTTCCTGAGATTCTAACCAACTGCCTAGTTTATCTGAAGGAGCTGGGTTTGATTAACACATAGTCCTTTTATTGGAAGAGGTCACTGGGGACATAGAAGCAGGATCTGCTGACAAGGGGGCTCAGAGGCCAGGCATGGATGAGCACACCCTGAATTTCAAACACTTTTTTAAGCAGAGACTCTTTCAGCAGAAGAGAACTGCAAACTTTCTCAAAAACATCTCGAAATCTGGGATCAGTGGAGGGAAAGTCGCCATATCCCGGGCCTCATCCTCCAAAAAACCATAAACCTTGTTGATCTTGTGCAGCAGTCAACAATTGCTCCCAACTAAATACATCCCTAAATCTAGACAGCATTTGGGAAAATGAAAACATCTGTTTGGGTTTCTAAACCTGTTCATCCTCAGATGAAACTGACTGGTCAGATTCTGACACTTCCAAAATCTCAAATTCTCGATCCCCTTTAAAAAAAAGGATCCTTGGGTGGTTAAAAGTGGGGGGAAGGGGGTGCCAGAATTACTCATAACCTGGGTATGTACACTGTAATCAGTTGCCTGAACAATTAATATAGCTATGGCCACCAGCTCAGGTGGAAACACAGTCAGAGGATTTTGCCCTGCAACATGGTGCGTTTTCTGTCTTTTTTTTTGCATGCACTACACTAGTGGCAGAATCCCCAAGGGGAGACATATCGACAGATTCTGCACCCCTGATTTCCCTTTCACCTAAAGCATTTGGTTCTCCCATACTTGAATCAGACAATGGTATGGCCCTAAAGGACACATCTGACCCTTGCTTCATGCACAGTTGTGGTAATAACACCATACTAGAGTCCAAAGAAGGTTAAGAGTCCGAAAGCTTGCCCAATGCTACTGTGAAGTCACAAGGAGTCACAAGCCATCAGCTGAGGCATATTCCTTTGTTTTATTTCTATCTTTTTTAGGTGCATAAAGGGTAGATGTGGGGAGTGGTGGCACTGCATGGGTCTATATTAGTTTGCCAAAATGTTATTCCGGCGAACACCTATTCATTGACCCCTAATCAGCGAAAATCGCATCAGCGATTCTCTGAATTTACTAAGGGCAACAAAATAGTTACCAGAAGCACAACGGGCCAACTTTTAGTTGACTCGAACCCACCCAAGTGGGGGGCTTCACCCCTCCACACACCCCCTAACTATATATACCAACTCCGAGATTGCACTACAGTGGACAAAAGGGCAACGTTCTATAGTTGTCCGTTGTGCTTCAGGGAACTATTTTGTTGCCCTTAGTAAATTCAGCGAATCGCTGAAGCAATTTTCATTGATTGCAAGTCGCTGAATAGGTGTTCACCTTATATAGGCCCGTACTGTATATGAATCCATCGAATAAGATGATAAAAATTAGCCAGATCAATACCAAATACTGTGTGCATAGTCAGCCCAGTAAAAAAAAGTACACACACACACACATATATATATATATATATATATATATATATATATATATATATATATATATATTCCCTCAGAAAAGCAGTCTGAAGTCTATTTCTGCAAGAATACTGCTCTGAATACTGCACTGTGAAAAGCACAAAAGTCCACCAACTTTAATAAATCAAGGCTAGTTTCAGCCCCAAATGATTAGGAACAGTATAAAACAGCCTTAGACAAGGAATAAACTAGATATTTATGGAAAATTACTGTCAGAAATATTTAACATACAAAATGGCACCAAAATCATGACTTAAATGAAAAAAATTAAAACACTGGAAACCAACTCAGTCACTTCAAATAGTAAAAGCCTAAAAGACAAAACTGCAAAACCAAGTTTTCCTGTCAAAACTTTCAAATCAAGTTGACAATACACAATATAAATCTTATACTGCAGGTAAAATAAAACCTCAAGTACATACAGTTTTCTAGTCATAAAAAAACAAGCAAATCAGCAGAATACACTATTTAAGCACTGATAGAAAAAGACAGAGGGAGGAAATAAAACCCCAAAGGGTTTCTTATCTGAGCTTGGCAGCTGAGGAGATCTAAAGTAAGAAGAAGTCTTCCAAGAGATTCTTCCCTTAGTATGGCTTTAAAAAACTGGAATGGTCCTGTACGTGGGTCTAAAAGGCAGTCCCTGTACTCCCAGGTGAGTGGTCCATCACACCCAAAGACAGGCAGTCGGAGGAACTCAGAACTTTGGTAGTCTGCCAGAGGAAGGGTAGCATGGCACTACTGTGTTTTTAGAACATAATGTGGTCTGTCTTTGGAAAGCTTCTGTAATTGGTAACTACTGAGGATTTCCTGTTTGGAGATCCTCATTTTGACACATTTTAATTTTTTCTCATTTCTAATTCAAAGATAAATATACTTTAGCAATAATCCACAACTTGGTTTGCTTAATGCAGGATCTACCCATGGTTGGCATGGTATAATCAAGAAGGTGAAGCCAGAGTGAATAAGCAAAGCCAACAGTGGGCAAATCCTGCTTCACCTACACCCGGTGTGGATTATTGCTATTACACAATAGCATTATCTAAGAAAAAATGTCATTGTATAAAATGACTGTAGTGCCCTTCTGCAGGGTTCTAGTAGTCTGGGGCATCAAAGGTATGTACTGTACATGCCCAGTGGCTGCAGAGTACATTGTCATCTGTGCTTTTTCTTGGGTGGGGGGGCTCTGTTGAGGCATCTTGTGGAAGCTAAATGGTCCACATCTGTGTGATTTTATTAAAATGTACAGCTGCTTGCCTCATATTTCAAGTCTGTTCGTCATAAAAGTTATGGTTTGCTGTCTTAGACAGGAATTACGTCACTAGACAACAAGAGATATTTCTGTTTCTAAGTAAGAGGTTGCAATTATGCCATGGACATGCTTGTAGGGGCACTCTCGGCATCAAAATCTGTAAGATTTATTTAGCTACAGTGTATTTATTATTCTGCAGTATACTCTAGTTTTTATACATTTTAAATTCTTCACTTAGTGCCGCGGAGCAAGTTAGTTAATAGAAGTCGTCCTGTGAGGAACAATTAAGTTAACAAAGAGCAGACTGATTGGTTTGTCCAATAAATGTGCACGTTTTTGAATGTAAAATTTGTTTTATTGTATAATTCTTATTATACAATGACCCCCCATTAATATTCTAAAACATGCATGCCTATTAGTCAGCGTGCACATTGTAAATCAGAGTTATACTAATGGAAAAGGTCCGGTCACCCGGACTTTTTCCATTAGTATAACTCTTTTTTTAAAGCAATGGAGAACGCAAGATCTCCGTTGCTTTTTACACACTGTCTCGCTATGTTAAACGAGTTTAACATAACGAGACATCTTCAAAAAAGTAATGGAGAGCTTCCTATCTCCGTTGCTTTTTTTAAAGGTGTCTCGCTATGTTAAATGTGGTTTAACATAGCGAGACAGCTTTAAAAAAAGCAAAGGAGATTCTCCGTTGCTTTTTTTAAAGATGTCTCGCTATGTTAAACTCCTTTAACATAGCGAGACACTTTGTAAAAAGCAACGGAGATCTTGCTTTCTCTGTTGCTTTTGCCCACAGCTCTGATGTACTGCGAGCATACGCATGCGTAGTACATCAGAACTGCCGCAGAATACCAGACAGCTGCGGAAGGGCAGCAAGGAGGCATTATACAATGCCATTATTTAAGAAAAGTAATTTTTTCTTCTTAAATAATGTCATTGTATAATAGCAATAACCCACTTCTGGGTGTGGGTAATGCTGGATTTACCCACAGTTGTCTTTGTTTGGCCACTCGGGCTTCACCCTCATGACCAAACCACACCAACCATGGGTAAATCCAGCATTACCCACACCCAGGCGTGGGCTATTGCTATAATATTGCATGCTAAGATGTCATATGTTGTGCTACAGCTCATCCTGTCCCTGCACCTACTAGTTCTTTTCGACGTGTAGTAAAGTCAATATCTCAGTCCTAGTGTTTATCATATAAAATTTCCAAATTCAGTACCTTTGAAGTTAAAACTTTCTACAAGTTCCTGTAGTCACCATAACATGATCCAGGACATGCACCATCAATGCCTCTTTTGTTTGTTTAACAATCGCATAAAGAAGCAGTCCCACAAATAACCTTTTCTTCAACTCAGCCACCTGCAGACAAAAGGAGAAGTTCAATAACCCCCTTACACTACAAAAGATGTTTAGTGCAGAAACCAAAAGGAAGATCTTTTTCATGATTCCCAGGCTACTGTTAGTGCAACATGAGAAGGTATGGGAGTTGGGTACCAGAGTATGATTACCATTCCCCTTCAAAGTCCACTCAGCTTTGAATACCTTATGAGTCACTGTCTTCCCACCACCTCAATTAGTAAGAAGTTGAAAGTAGGAGGTACTTACCAAGCAACCATTTTAGGGGTGCATTCTAGGTTCTCCACTCAGAACCTCCCATGTCTGAGCAACCAAAGCTTTCTCATACTCAGCTTTGCAACCAAGTGTCCTGGTACTGGATCAGATGTCGCATTTGGGCCAAAGAGCCATTTTCCTCAGGCCTTGCCTCTCTGTTCCTGTCTAGTAAGACTCGTCTATGGTAGGAGACACCCATAGATACTCTGATGCCTCTAAGTCTTGCAGGGTTGGGCCAGATGTTAAACATCTGTCATCTGTTTTATGTTAGGTGAACTCTGTCCTTGTAAGAGTGGGAGTCCATGCTTAGTGAGTGAATAAAGGTTGATGTGATTCCTATACCCAACAAAGACCTTTCTATGCCAAAAGCTGCCCACCAACTACCACATCCTCAGTGCCTTTGCCCATTTCCTAATTCCAGTATGGTCCCATCACTCACTCAGCCCTTCAAATATTAGCCAGATGCAGGACATCTAACTCTGAGTCTAGGGAAAGGAGCTGTCTCCTACTTTCCTTGTCCTTGGTAGGAACTCTGAGGATCAAAAAGCCTTATTTCTGAGTTTGAAGAATTTTTGAATGGTAGCACTGGAGTTGACATGTGAATGAAATAAAAACTGTGTTGTGTTTTTAGAAATTATGGTTTAAAAACAATGAGGTGGAGAACGTTTGAAAATATTCATTAGTTTTTATAAGTGTAATAGCAATTCCCCTACATTATGACAATATGCATCCTCCCTTATTAAAAAAAAAAAATTGTTAAAAGTCAATGCATGATGGTAACCAGTTTGACTTCAGATGTTGAGCTGTTAGTAGCAGGATTCCAGAATATGGGGGAAAGGGTTTTTATCCTGATAGGCCAATCAGTAAAACGTGGGTTACAACAGGAATCTAGATAGGAAGGTATCAAATGGAATGCTGCTATCTCTGGCCTATACCATAAGCAGTAAACACCACAGCAAGTAAAGCAATAAATAACATCATTACTAACAATTGGAGAATTTTAAGAGCAAGTTCAGAGGTTTTGAACAGGACAGATGAAAGACCATACTTTATCAATAAAGAGTCCATAACTTAAAAAGATATTTGTGAACAACGGAATTCTAAGACAGCAGGTAATTGTAAAAGATGGTAAATGTTCATGTGTTTTCCTGCAATACGAGTAGGTTTATACCAGAGTCATCATTATTTTACCGTGCCAGCACTCCAATGGCATACAGTTCTCATAGAGTGTTTACTTGTAATTCTGATTATCTTATATACAATGACATATATGCAGTATTTGGATTTTTCTATATAGGTAAAACAATAAAAACACTGAGGAACAAGATTTATGAATCTGTCTATGATATTAAATAGAAAACTGTAGTTAAAGCCTTATCCATGCATAGCTCACAATGTACTAATTTTGAGAAGGTTGTGTTTCTTGTGTTTTGTATTTTACAGGTGAGGGCAAGCAGGGGAAGGTGACAGGGAGGGTGACAGGGAGTTAATGCTACAATACAGTACGTGCCATTGCTGTAGTATACTCGGTTTGTGGAACTTCCTAGTTGTAAGTTACAAGTTTGTGTTTCTAACGTATTTTGTGTTAGTATGGAAGACGAGGTGGTTCCAGCGGACATGGGGGTTATACTTCAGCAAATCAATGCACAGTTGAAAGAGCATTCGGCCTTAATTCACCAACTGCTAAATACAAACAGCCATGACAATAACTCTACTGTTAATGATACCCTTGGTTTGCCATTAACACAGGCTACGCCGCAATCTCTTATTTCAACCAAGCAAGGCACTTCAAAGCAAACTTTTAATGGGGAGAATGTCAACAATATAAATAATACGAATTTTAATGTTTGGCGTGACAATTCCTTTTCGTTTAACATGGTTCAAAACGATAACCAACTACCACCAAAGAGACAGCATGATGCAATGTGTGATATGTTAAAAACCTTCGAAATCAAACTGTTTAAATATAAACGTGTACAACTCGAAAACAGTTACTTGCAGAAAAATATAGACTTACATATGGTCCCCAAAGGACTAAGACTTTGGAAGTACCCACATGGAAGTGAAAATAATGATAACATGTTGGAAGAACTGCATGAGTTATTTAACAACACCGGTGTGCGTATGATGGAAATAATGATTAAATACAATAATTCAAGAATAGACAATATGTTAAAGGAACTCGATGTACTTAATCAAAATATTAGTCAAGATTCCAGCTTTGATAAATTTTATACTAAATATACTACCATCATTAAGGACATTGACTATAACTGTGGAATCATATATAATAAGAAAAGCAATAAAATAACAAGGGATATCAAAAGATACGAGGCTGGTGAAATTTACCCCAAATCCAAACGTAAGCACAATAACCATGGTGATGAGATAGACATGGAACGTAATCGACCGAGACAGGAAGTGTATGACATCACTTCCGATAATGAGGAACAGGAACAACAAGGTCCTAATGAACAGAACTACGCAGAAGTGGTAAGGCGATCGGAAAGGCTCTTCAATCGGGGAAAACATCATGGAGAGGATGATTATAGAGACACAGGGGCGAAACCTAAAAGAGGTTTTTTAGCGGCAAGCAATGCGAAAGCCGGATGGAGGAGTCGGAAATAAGGAAACCATCTGCACACGGAATTGACTTTAGCGTCGATTATAACATGGATACAGATTACACTATTGCTGCACCGACTATGGACTTATACCAACCCACAATAACGCAAGCAGCGTTTCAGCTTAAGTATGGTATGTGTGAACAAAATTTGGGACAGAATAATGTTTTTACTGTTTCACAGTCCCGTACGCAACGAGCATCAATAAGTTATGACATGGTGGGGTGTAGTCATACTTATGAGGGCAATGCTGATAATAGTGTGAAGCACATTAATATTAAATATGATAATTTAGTATATAAGATGGGTGATAAGGTAACTAGTCCACACGAGCAGACCGGGCATGGTTGTTTTCAGTGTAGCACGGAGAAAAATGATTACTATGGTATTTTTAAAGAACATGACATTGTTAAGAATAAGTGTGGGTTCCCAGCCTATATAATAGCTGAAGAATTAAGTGCCATGAACTGTCGGGGAGACACACATTTAGAATTAAATGAAACACGACAAGATGATCAAGCATTATTGGACTTGACAGTACATGAATACCCTGACACTATTTGTTCTTCTTTCAATACACCGAGCTGTTACATTGATAACACAGTTAATGGCATGACGAATGATGGAATGAATGAGAATAGCACCGATCTTTTAAAAAATGAATCTCATAATTCCATTAATTTCTATATTGACCTTAATATTGAAAGGTATTTGAATAAAGAAGATGCATGTACATCGGATGATAACTTGGAATTAATTGATAAAGAACCTTTAAGTAACCCTAATATTATTACTAATACTCATGGGGACTATAAAATATTTAATTATTCTAAATATGCATTTAACAGTAAACATGCCAACTTATTTTCACTAGGGCATAACTTTGTACCCTGTCGAAAGGGGAGATTAGTGAATTCTATTGTTAATTTGAAACTATTTAGTAGAAAATTAAATTTGAAATTATTTTTTCAGGGCAGTGTACAGGACAATAGAAGGAATTATATAGTGAGTGATTTGGGTAAACCCAGCATCTTTAACCCCCCTATGAATGACAAAATAATTACTTTTGAAAAACGGGCCGAAATGGACATTAGGGATTTTTTCAAATATTATAATACTCCTATACACAATAATATGACAGAAAATAATGAAGCAACATTTAAAGATATATTAAACATTAAAGACATTAGAATAATGAGGCCTGACAAAGGTAGTGGAGTTGTCATAACTGACACAGGGGATTATGTCTCATATATGACCACCATGTTGCTAGGTCAATCTTATTCTGAAATAAGTGTCAATGAAATCAATATTGCTCATCAAAGAATAGACAATAGATTAGAAGACATGTTAATGCAAGGTGAACTGAGAGAAGATGAATACAAATATTTAACTAATGACTTTCCGGTCATTAGTGGAATATTTGGAATTCCAAAAATCCACAAGGGTCTGAATAATTTACAATTCAGACCCATTGTGGATGGCAAAAGAAACAAAACATGTTTTATCAGTCAATATCTTGATAATCACTTTAAACTAAGTATGACTAAATTCCCATACATCACTAAGGACTCCTGGGACTTTCTTAATATGATGAACAAAGTTAAAATGAAGGAAGGAGACATTATGGTCACTATAGATGTTTGCAATCTTTTCACATCAATACCTCATGACATAGGGTTGATTTGGTTAGAAGAACAGCTTTTTGAATCAAAAACATTTGACCAAACCAAGATTAACACGCTGATCAGTCTAATGGAAATAGTACTACATAATAACTTTCTGTATTATGAAGGACATTATTATAAACAAATTGTTGGTGTTGCAATGGGGGCAGCATGTGCCCCCATGTATGCTAATCTAATAATGACATATTGGGAGTACAACTACATATTTAATAGTCCATTTAAACAACATTTTAAAACATATACTAGATATTTAGATGACATCTTTATAGTATGGGACGCAGATGAGGTATCCTTAAAAATATTTCTGGAATATATAAATCAAAATGTGCGATTTTTAAAGTTCACGCATCATATCGGCTATGATAGTATATCCTATTTGGACGTGGAGTTAAATTTTGATAAACATAGGGAATATTTAAAATCCAACATACATAGAAAACCAACATTTTCCAACTCCTATCTTCACTATGATAGCTGGCACCCTGACCATCAAAAGAAGGGTGTTGTTAAGGGTCAGATGGTCAGGGCAGCCAGGATGATCAGTGAGGAAATTGAATTATATGATGAATTGGAATTTATGCAAAGTATGTTTATAAGTAGGGGATACCCAGAAATCCTATGTGAAACCATTAAAGAAGAAGTGAAAAACAAAAGACAGTTAGGGATATATCAAGCTATTTTAAGACATGGATATGACAATAATACAAATAAGATCAAGCATGATAACAAGGATCAGATACCTTTATACATTTCAGTATATGATGATTGTACCCCAATAATCAAGAATATTATTAATAGGAACTGGAGTTTGTTTATCAGTGAACATATGACAGCATCAATATTTAAAGGACCGATTAAATTTGTCTATAAAAAGGATATGTCTTTCAAAGAGTTTTTTGAGCATAATACTGAAGTAAAACAACATAATAACAATAGACCAATTGGAAACTTTAGATGTGGAAGATGTACAACATGTAAGTACATACAAGACACACAGGACAAAATTAAAATTAATTATATTAACATTAATATTAAAGGACATTTTAATTGTCATACTTCCAATGTGATTTATGCAGCATTATGTCAACAGTGTAGAGCCTTTTATATAGGCAAAACGAGTAGAAAGTTCAGGAGTAGAATAAAAGAACATGTATTGGATATAAAGCATATGAAAACCACCAATGCCTTAGTGAGGCATATCCAATTACATACTGATCACCAATTCAAATTTTGTATAATTGAACAACTATTGTGTGATGTGCAAGGAAGAATTACCAAATATGATCTAGATATACAGGAGTTAAAATGGCAGATTCTGTTAAATGCCCATAATTGGCCTGGAGTCAATGAATATTGTACAATCAAACCTATCCTTATGAAAAATTATATTAAGGGTAGGTGTTAGTCAGTCCAGTACACTATTGGCTTAACCCATTTTAGCCTTGGTCAAAATATATATGTATTTACATATTACTAGTTAAAGTATTTTCTTTGACCAACTACCTAATATTTAATATCAATTAAGGTAGTAGTTATTAAAGTGCATTTATGTTTTTGCATTTTTTATATATTTTTTATGTTTTCTTTATGTGTGTTTTTTATTTTTATGTGAATTTTATGAATTGTATAGTATATGTAAATAACATTTTCTTTAGAGTCATTTATGTTTATACATCAATTATGTTTAACTTTTGCGTAAGGAACAACAGTTTATAAACACATTAAGTGGATAGTCCATGGGGTATTTGCATGTAATATATGAGGGGATAAATATACTCTTTTACACACACTGCATCAAAATTGTATTATGATTGAGTATAGCACTATTTAATTATTCTATGAATTATGAATTTGTCACAATTATTAATGTATTTTAAGTATTTTATTTTTCATCATGATTGTGGTCGCTATTGATACATGTATTGTATAAATTAGGATATATATAACATGAATTTATAGTTATTTTCTTAATTGTAGCTTTATTATGTCTAATATAATTGTTAATTAGTTTATTTAATTAGGTTGTTCAATTAATTTATTGTGTATATAAGGGGGAGGTAATCTATGATTAGATCATTCTGAAGAAGTTCGTCTTGGCGGACGAAACCCGGGTAAATTGTTGGATTACTTCCTTGGCGTTCTGTTGGCTGTATTAGTTTGTCTGTTTCATGATTAAATTCCATTATTGCTGTGGATTCAATTTGGTAACATCTTTCAGCGTGGATTTTTTGAAAACAGTGTGAACATTCCAATCTAACGAGGAAGTACGTGCCATTGCTGTAGTATACTCGGTTTGTGGAACTTCCTAGTTGTAAGTTACAAGTTTGTGTTTCTAACGTATTTTGAGTTAATGCTACAATATAGCGATTATCAATGTCAGATACCTTTTCATCCCTAAACCTCTGGTACCAATTTTATTGTTAATTTTAATACTAATTTACAGAGAACACCATTAAGATATACATATTGTTAAGTTTATTTAATTTAAAATGTTCATGTAATTGCTTCAGTAATGGTATTATTTGTGCTTGCATTTACTTGGTCGGGTTTTATTTCTTATGACTAATATATGTTATTTAACTAGATAACAGATATTTCAACAATCTGACAAAATCTGTGAATGTAATTTGTATGGAAGCAAAATGTTTACGATTAAAATGATTTTTAAGATGCCTGGTCCATAGTCGTCTTTATTTCCATACACATTTATTTGTAGTTTTTTGTTTTTTAGATTTTGCAAATTAAGCAACGTAAGATAAATGGAAAAAAAAAAAACAGGCTGTGTATATTTAATACAAAGCAGAAGGTTTTTTTATTACTGTCTGTAATTCAGTCTTCACTAACAGTAGTTTAGTTAGCTGAGGCACAGATAACAGAATGGCTTGATAATAGTTCTTAACATAATTATGTTGTAATCTGGGATGCAATGTAGAAGATCAAGACAAGAGACAGACTCAACCAGTAAAATGAATAAGGCATATAACCCTCAAGCTGAATAAAAGTAAATGCAAGATCAGAGTTGCAGTGTTACAGTAAATGGCCACCTTCTAACTTCACTGCGTAAAACCAGATGCGAAGATCAGAGCTGTGGTGTACTTAGCACCACAAGAAATTTAACAAGCACTTATGGGATTATATGGCATGTTGTAGACTCCTTCTAAGTTTATTTATAATTTATATGAGGTCAGTGACAGTGACCCACTGGAAGAATTGCTGAAACAGTATGTGACATGACACGGGGTGAACAGCAAGAAAACATCTTTAGGTTGTTTAAGTAACTAGTCAATGGAGTACCTGCATTAAAGATTTTTTGTATGATTTTTGTTCCTGCGCCTGCTCACAATTAACCCTCCCCTTGATCAAACATTATGCTGTCTGAAAAAAACACAAGTATGATATGTATTCTTTCCAGCCTCCCTCACTGAAAACCGTTTGTATTTTATAGCCTGTCACCCCTGGCGGTGACATAAGTACTTGTATCTCCACAAGGGCCACCTACGCTTTCTTTGTCCACTCATGCATGATCCTCAGAATTTGCCTGACAGAGGCTACCATCACTGGCATGCGGGGCCACCCTCACATCTTACTGGCAACAGCTTCTCATGTCATGGTGGGTGCTACCTCCAACCAAGGGTCTATAATTAGAGCAGTAGTGCACTATAAAAACGGCTTCTATCAAAGCTGAAAACCACAAAAAAAAAAAAAAAAAATTTGCTTCTCAAACCTAACAGACCATTTGCTACAAATGTAACAAGTGGCTTCATATGCTTCTGTTGTAGAAGCTAGGCAGAAAGCACTGTCCATTCACCCAGGATGGGCATGCTCCTCCTACCTGCCTGTGCTGTCAAGCACCTAAGCAGCTAGTCGAACCAGGTCACCTGGGTTGTAATCAGGGCTCTAAGTCTCTATGCCACCAGTGCAAGTATTAAAGGATTCTTTCCTTGCCTTATGCCTAATGACCCATTAAGCTCCCATCATGACCATTTGTTCCCTTCATCAATGCAAGATGCACTCATGGCACAGCTGTTATCAAGGTAGCCATGAGCGATCCTCCATTTTCTGCCCCAACTCTGTGTCCAGTAGCTGGAGTGCAAACTCACAGACATGACAGCTTGCTAAGCCTTCTTCTGTAAGTGTGTGCATTCCCACACTCCATGAAAGCTGTCACTCAAAAGGAACTTGGCAAATCCAAATGCACACCTTTGGCATATAAACATTATGTTGCACATTTCTCTCTGTTCAGTAAGTGCCAGCACTGCAGTGGGTTAGGCTGCCTTCATTCTCCCGGAATGGGTACTGGTCAGTCACTCCCATCTTCCTCCTATGCTCACTCCTCCAGCTGAGTCACTAGTCAATCCCAAGTTGCCTAAGCTGCAGCCTGCACGATGGAACCAAACCTAAATTTAGATATTTTAAGTCTTTCACATTATGTGTTGATTCTAGACAAAATAGTATAGGGCAGGGATAGACAGGATTTCTTGCAGACTTGACTTCATTTATTGACTGCAATTAATGACAAATACAGTTAATTTACTTAAAAGGTATGTGCATATCCAAACATCCCATAAAACCCTCCTGTAGTATATCTGACATCACCTGAACATCTTGCAAAAGTACAAGTCATAATTTTGGCACTCATCTAGGAAAGAAAAAAGAAAACAAACGTTGCATGTCCTTGATAAATGAGCTGTTATTTTGCAAAAAGGATATTAATATGATTGCAGTTTCAATACTTTTATTGTCTGTAAAAGATATGCTCAGAATGAAAAGGAGCTGTTTATGGCTGTAAAAAGTTTCATCAGGGCATTTGAGATAAAAGGTTTAATCTGAGAGTGATCTTAAGGCATTAAAGAGCAGTCTTAATGTGTCATAGCATAAAGTATCAGCAAGGTTATACAGTATGTTATTATATTTTCAAAAATATATATAATCTTCAAATTGTTTATAAGCAAGATGATCAAATTGCAAGTGCAGATAGTACCTGGCCCTGTGGCATGGAGGTACAAAGCCCTGAATATGACCCAAGATACCCAAGATCAATAGGTTGTTTGGACAATGGAAGAGCTGTGCAGGGGAATAATGAAAGTGAGCAGTTTATGCTGGCTTGCTCATTCTAGATGAAGGTAGATGTCAAATGACTGCTTCCATGCAAGCAGGGTTGAACATTCACAAGGAGCTTAAAACCAGGGGATGTGGGCTTGGAAAGCCTAAGATGGTGGTGCTTGATCTTAGTGGGAGTGCAATAGCATGTACACCCATACATATACACTCAATATGAAAAGAGTATAGGAAACCCCCAAAGTGACATGAGTCCCGATGTCAGCCACTGAGTGGGGTATGGCTATGCAAATAGAAAACCCCAATGAATGATCAACACCGGAACATGATGGATAGAAGAAATTGGGAAGGAAAGGAAAATGCAAATAGAAGATACATTTTCAGGTATTCATATTATGTCTCCTTGAAGATGAACTGGAAGTTAACTATGTTAGTTTTCAATTATCCATAACTGAAAAGAAACTTGGGAAATGTCAGATATACTGAGAAAATCCAGAGATAAAAATGATAAAAATGTAAAAGGTTGGACAGAGAGGAAAAGTATATAAATATAAAAAAAAAAAACATCAAAAACTAGGCATGCTCTACCGCCACCATCGGTTCTTCACCTCTACTACCAAAATTACCCTCGCTACCACATTTCTCCTTCCCTCCTTTCTCTATGGCACCCCTCTTCTAACAAACCTACAATCTTCTCTGAAATCCAAACTATCATCTTGCTACAATAAAATAGCCAGATTTGCAACCAGCAGCAAATCATCTACCCATCACTGTGAATCTCTCCAAAAACTCAACTGGCTAGAGCTACCCCACTGCCTCTCCTACACTCAACTCACCTATGCACATAAACTCATCTTCCAGCCAGCACTCTGTCCCTCTCTTTCAACTACCTTTAAAATGCATCAAACACAAAGACTTCTAAGATCTAACAATCAAAACCTCATAGAGGTCTATAGACCCATACACACTCCAGGACAACACCTCCTGTCCCTCTCGCTAGCACGCCAATGGAACTCCCTTCCCCATCCATCCGTAAAATTGCTAGCCTCCCACACTTTAAAAAATGATTACACTCTCATCTAACATCCTCATGGGAATGCTCCTGCTCACATCCTTCATAACGTACCCTACTTCCACCACTACTCCTCTTTCTTTTTCCATTCCCAGCTAGCAAATTCATGCTTGCTTCCACCATTCAACTCCTCACTTGTACCAAGTAAAAAAAAAAAAACATAATACTATTTCTTTTTATATTTCGCCTCTATTACTTGTTTTGTTTGATACTTATGTTTTCTCTATATAATCTATATATAGGTTCATAGGTTCATAGGTTCATACTAGGCTATCTGCCCGAGGGCATTTACAAGCCTAGCCCATAGTTTTGTGGCTTACGCCACCCCTTTAGTATGGGGAACTATACCCATTATTTTGCTGTGCCTCTGTTGAGCAGTGACACTGAGGTAATCCCTGGGGTATATCTGCGATCTCCCATCCATTGGTCAAGATTTATCTTGAACAAGGCCAGCGAGGTGCTCTGCCTCACATATACCGGGATTTTATTCCACAGCATAGGGAGTCTTTGGGTGATGAATCTATCCCTCCAGCACGCCCTATTAATAGCCGTGTTGAGGTTTAAGTCTCCCGCCCTTGTGACTCTGACAGATCTAGATTTTTTGAGGTGAAGCATATTCATCAAATCTGGGTTTGACATGGCCTTGTATGTTAGGCAAAGGTCACCTCTGAGCAAGCGGGCGACTGAATAGAGCTGGAGTTCTTTCAGTCGGGCAGCATAGGACAGATGTTTGAGACCCTTTATCCTTTTGGTGAGGAACTTTGTGGCCTCTCCAGCTGCTGCAAGTGTCGGGTCAGATACATTCCGAATGGGGCATTGTACTCAATCATTGGTCTGATGAGTGATGAGTATAGGGAGACTATGACCTCCCTTGATCTAGATGAGAATCCCTTCATGATAAGGTGGGCAATGTAGAAGGTCTTCCTAACTACTTTAGCTACATGGGTGTCGAATGACAGACTACTATCAACCTGGGTCCCCAGGTCCCTGATAACTTCTTCTGTGCTCAGTGGATTGCCACCTATTTGGTAGCTAGGGGTAACTTTGTTTTTCGAAGGGTATGACTATGCATTTTTGGCATTTAACTTTAGGCCATGGCTCTGGCACCAGTTATCCGTTTCTGTGAGACCCTTCTGAAGGATATCTGTGTCAGATGTGTTTTCTACTATGGCACCCAGTTTGCAGTCATCTGCAAACTTTGTCAGCCATAACCCTCCTGTGTTTGCTTGTACTTCGGAAAAGTAGATGCCAAACAAGAGTGGGCCCAGGACTGAGCCCTGTGGTACACCACTTGTGACAGGCTTTGAGTCTGACATGGCGCCAGCAACTCTGACCCTGTGGGTTCTGTCACTCAGCCAGTTTGCAACCCATCTTGTGATGTATGGGTTAACATTTAAGCTGATGAGTTTTTCAATGATACCCGAGTGGGGTATTGTATCAAGGCCTTCGCCAGATCGAGGTAGGCTGTATGGACTGCCTTTCCTCATCAATGGCTTTGGTGACTGTTTCAAAAAGTCAACCAAGTTTAGAAGGCATGATCTGCCTTTGACAAAGCCAAACTGGGATGGATCCAAAGTCTGCAAATTCCTATGTCTTTATTTATGAGGTCCATTATGATCCTCTCCATGGCTTTGCAGATAAGGCTTGTCAAGCTAATGGGCCGGTAATTTCCAGGGTCGGTGGAGGCACCGCCTTTGTGAAGTGGGACTACAGTTGCAGTGCGCCACCCCTGGGTAATGTATCCAGAGGTAAGACTATGATTAAACAGCTGTCCTAGCTGTGGGTTTAATTCCTCGTTGAGTTCGTGGAGCACACAGCCGGGGACACCATCAGGTCCCATGGATGCTGTGTTTTTGCTTTGGAGAGAGCAGTTCTCACTTGGGCTGGAGATGTTTGGGGGCTGCAATCGCTTGGTATAGATATCTCTCCTTTGGGGAGGGGGGAGTTTGCACTGAACCTGTCAGCCAGTATGTTGGCAATGTCTGTAGGATCAGTAATCTTCACATCATTTTGAACTAGTTCTGAGCATATCTGGGAGTTTCCTCCCAGGTTTCTAACATAGCTAAAGAAGGCCTTATGATTGTCTTTTGAGTCTTTAGCTATTTTTCTCTCAAAATTTGCTTTGGATGATTTTATGAGAGCTCTTAGTTTTTACTTATAATGATCAAGGGTGTCTTACCTTTTAAGGATTTTGCTCTATCTTGTAGTAGCTTCCTCCTTTTGTTGTAGAGTTTGTTTATGGCTGGGGTCCACCAGACTGGACGCTTGCCTTTGGTACAAAGAGTCTTTGTTTTGCTTGGGATTGCCTTATCCATGCAGTCCTGCAGGTGCTGGTAGAAGGCATTTGTAAGTGATTCAGCGGCTTGAGTACTGTTTTCTGCCGGCTCGGGGCCTTAAAGGAGACCACACTAGTCTTTAGAAGTGTGAAGTCGGCCGAGAAGTTCTTTACTGTGGTCTTTTATATCAGGTGGGGGTGGGATGAGGACCTCCAGCGAGATTAGTTTGTGATCTGATCACACCAGTGAGGGGTATACTTCTGGTGTTGAACATTGTGCTCCCATGTTCGTGATGATGAGATCAAGTATGTTTTCTCCTCTTGTGGGATGGTGACTAGTTGTTCCATGGCATTTGAGTTTATGAATTCCAGGAACTTTTGGGCTAGGGTGTTCGGGCTTGAGTAGTGTTCCCAGTCTATATTAGGGTAATTGAAGTCACCTAGTATGATGGTGTTTGGTGATACATTTATCCCTCTAGTGTTTTCAGGAAGGCCATGTGAGGTTCCTGAGTTTGTGAGGGTGGCCTGTAACATGCTACAATTTGTAGAGCAGTCTTGCCTATGGTTAATTGCACCTGGATGGTCTCCGATGCATCGCGGCGTTGCCACCAGTCTTGAGGTGTGGGTGTCTTTGATGAATATGGATACCCCCCCTCCTTTCTTGGTATTGTCCGATTTTGGGGCCGGAACGCATGATAAGAGGTAAAACCTGATAGTGCTGGGGTGCTCTCAGGAGCCTTGAACCAGGTTTCTGTCACTGCACAGACATCGATGTTCTCCATACTGAGAAGGGCCTCGAGTGCGTGCATTTTGAGATTTAGACTTCTGGCATTGAGCAGCATTACCCTTAGTTTTTTTCCTTTTTTGTGTTCTAGGGTGGTAGGTTTAGAATTTGAGCCTTGCCTAAAAAAGGCACTATATTGAAATTAATCTTTGTATTTTATGTATTGTGTAACATAATCTTTGTATAATCTGTATGTGGAGCTTTTCTCCCCAGGACTCCATTGAAAACGGGTTCTTTGGTCACAATGGACTATCCTGGTTAAACAACAGCGAATAAATAAATAAGTAAATAAATAAATAAATAAATAAATAAAAAGAGAAAGTGCCATTCCAAAGAAAATTCTGACTTGCTTTTTTTATGAAGATTGGGTGTATTACAGATCTGTTACTTAAAGCAGGTAACTTAATTGTGACCATCAGGTGACAAAAGAAACGCCAAATCAAATCCTGAGTTGCACTGCTGAGTAGATATGTGCAAAGAGCAAGCAAATGATGGCTACTATACTGAAGCATATCCATGCAGCTTCAGAGACTAGTGTTGCAATATGCTATCTGCATTCATATCAAAGTAGTAATCTGAAAGAATCAGTGATGTCATACTTAGTTCTAGAAAGACCACGGTCTAATGGTTTATATATATTTTTTCCAGCATCAGGATTCTGCTTATGTTGATAGAAGTTGGATTCCTATTCATAGTTTCCTTACATTGTTAAACTGACTGAAACTAAAAGCTGACGTGTTATTAATGCACTCTTTGCAAGGTAATTTCCTTCCTGATGTTGTCATGTTAGGTAATGGCCCCAAGTACGTAAATGTAAAATCCACGATTATTTCAGAAATATGAGTTCTAGGATATTACATTTTTCTTTACTTCTTTTTTTTTGCACTCATTGACCCCACTGGTTGCTGATCACATTCATTCTCCTTTACAGGGCAAGAGTTGACTGGAAAGAGCCATCATTCAGACAGTCATCAGGGATGGTTCTAGATTTTTCCAGCTTAGTTTCCCTGGCCCTAACACAGGTACCTGGTAAGGCCTTGCTATGCCTTGACTAAGGAGTCTATCCTCTCACTTCCACAAAGAGTATTTTATCCAAGCAGCTCTGCCCCACTCTACCAAGGCAAGAGGTGTGTGCTGCCCAGTTTCCAGTAGGGAGTTAGCACCTGTCCACTGCCCCCCAGTGTATGGAAACCTCATCCCTCTGGAAGAGGTATGCAAACCATTCTTCATTCTTCCCCCTGCCTGCCTGGCATCTTCTGTATCAGGGCTGTTAATCAAACCCCAGTCACAGTCACCTCTTTCGCAGAATCTGCCACCTGCCCCATGAAGCCAGACAGTTCTAGCGTGATAAGTTAAGCTTAAGCTATGTACAGTCCAATGGTCAAGGTAAAAGGGCTGTCCAGTGAAGTCTTGGTGAAGTATTTACAAAGAAGAAACTGTGAATGTTTTGTAGGTGTCAAGGAGTATGGAAGTACTTCCACTGCAAAGTATTGGCCTGTCACAAGCATGGCTGCTGATTGTTCATAGGCTAAAATCCAGAATTCCTATACATAATGTCATTGTTAAATCCTGAGATTTGTACTCTGTTAACAATAAAGAATCTGCGAAGACAGAAATACTGTTAATGATACAAGCTAAAATCAAAATTGTATTCACCTACTTTGTTGTTAAATCCCAAGAAAAAAATTAGTACAAGAGAAACTCAAGAATCAGTCAAAACAAAAATTCTATTGTGACAAAACAGAACTCCTCATCTGAAGAAAGGACGTATTGCTAGAATTCATTGGGTTCGGCTTGGCAAAACAGGAGGTGCTGTTTTGAAAAACTAGTAGCTGATATTGCTTGTGATCAAGACTACGATACTAAGATGTTCAAAAGGAAAAGGAAACATTTGCTCAAAAGCAATGAAGAGTTTCCTGATGAAAGTTTTGGAGCAAGGAGTTGTTGTCCAAGACTTCACTTTTCAGAGTTATGGACAAGATATCAAGAGAGTCTGCAAAGTTTTTGAGTTAGACTGCAGGGGAATGTTATCTGATAACGTTGCTCAGGTGCACTTTCAGTTGTATACACCACTTGTATGAATGTTGTCTATAATGCTAAACAGTATAGACATGAAATGCCTACAAAATTCCAACATGATTTATTAATGGTTCACAATTTCAGTAAGACATACAAAATGCCATCTGAAATGTGCAGTCTTATGCTATTAAGTGTATTAATGAGAATCTGCTTGACAAAATGTTTTACGATACTTCATAATGTAGTGTCCAG
Source organism: Protopterus annectens (assembly GCF_019279795.1). NCBI lineage: Eukaryota > Metazoa > Chordata > Ceratodontiformes > Protopteridae > Protopterus > Protopterus annectens. The sequence goes on along the minus strand of NC_056741.1, from coordinate 362,767,018 downwards.
AAAGGTGATGTAATATGTGATGTCTCTTTTAAATTATTGGTAGCTGTTCTGTGTCATGTGGTACAGTTTCCTGTACAGTGTTACTGCCAGAACACTAATGTCTGTGAGTTGGCAAAATATCCTCGTGTCTGCCTCTTTATTTAAACAGCTTCAGAAACAAGCCTGAATATTATAAAACTAGGACAACAGTCACTCGATTTTCACTGTCATCTGTCCAGCTTCCAGCCCTTTTGAGTGGATGGGATAAGCAGAAAAACTGGCAGCTGTCTTTAACTCTGAAGTTAAACAAGATCTGTAAGTGACCCTTACCACAGTTGCTACACTGGGATTTCTTGCTTTCCATTTTATCACTACTCTGATGTTATGGCTATGGCAGCAAGCTCATTTATGTTCCTGCACAAGACAATGTGGTTTAGGCTCCCCTCCTATAAGAGATGGAGGAAACTTGACTGCTGCAGACAAAATTTCTGGGTTTTATGATGGACTAGTTATTTAATGACTGCCTGAATGTTTGAGGTGTTCAAGTTGCCTATACTACCTTATATTAGTTTTATTTTACTGGAGTTCTGCTCACTGATCCTGCCTTGCGGTTAAGGTAGTAGATACAGATGAGTACTGCATTTTATTTTTGATGAATTTGGTGGATTTTTGTCAGATTTTCAACACTCCATTTGCAGGCTCTTAATTACAAATATGTTACATTATTCTGACATTTGTGAACAATTCAGGTAATGTCAACTCTGTGTTTAACATTATCTAGGCTAATGCATTGTGAATAGATGTTCCTCTTTGGATTATTGTTCAAGGATTTCTTCACAGCCTACCAGCTTGTTTGGAGTAGAGTCTTTCAATGTATACTTAAATGAGATGGATTTTTCTTTATAGGTATACTTTTAAAAATTTGTATTGATATTTGATGTTGATTCCAAAGTGATTATTTTTTTTAGTAACCTAACATTATTTGCAATATATTTTCAAATGGAATTGTATTATTTTACGGTTTTGTATTCAGTGTTAAAGAACTACTCATTATAACAAGTTTGAAGTTGATCAATGAGCTTAGGCAGGCCATGCTGGATGCCCCTGTTGTGGGGTGTCTTTTTAAACATATATCCTAGGATCTGGAGGATGACCTTAAGGAGGAAAAAAGGGGAATTGGTCATAGTAACAGACCTTTCTATTCTACTCCTTTCACATTTTCCAAGTCAACCTAATTGTGCAGGAAGATAAAGTCTACACAATGAGAGGGGTACCTAAGAATCAGGTACTGTCACCCTTCAGCTTTGCTGATGAAGGCCTGAGAAAGGCAACTCTTCTGGTCCTTAGTTTTGTCAGAGACTGCTTGGATCATTTCTTATTATGCCTGCAGTAGGAGGGTCATCACCAAGGACCAATGAAATCAGAGTAGGCAACAGTGATATCTGAGTAGCCGTCTAAAAACAACTCCATAGCTATGAGTACAGAAAGTGAGTGATAGGTCTACTTTGACATTTGACTTTCTCTACTCATATTCTTAAACTGTGAAACAAAATTATTTAGAAGTTATGTACTTACCATCACTTGGCATCTGTGTTTTCCATCTTCATTTTTCTTTACTAATGGGTCTAGAATCCGATCCTTGGATCTGACTCAGCCACGTTATACAATATTTTGGAACCAAGCCTCATGTTCCTCCCTTTACCCATACTACCTCAATCCATCCCCAACTCCTCAGATCGAGTTTGCTGCCTTATTTGTTAGTCATTCATCACAACATGCATAAGAGCTCAAAAGAAGAAAAAACAAAGTTCTGATGAGGCTCAAACCAGGAACCTGAAGGTTCATATGGCATCTAGAAGTTCTTCCAGGAGCTCTGGAAGGGGGATGGTTGGGAAGGAAGTTGAGGAAGAATGAAAATGAACAACACAGATGCCATGTTATGGTAAGGACATAACTTTTAAATCTGATGTTGTCCTTTTCATTCTTTTTCACCAACGGATCAGAGTACCCAGCCATGTAACCCTACATAAGCTTTTATGGAAGGACATGCAGGAGCACTGTCAAACCAAAGGAAGTTCTTTTTCTAGAGATAATGTCCAATTTGTTATGTGTAACAGAGAAATGCATTTTTGACCAAGTGGCTGCTGCACAAATTTCATCAATTAAAGTTCTGGCAGAAAAAGAAGCTGAAGTTGACATGGACCTGATAGAATGGGCTCTAAGTGAACGAGGCAACTCTAAACCTTTTTGAGAGTAAATCAGTGAAATGCAATCTGTAATCCATTTAGCCAAAGTAATTTTCGTGACCACTTGACCCATTAATTAGAAGAAAAGGACACAAAAAGCTGGTCAGATTTCCTATGCTGTTTCGTTCTGTGAAGGTAAAAACATAATTGTCTATGTACATCCAGAACATGTATTCATCCTTATTTGAAAAAATTGGGAAAAAATATTGGGAGTTAAATGGACTGGTTAATATTAGACTCCGTGGCTACCCTGGCCATAAATGAAGGATTGGTCCATAAGAACACTCTATCTTTATGGAAGATGATATAAGGAGGTTTCGCTGATAAGGCCTGTAATTCAGCAATTCTTTTTGTTAACATAATAGCTTCCAACAGGATAGTTTTCCAGGATAGGTATTTCAAATCACAGCTCTTCACTGGTTTAAGGGTTTCTGAGTCAATCCCTGGAGAACTGTTGTGAGATCCCAAGGAGGAGATGGATCCTTTATGGGAAGTCTGAGGAGGAAAATTCCTTTCATGAAGGCTTTATAAAGTCAAGAAGTAGACAAGGATAGAAGTTGATTTCCTGTATGGAAATTGGTTATTGCTTGTAATTGTAGTTTAATGGTAGAAAAGCTACCTTCTTCAGTGATTTCCCTGAGAGGGGATCTGAAAAAAGTACTCCCTGCACTTGATGTTGAGAGGAGAGGCAAAAAGATCACAGCAAGGCTGGTCCCAATGGCTGAAAATTTTGTTTGCTGCTGACAGACTGAGGGACCACTCGTGAGGAATCAGAATGGACCTGCTAAGTCCTTCTGCCGATACGTTGGTTTTCCCCGGTATATGTGTTGCAACTAGAAAATGGTCTAAACAGATTGCCTATTCCCAGGCCCTCATGGCCTCTCTGGGCAATGGGAATGAACAAGTTCCTCCTCACCTGTTGATGTACCATACTACTGACATGTCTGTATGGATAGCACTTGTCCCCAGAGGAAGAACAACCAGAAAGGTTTGCAATGATAGGAAGACTGTTCTCATCTCTAGGATATTGATATGCAACTTGGTCTCTGAGGGGGGCCACATGTCTTGGATCACCTTTCCCTTTTAATGCTCCCCCCACCCAAATTGGGAAACATCAGTGGTCACTGTGGCTATTGGGGGGGGGGCGAGAACTGCCTGCTCAAGAACAGTTGTTCTGACTGAATCCACTATCTGTTATGTCATTTGCAGACTGAAGTGAGCTTTATGGGCACAGTCAGGGACTGGTAAAGGATTGACCACTGTACTGCCAAGGTCCACTGGAGTATTTGCATGAAGAACCTGGCTAGAGGAAGTAGACTAATGGCTTCCGACATTCACCCTAGTGCTTGTAAAACCAACTTTGCAGGAGGAGGATGTGACAGCAAGTCCCGTACTTGGTTTTGTAATGATGTGATTCAGTGAATAGGAAGAAATGCCATTAGGTATAAGGTCTCCAGTTGAGTTCCTATAAACACCAGGTTTTGCAATGGAGTCAGTTTGGATTTTGTTATGTTTATACTTATTCCCAAGGAGTTTGAGGACTGAAGTAAATAATCTCTGGCCTGAATCAGTTGATGCCTGATTGCAGCAGAAAGGAGCCAATTGTCTAGATATGGAAACACTTTGAATCCCTTGAATCTCAGGTGAGCTGCAATGACTGCCATGCATTTCGTGAACACCCAGGGGGCTATGGTGAGCCCAAAGGGCAGCACTCTGAATTGGTAGTGATTGGCTCCCAGCCAGAAGTGCAGAAATCTCCTGGAGTGCCTGTCTTTTTGATGGGATAGTATGCATCTTGGAGCTCTATGGAGCACACCCAATCATTCTTGCACAGAAGAGGCAGAATGGACTGGACTGTAACCATTCGGAACTTGGACTTCTTTATGTACTGATTCAGATTGCTTAGATCCAAGATTGGTTTTAGGTCCCCTGTTTTCTTTGGCACCAAAAAGGAGTGGTAGTATGTTCTGAATCCTATCTGTTTGGTTGGGACCTTTTGGTTGAGTCTCTTTTGAAGCAGCCATTGTACCTCTTGTGCTGGAAACTCCCTTTGACTGGGTGGAATGTCAGGTAGTTTCCTCTTTGATCCTGGTGGAGGAAGGGAAAAGGGACTACAGTAGCATCTGGATGTTATGCTTAGCACCCAGTCATTGTTTGTAATGCTTGTCCAGCTGTCTAGGTGCAAAGACAGGTGACCCACGACTGCCTTTAGAGATGGACAGTTCAGCAGTGCTTCAGGAGCACTGATATGACTTGTCGGGAAAGGTATCCCTAAAGCCCGGTTTCTGCAGCCCCCCTCCCCCTCCCCTGAGGCAGTGTCTGCTATTGAAACCTCCTCCTCTGCCTCTGGAAGAGGTATCTCCCCACGAGCTTTAAAAAGGTCCCTGAGATCTACAGAACCAAATTTTTTTACTGCCTCACTGATTCCTTGAGAACGTACACTGACGGGTAGAAAATTTGATGCCAATGGTAGACAGGGTCTTTCCTGCCTGCTCACTGAAGGTAAGCAGTTTTTTCACTGATGGCTCAAACAAGGAGGAGCCATCAAAGAAGGCATTCTTAAAGTGTTCTGCAAAATTGCAGAGCCTCATCTGGGCATGACACTGTATGGCAATGCCTGAGCCAGCTGCTTAACAGGTGCCTTCCGCTGTATGGGAAATAAGCCTCATTGATAAATTAGTTGGCCAGTTGGGGAGAAACTTTATTAAGGTACACAGTCGACATGGTCTCAGTGAGAGAGCTTGATAATTCTTTGACTAAATATCTCTGCAAATGGGTAAAATGTGACAGGAAATTTAATGACCTCAGTGCGAAGGTAGCTGAGGCATAGATGTGCTTCCTGAATTTGTCCATCGCCCTGCCTGGACTACCTATTTGGTGACTGGACAGTGGAGCTTTGTTGTGCTACCTCCTTTTTTATAACTGGCATCCACTATGGCTCCCTTGCTCCAATACTGCTGTCTGCAGGAGGGGACAGAAATTTATCTGGACATTTGGGTACAGGCTCAACAGTTTCTGGTTCCTTCCAAGCCTGGCGGGAGACAAGGTCAAAAAGTTCATTCTCCGGTGGTATCACCCAAGATGTAGATGGGCCAGTGCCAAAAGCCTCCAGGAACACAGTCTCTTTGGGAGAAGGATTTTGGGAGGACCAACCACCTCTTTGCCTAAGGATTTCCATGATGCCCCCAAAATAAACCCCATCTTGTGATGATCAGGGAAATCCTTCGCCTTCATCAAATTCTGTGCCCTCCATGAGAGTCTCCATGGGGGAATATATGTGTCTCCTCTTGCACGTCCTCTTCCGAGGAAGCTCTTCCGGGGGGTGTTCTGGGGAGGTGTTGGAAGAGGTGGGGAATCCCTGTGGGGAGCATGTGCAGAGAATTTCTGGAACTGGCTGACCTGAAGGAGCAGAGATGATGGAGTAAGAGCTCAAAACCGATGAAGGATGAGGGGTAGGAGTTGACAATCGTGAGGACAGTTCTCTAGAAGTAGAGAAAGCCCTTTCTGCAATCTGGAAGGCTGACAGACACAGAGAAACCTCTCCCTCCTCCCTCAGAGCAGAAGCAGCCAAAACCAACTCCTGATCCATGCCAACCAGAGAGAATTGGGCCCAAGCTGCCTAGGGCTGAGGCACCCAGGGACAGGGATGGATCCAACAAAGTAAGTGCCAAACCCTGCCCCTTGGATTTGGCACTGGCCTCTAATATCCTAGACCTGCTCTGATCCGAAGACAACAGAGCAGAACTGGTCAGGGTAACAGTCAGATCTGAGGAAAAATGCTTCCTCGGTTCAGACAATGTACCTCTCAGAGATCTAGGATCCTTGGCCTCCAAAGCCGAGGGTTGGATCAGAGAAGGAGACAAACATTTTCTAGTAGGAGAGCTCATGGATCTGGCAGGGGACAGAGCTGGAATGACTCCCATCTGAATTTGAACTCTACGGAATCTCCGCATCATTTTGTCCATATCCCATTCTGAGTAGCTCCTGGAAGACCTAGACAAGATTGAGGAGGTTGGTCTTGAATGTTTAGTAGGGCTTTGAAGAATTTTTGGAAGCAGTGTCAGGGACACTGTCTGCAGTGTTATATCTGAAGAACTGCCTCTAGTTGTCTGATCTGAGAAAGATGCAAGCTGGAAGGAAGAGCTGGTCATTGTGGCAGAAACCACTGGATCTGAAGAGGACATGGGATCTTAGGCAGGCCTGATAATAGTCAGATCCATGGATGCTGGATCTGACACTTTCTTAGATTTTGCTGATGGCTCCAAGGAGGAAGAAGGAGACTTGTGGCGTCTTCTTTCTCGAGTCCGATACTGCATGTTTAGTGGGGGTTGAGCCCAGCAGGTAACAATCCTTTTAATACTAATTTATTACTATGCTCTGAGAGAGCTCTTGGATTAAATGTACTGCACATAGACAAGAACTGTCAAAATTTACAGCTCCTAAGCAGTATACGCACTTCTTGTAGGCATCAGAATTGAGAATCTTATGCCCACAAGAAGTGCACTTTTTGAATCCAATCTGCTTCTCCAGTTTGTCCGACATGATTTGTGTCCACTAACTAAGCAAAAAAGAAATGTAAACTTAGTCTTGACTAAAGTGCTATAGAAAAATTCCTAAATATGAAACTGTAACAGCATAAAGGTATGACTGACACTAAAGTTCACACTGTTAAATAACTTTATCAACATAAAAATGCAATCTCTTAAACTTGTAAACTTTTAAATTCTAAGAACTAGAAAGAGACCGTGAAGAGAAAAACACACATGCATGCAGAGAAAGCTATAAAGAAGAAATATCAAGTCCCTGGCACCAGCGAAAGCTAAATTAAATAAGTTTTCATAGATAAAACAGAAAAAGGTTTCAAATTTTTATATTTCTAAACACTAAAACTTCTAACTCATAAAAATTTTAAACTGTAACTACCACGCTATAACTATGTCACCCTGAGGAGAAAAACACTTATGCGCACACAAAAAACTAAGTCCCTGGTTAAGGGAGGAACAAGAAATTATTTTTAAATAGAAATACAAAAAAAAAGATCACCAACGGGTGAAAGTACTTATCACTAGGATAAAATTATGAAAAAGAGGCTGGATCTTCCGTCTTGCTAGTATGGCAGTAAATGAGATCTGAGGAGTTGGGGATGGACTGAGGTATTATGGGTAATGGAGGAGCATGAGGCTTGGATCCGAAATCTCATATAATGTGGCCGAGTCAGATCCGAGGATCGGATCTGAGATCCATTGGTGAGGAAGAATGAAAAGGACAACATCAGATCTGAATGCTCTACAATCATAGCAAGTTCTACTAGGGTAAAGCCCAAAGGGTTTCTTCCCGGGGCCTTGTTTTCCCCCACCCTTTGGAAAAGTTTTGTAAGCAAGGGTTTTAAAACTTTGGATGGGTTTTTTCACAAACAAGGAGGAGCCATCAAAGAAGGCATTCTTAAAGTGTTCTGCAAAATTGCAGAGCCTCATCTGGGCATGACACTGTATGGCAATGCCTGAGCCAGCTGCTTAACAGGTGCCTTCCGCTGTATGGGAAATAAGCCTCAGTGATAAATTAGTGACAGAGTGGCCAGTTGGGGAGAAACTTTATTAAGGTACTCAGTCAACATGGTCTCAGTGAGAGAGCATGATAATTCTTTGACTAAATATCTCTGCAAATGGGTAAAATGTGACAGGAAATTTAATGACCTCAGTGCGAAGGTAGCTGAGGCATAGATGTGCTTCCTGAATTTGTCCATCGCCCTGCCTGGACTACCTATTTGGTGACTGGACAGTAGAGCTTTGTTGTGCTACCTCCTTTTTCATAACTGGCATCCACTATGGCTCCCTTGCTCCGATAATGTCGGTCTGCAGGAGGGAACAGAAATTTATCTGGACATTTGGGTACAGGCTCAACAGTTTCTGGTTCCTTCCAAGCCTTGCGGGAGACAAGGTCAAAAAGTTCATTCTCTGGTAGGATCACCCAAGATGTAGATGGGCCAGTGCCAAAAGCCACTAGGAACACAGTCTCTTTGGGAGAAGGATTTTGGGAGGACCAACCATCTCTTTGCCTAAGGATTTCCATGATGTCCCCAAAATAAACCCCATCTTGTGATGATCAGGGAAATCCTTCGCCTTCATCAAAGTCTGTGCCCTCCATGAGAGTCTCCATGGGGGATATACGTGTCTCCTCTTGCACGTCCTCTTCCGAGGAAGCTCTTCCGGGGGATGTTCTGGGGAGGTGTTGGAAGAGGTGGGGAATCCCTGTGGGGAGCGTGTGCAGAGAATTTCTGAAACTGGCTGACCTGAAGGAGCAGAGATGATGGAGTCAGAGCTCAAAGCCGATGAAGGATGAGGGGTAGGAGTTGACAATTGTGAGGACAGTTCTCTAGAAGTAGAGAAAGCCCTTTCTTCAATCTGGAAGGCTGACAGACACAGAGAAACTTCTCCCTCCTCCCTCAGAGCTGAAGCAGCCAAAACCAACTCCTGATCCATGCCATCCAGAGAGAATTGGGCCCAAGCTGCCTAGGGCTGAGGCACCCAGGGACAGGGATGGATCCAACAAAGTAAGTGCCAAACCCTGCCCCTTGGATTTGGCACTGGCCTCTCATATCCTAGACCTGCTCTGATGCGAAGACAACAGAGCAGAACTGGTCAGGGCAACAGTCAGATCTGAGGAAAAATGCTTCCTCGTATCACACAATGTACTTCTCAGAGATCTAGGATCCTTGGCCTCCAAAGCCAAGGGTTGGATCAGAGAAGGAGACAAACATTTTCTAGTAGGGAGAGCTCACGGATCTGGTAAGGGACAGAGCTGGAATGACTCCCATCTGAATTTGAACTCTACGGAATCTCCGCATCATTTTGTCCATATCCCATTCTGAGTAGCTCCTGGTAGACCTAGACAAGATTGAGGAGGTTGGTCTTGAATGTTTAGTAGGGCTTTGAAGAATTTTTGGAAGCAGTGTCAGGGACACTGTCTGCAGTGTTATATCTGAAGAACTGCCCCTAGTTGTCTGATCCGAGAAAGATGCAAGCTGGAAGGAAGAGCTGGTCATTGTGGCTGAAACCATTGGATCTGAAGAGGACATGGGATCTTAGGCAGGCCTGATAATAGTCAGATCCATGGATGCTGGATCTGACACTTTCTTAGATTTTGCTGATGGCTCCAAGGAGGAAGAAGGAGACTTGTGGCATCTTCTTTCTCGAGTCTGATACTGCATGTTTAGTGGGGGGGGGGGGGGGTTTGAGCCCCAGCAGGTAACAATCCTTTTAATACTAATTTATTACTATGCTCTGAGAGAGCTCTTGGATTAAATGTACTGCACATAGACAAGAACTGTCAAAATTTACAGCTCCGAAGCAGTATACACACTTCTTGTAGGCATCAGAATTGAGAATCTTATGCCCACAAGAAGTGCACTTTTTTAATCCAATCTGCTTCTCCAATTTGTCTCACATGATTTGTGTCCACTAACTAAGCAAAAAAGAAATGTAAACTTAGTCCTGACTAAAGTGCTATAGAAAAATTCCTAAATATGAAACTGTAGCAGCATAAAGGTATGACTGACACTAAAGTTCACACTGTTAAATAACTTTATCAACATAAAAATGCAATCTCTTAAACTTGTAAACTTTTAAATTCTAAGAACTAGAAAGAGACCGTGAAGAGAAAAACACACATGCATGCAGAGAAAGCTATAAAGAAGAAATAGCAAGTCCCTGGCACCAGCGAAAGCTAAATTAAATAAGTTTTCATAGATAAAACAGAAAAAGGTTTCAAATTTTTATATTTCTAAACACTAAAACTTCTAACTCATAAAAATTTTAATACCACGCTATGACTATGTCACCCTGAGGAGAAAAACACTTATGCGCACACAAAAAACTAAGTCCCTGGTTAAGGGAGGAACAAGAAATTATTTTTAAATAGAAATACAGAAAAAAAGATCACCAACGGGTGAAAGTACTTATCGCTAGGATAAATCTATGAAAAAGAGGCTGGATCTTCCGTCTTACTAGTATGGCAGCAAATGAGATCTGAGGAGTTGGGGAGGGACTGGGGTATTATGGGTAATGGAGGAGCATGAGGCTTGGATCCGAAATCTCATATAATGTGGCCGAGTCAGATCCGAGGATCGGATCTGAGATCCATTGGTGAGGAAGAATGAAAAGGACAACATCAGATCTGAATGCTCTACAAATGCAACAGCATTATTTAGCCATATAACAAAGCATGGAAGTTTGCTACTAGCAAGGGGAATATCTAACCATCTTTGAATATTCTCTTCCAATCACTGTTCCATCTCTGTCAAAAGTACACAGAATCTACAAAAAGTACAGATTGTGTTTGCCAGCTTATCATTGTGGCAAACAGGAGGCTTCATTAGTGCCGTGAAAGCAAGCAGGTTTCCTATTAAAAAACAAAATAAAATAAACACCAGAAGAAAAAAAAGCTGCAGGCCACAGAGACTCCGACAGAAAGTACAACCAATATGCAAACAATGTACACAAAATGATGCCAAAAATGATAAATAAGCACTTTCGTTTATTAATTGCAAACTCCATCACATAAAACACAGTGTTTGAACTCCATTTAAATAACAGAAGATACCAGGTCACATGATACTAGGTACTAGGTCACATGATTACCGAGCCTCCAAGCAAAGGAACAAATTTAGCCTGCCAGGGCTTAATGATTTTATTTCATTTTCATGCTTATTAAAACTACAGGCTTTGGAGAGAGAGTTTGTTTTGAACCTGACATTTTTACCTCCATCTTTTCACTTTAAATTTGTTCCTTTGCTTGGAGGCTTGGTAATTATTTTTTCCTTATACTGTTCTTTGTACATTGCGTGAACGGGCGTACCTTTGTTGAAGGTTGTGCGTCAGGGCTGGCAACTCGGCACGTAAAAATCTACTGCCAGTCATTAGCGGACCGGACTTCCGCTGTGGTGACCCCTAACCGGGAAAAGCTGAAAGACACAACAAGAACTGTTCTTTGTACATTGTACATTACTTCTTGTTTCATTCTGCCGCTGTTACTATATAATTATTATACTGCATCTTATTGTTGTGTTTAATTTTTCATTTTTGTATAAATAGGTCAGAACTGAAAAGATGTCTTAAGTCCAGTTCACCTACTTGCTGTCTCTCTCTCTCTCTCTCTCTCTATATATATATATATATATATATATATATATCTATAAATATAAATATGGGTCTACTTCATATTGTCGAACTGCCAGAAAATCGAACCACATATGGCCAAGACTATATGCATGAAACCCTGGAATATCAAAACATAAATAAAAAAAATTTATTTTCCTTTTTTTTTTTGCTACACCCCACCCCGTGCTATTTAATATACCAACTCCGAGATCACACTTACATTGAAGTAAATGGGAATTTTTTTCCTCTATGGCGATCTCCATGCATACAGTTCAATGGTGTAAAAAAAACGATGTTTTCATCTCAGTTATCCAAGGTTCAGCATTCGACAATCTGAAGGGAATCCGTATGTATATATTATGCTACACACACACACACACACACACACATATATATATATATATATATATATATATATATATATATATATATATACATAAAACAAATATGATTCACAGCTGGCCTACATCTTACAGTTGTTGGGTCCTCACCAAGAAAAGTCTGCACGTGAATACTAGTCTATCTCTACAGAGCTCCTGCAACAGCCCAAACCTACTCCGTGAAGGGTATATAGAAGCTGATCCACAGGCTCAAAGAGACTAGGAGATACTACCTCCACCCCTTACTTTCAAAGGAGTGAGGGGACTGTTTTCCATCTAGGAACCCAGTCATTTCAAACAGCGCATTCACTATGTCCATTTCTGAAAGGTGACTATTAAAGGGTTCATATCCCTGATAATGCGGGATACTTGGATGGTGCCAACTGACACGGCAAGTGCTCCTGGTACATCACTGTATAAGATAGATGCCACAGTTCCTTTGGTTTGGTAGGCACCACTGTCTATGCCAAGTGTTTCTGATTTCGTACCCACAGTTTTTAACAAAGTGCAACCTGCAGTGTCTGGGTCCTTGCTATGTATTATTTCCCTTAAGGGATATCAAAAATGAAAGTTATTTACATATTATAAGAATACACCCTTTCCATGTAGTCCATCTGATATTATGTATGGGACCTCAAGCCACCGCTCGGATCCGGTCTGGCAGAGAGAGTGCTTCAGCTTCAAGCCTCTTTATTAATATTTCCTTCTATAATCTCTCTTCCCTTTAGCTAACTCAGATCTAGTTTGATGCCTAAAGTAACAGAAATTTGACTTCTACAGAACTTGTATTGCTTTAGACCCATGGATTAAAAGATGACAATCCTTCAGGCTTTATATGATGAAGGGAGAAGGAGGGTGGGTTGTCATATATCAGATGGACTGGAATGAAAAGACTTAGCATTATGGTAAAGTTCAAAACTTTTGTAACCTTTTCATTTTGTGCACCCAATCAGATGCATGGATCAGAATCCCTAGCTGTTTATATCTCATGGTATTACGACAGGAAACTCTTCAGACTGGAAGCACTGACAGAGGTTTTAGGTCTAAACATGCAGTCCAGTTTGTAGTGTTTGATAAAAGTAGGCATGGGGGACCAAGTAGTAACCTCACAAATATTATAAAGGAGTGGGTTCTGAAAAAGACAGTAGAAGTAGCAATTGCTCTAGTGGAGTAGGCTCTGTGTCTGCATGATTATGGTTTGTTGTGTGATTTGCAGACAAAAGAAATGCAGCTGGACAACCATCTGGAAAGATTAAGTTTTGAAACTTTCTTGTCCTATTTATTCTGTGCAATGGAAATGAAAAGTTGCTCAAGTTTTCAAAAAGAAGCAGTTCTGTGAAGGTAAAAGTGTATCTGTTTGTATACAGCTATGGTGTCAACAAATATTCTCCATTGTTTTTATAGTTGAAAAAAAGACAGGTAAATGAATAGCGTGAGAAATATTATGCTCTGAAGCAACTTTGAGGATGAAGGAGGGATTAATCCTTAAAGTTACCCTGTATTTGTGACAGACAAGGTAAGGAGAAACCGAAGACAGGTCATGCAGCTCTGAAATCCTTCTAGCTGATCTTACTACTACAAGAAAAATGATTTTCCATAATAGAAACTTGAGCACTGCTGTTGATGCAAGTACAAAGGGGTGTTTAGTTAATGCCTCCAAAATGAAATTCAAGTCCCACAAAAGAACTGCATCTTTTATTGGTGGATGCAACAAGAAAGTATCCTTAAGGAATGCTTTACACAGTTTGTGGGAAGACAAAGACTGGTTCTGAAAGCCGTTATAGAAGATGAAATTGTGCCTAGCTGAATCTTAATGATAGAAAAACTAAAACCTGAGAGGAAAAATAATGAAAAAAATGCAGAGTATCTCTCATGGAACCTGAAAAGAAATCAACATTTTGATTACTGACGCAAATGGCAAATCTCTTCTACTTACTACAATAAATCTTTCACGTAGAAGGTCTCTGAGAGGCTTTTGGGATATTGACCACCTCTTGGAGAAGGGAAGAATCTCTTGTCATCTACAGAATTTGAGGAAATCATGTAGTCAGTCTCAAACTGGGATGGTCCAGGTGTGGCTCCCTGGAGGGGTGAGTTATGAAATCTAGGACTCTCTTGAGTGAGGCTTCAATAGAGGAAATCAGATCTGCCTAGGTTAATACAGGGTTAAAATGATGATAGTCTCTTTGCACTGTAGATCTTTCTGTAGGAATTTGAGTATTAGAAGTGGTGGATATACATAAATTAACTTGGCTGGCCAATTCTGATACAGAGCATCCCTGGATGTTTGTCACTGGGAAGGAATCATGAAGAAGAATCTGCTGCATTTCGTGTTGGACTGGGTGGCAAAGAGATTACAGCTTGAACCAGCAACTGAATATCTTTTTGCCAATTACTGGATTGAGGGGCCACTCACAAGGCACTAAAAGATCTCTGCTAAGGTTGTCTGCCAGAGCACTGACCATTACAAGAACATGTGTTGGAATTAGAAAACTGTAAGAATCCATCGCCCATTTCCACAATCTAATGGCATCGCAACATAAAAGTTAGGGTCTGGTTCCTCATTACTTCTTGATATAACAGATGACTGTCATATTGTCTGCTTGGATGGAAATCATGACTAAAGGAAGGGTGTCCTAAAGTTTGTGCAACACAGGAAGGACTGGCCTCAACTCTAACACATTTTTTGTTTTCATTCTCTGTCCAAAGGTCTTGGATCATACTTCCCTCATGGCATCCGTGGTCACTGTTGCTGACAATAATGTATATTGAAAGGGTTGCCTTTTTGGAAAACAAGTGATGTCAGCCACCCTTTGCAGGGTGGTTCCTACAAAACTAGGTAAAGATTCTGGTACTGGAAAGCAAATGGTGAAATTGGGACCAATGATTTTCAATGAGCCACTTTAGAATTCTCATGTGATAGCGAGCAAACTATACTATTAGAATAGAAGATACCATGAGACCATAAGTACAATGTATGTAGTGGGACAGTTGTTGACTAGCAGAGTTTCTACTGTTAAGTGTAAAGTTTGAATCCTCTTCCTGAAGAAGGGAGACATTGGAGTGTGTGGTATCTATGTGACACCCAAGAGGACTAGGTGCTGTGAGGGGTCTAACTTGATTTTTTGTAAGTTGATTGAAATGCTCAGGAAGCTGCATAGTTTTAGAAATTTGACTTTGTCATTCTTGAGTGAATCCATCTAGGGAGCAGCTAGGATCCTGTCATTCAAGTATGGAAATACCTTGAATACCTGGACTGGAAGATAGAAAATAATGACTGCCATACATTTAGTGAACACCCTGGGGGCTGCGGTGAGGCCATATGTCAAGGTTCTGAATTGATACTGAATGGCTCAAATTCAGAAGCATAAGTATCTCGTGGACTTACTATCTTTATGTGCAGATAAGCATCCTGACCTACTGAGCACATCCATTCAAACTCCCATAAGCAAGGCAGAAATCAACTGTACCATTACCATTCTGAACTGGATATTTTTCACAAAGGTATTTGGCATACCTCTCAACTTTCCAGATTTCACAGAATGTCCACATTTTAGCCTCATATTTTTGGTCTGTTCCTCATAAAATGTATGGTTTTCTGGGAAATCACTGAGGATCAGAGTCATATATTTGAGTTTCAGACTTCACCTTCAGAAAATGCATGCTAATACAACTCCTTTCTATTCTAGGAAATGTCTAAGTTTCTACAAACAATATTTAAAATCTGTCCCTATTTTTGGCCCACCGTTATTTTAGGCCTTGTCAAAATTTCTTATGCTAACAGGTTGACAGGTATGGTGTTTGGGAAACCACATTCTTCAATGTTCTTTGGAAATAAAAAGAATTTAGAACAATAAAGTGATACTTTCTGGTTTGGTAGGTCCTCCTGGATGGCTCTTTTTTTTCAAGGACAGCAAGTATCTCTTTGGAGGAGGCCTTTGCCTGGTTGAGTGGGACAGCTGGCAATGGAAGATTTGTTTCAGGGGGTGTTTACAAAAATGGAGTGTAACCACCTCTGGATGTTATCCCTCTTTCCCTTTTGTCTCTTGTGATAGTGAACTACAAGTCTGGGTAGAGGGAGATTTGTCCCCTCACTGCCTCTATTGACTAGCAGATGGGCAGAGCTTCAGGGGTAATGTGGTCCTCATGCAGAAAAGGGCCTGCAATACACCTGGTTTTGCAGACCACCTCAGCCTCTTAGTCTATGTCTATTAAACGGGCTGTCTCTACTGCATCTGCTCCTTTCTGAGGGTGAGTCGTACTGGCATTTAGAACTGCAAAACAAAAGTGAACAAGGCCATTTTTGGTTCCATTAAATGGGTGTTGCAGGACCTTGAACTTAACTCCGATGGCAGATACATTTTTCCCTTATCTTCTGCATTTTCTCTTTAATGGAGAATTCAAACAAAGCTAATCCATTATCCACCATGGAATCTATTCATATGAGTGGTGGTGTTCAGTGCAAACATATGCCCACCTCCCAAATCTATCATCCTTGATTCCTCACTAGGAGGATGGATAGAAAAAAAGTCCTCAGGCAATTCATATTTAGCGATGGAGACCACTAGAGTTTTTTTTGATTGACAGGGCTTATCCTTTGTAAAATGTTTTCCAGCTTCCTGTGGATTGCTTCTGTTACAATCTCCTGACTACCAGCTGGATAAGCATTTTGACTGGGGGAACCACCCAGGACATTGATGATGTCATTCTGTATGCCTCAAATAATATCTCCTCATTTTGAGATGGAGGGTCTGTCGGCCAGTAACCCCTTTGGCACATCAAGACCCAGGATGTCATCAAATGAAGTGCTCTGTGGAATGGGGGGCTACTGTGGAGCACCCCCTCTATCCTCTGAGAAGCTATCTGACATTGGCAACTCAGAGGGGGAGTCAGTGTGTTTCCTCTTACATGCTATCTTTTTTGAGGGCTTAGTCAATGAGTCTCCAGAATTATCAGAGGGTTTCTTCTACCCTTGGGCAGGCAATTTGAGATTAATGGAATGACTGACCCATGAATATGTCAAAGCAGGACAAGCAGAAATAGAATGAGAGTAGAGGAGGAACCAAGACTGGTGGAGCCTGTGCGCATACTTTTTTGGAGATGAAATGATCTTGCCCATCAACTGGAAGGCTGAGCCAACTTTCAACAAATCTGGCGAACTCGGTCCCACAGATGGAACCATCTATTCCTTGGAAGAGATTGAAGATGACTGAGGGTGGCCCACACAATGGAAGAAGGCCACGACAATGAGGGGCTCAAAGCAGAGGAGTTAAAGGACAATGTCCCTAATATCACTAAAGGCACAGAAGGTCACAGCACCAACTGGGAGTTTGAAGGGATCAACCTGACCCGAAGGATCCGAGACTCAGATAGATGCAACCAGGCCAGAGTTAATGAGTCAGAGCTAAGGAATCCAGGTGGAATGACTCCCATTTCAATCTATGTCTCGAGAAACTTTTGCATAAGGAGATCCAGGTGGGCTTCGGGGGTATTTCTATAAGAAGTGAAGGATCGCATCAACACAGCTAATGAAGGAAGACATTCCACTTTTTCAGAGGTGTGCCCCTTTGCAGAGTCCTAAATCTTGATACTTTACATATTTCTGGACCCAGTGATGGAGAATTGGTGGGAGTACGTTCCCGCATATGCTCTAAGAATCTGGGTACTACATCCTCTTCAGATTCAAATCTGTGAATTTTGACTGCTTCTCTGTCTTCCCTGGCTTTTGAATGTCTAGATCTGGCAAGAGGAGTCCATTTATTATAAGTTTATTCTCTAGATCTGCCAATGCTCTTGGCCAAAAGGAACAGAAAATCTCACAGGAGGAAAAGAGATGAGAAACACCAAGTCAAACTACACAGAAGTCATGGAGATCCTGTAAGCGATCTTATAAATGCACTTAGAACATTTTTCAAAACTAGTTTGTTTCTCCTTCTTTACGCACTGTAGCAATAAGACCCAATATAAGCACTAGTTATACAATTAATAAATAATTGTAATTCAAATTCTAGAAGAACAACTATAACTTTAACTACGAGATTAAGAAATTCTAAGTACTATGAAACAGTAACAATAATAATACACTAAGTAAATGCTACAACATGTTAACTCTATGAAAGCTGAAGGATGGAAGCTGGTGATGGGTACCCAGGGGCTTAAAACTAAAGTTTGGACAGGGAAGAAGGAGAAAAGGGTAGAACAACCAGATATCTTAAATCGTATTCTATCTAGAATAAACATCGCACAATTAGCTAAAAGTTTCAACCAGAGAGGTTTTAAAGTTAAAGATGATGCAGAGCACTTATCTGCTACTGAGACTGCGCTGCTTTCACGAAGGTGGCAAACAATGTCTGAGGTAGCTAATGGGACACAGGGATTATGGGGAGTAAGAATTCTTAAAGGGGCACAAGGCTGCAGTACTCTCTGCCAGACTGAATCTGAGCTGTGGCTTGAGGATCCATAAATGGGATCAGATGGATGGAATGAATAGGATGTTTGTCTGTTCTTTGATTTCATTGCACCATGGAATTTTAATGTGTTGAGTGTGAATGTCACCCCTCAGTAACACTTCCTTTTACTGCCATCCTAAAGCTATGGTCTACCATTTTCTCTTCTTTTACCATATGTTGAGTAGGTATTCTGTATATAACCCTGGGCACACTGATGTAATTTCTATACTCTGCTTTGATCCATGGTGCTTCATCTCCTCCTTATTTGCTCATTTGTTCAACCATTTTGAATCCTTCTCTTACTTATAGTGATATACTTCATTTTCGATTTGCTCTCCCTGGTCATCCTAGATATATTGTATCCCTAGTATTACTACTACCCAGTAATGATTCACCTTATTCTACATCCCATCTATTGCTCCAAAATCAAGACAATATTGTATAACTCTGCTGTATAGCGAACTCACTGTAGTGACTTCTTTATCTCTGTTAAACTATTACACATTAACTTTTCTTTGGATATTTCATAGATATTTCCCTCTCTCTATGCTCAAGCTTAGCTTTTCTGTTCTTTATTTTAATTGAGAAGTACTCACCCGGGCTGTGTCTAAAAAAGGTGAGTTTTGATCAGAATACTACCCTGGTATACAAATACATTAAAAAGAATTTTGAAATGGGTGATATTATTCTGTCACTATTTATCTGCTACTGCTTCTTCCTGCAGATGCTGATAGATTTTCCTTCAAGTTGGTCAAGTATATCATTTATTATATTTTTGTGTGTCAAGTTTTGTGTTTTCTGCCTTGCAAGTTGATTGCTGAGTTAATAAACGTGAAGTGAAAGGCAAGGCAAGACATAGACTGATATTTATAAAGGCTTACTATGATGGGGAAGCCTTAACATGGCTATCTCCCCCCATTATAAGCCTTTCCAATTCTTAGACTGCCCTACCATTAAGATTTCTCACTTGAGCCTCACCACAGAGGGCAGTCTTGCAGGCAGAACTGCATGATATTGTGGCAATCCAAGAAAGCAGTTAATGCAAATTAGTCAAATGCTCTCCCTCATAAATACCACTGGTTCCTGATTTACACTGCAGAGTGATTCAGAGAATTGCTCGGCTGCATAAAATTTTCACTGTTGAGGAAAAAAGTGAACACCATCAAAAGACAGTGGTTATCCTTTCACCGCTATGAAAGCAGTCGCTTACAGCTAAGTTCAGCAAAGATGCAGGGGCGGGTCATGTTTGTATCATATGTCTGTGTGTGTATATGTAGAGGGATGAATGAAGCTACATGAATGTGTGTATGTATGAGAACGTGTCTGCCTAGGTTATCACACCAGGGAGATTATGTAGGAAATCAAAAATCTGGATGTGAGTGCGTGCTGCAGCATGAGTGTGGATAAATAGCTGAATGTTTCTGTAACTGTGATCTATTTGTGGGCATGTTTATTGACAGGTGGATATGTGTGTATATGTGTGAATGTCTTGGAGCATGTGCACAAATGCGAGAGTTGTGTCCATAGCTATCTCTGAATCACATTTTTTCACTAATGTGTTAATTGACCTATCTGCAATACGTAATTAATGTGAGTGGTATGCCTTTTTCTTGAATTCCGGGGATACTATCCATGTTTGTAATGCCATACACCTGCTCAATTGCAAGAACAAAGGAACATTCATGAAAGTGCTGAGGTAGTGACATCAAAAGAGGAAATTTCAACAGCCATTATTGCAAAAGGGCTTTCTCACAGACTGACCTATATAAACGAGTGTCTGTTACTTTTTCATACATATAATGTTCTTTTTCCAGCCTCATGTAATGTAGATCAAAATGTTCTGCACCAGCCAATGTTTATTTCTAATTTGCTCTCAACAGCTTAATATGTTTTTTTTTATTTTGTCTCAAGAATTACAAAGCATTGTTAAGTAGCTGTTTTATCACATATGTTGGATCACACTGGGAAACCTCAGAAATAAAAATCAAAGATAAAGTATAAATATTTTATGTTTTTCTAAAATAACATTATTTTTAACGGTCTTTACTTTATTACTATTATATTTCCATAAAAATGTTGACTATATTGCAGAATAGAGATTTACCCTGAAATTAATATTTTAGTATTTGTAAAATGATTCTTTCTTCTCTTTGTCTAGGGGTGGTCGTTTTGTTGTATTTGACCACTGTCGATCTTCCAAGGTCAAAGTTGAGAAATGTGAAGTAAAGCTCCATGGGCCACAGAAGAATCTTTTACGGATTTTCCTCGAGGAAAACAATCAAGGGAAAACAGCAGAATTTCTTCTTCGAGCACAAAAACAGTAAGTTTTTTTTCCCACAATATCTCTAGGATAATACTTATTCCATGATTATTTAAACTTCAGAGTAAACCATTAACAAAAAGTAAAGACACTGAATCTATTTCCAGAAAGTCATTGTAATCAAAAGACAAAGATGTACTGTCATCTTAGCACATTTTCTTTTATCCTTGGGAGCCTCTTCAGACATTTCCCAGACACTCACTAAGCTGCTGCAGTTACCAGAATAGATGCATAACAGTTTTCCTGTGGCTGCTCTACTGCTTATCGAATAAAAATTGGTCAAGGCTTTATCTGGTAGAATTCAGATCAGCAAAGCTGAATCCCATGATTGTTGTTTTGCATTGAAAATCACTGACAATGCAGTTAAGTGTTCTGTAATCGATTCCCTTCTTTTAGGATACTTCTCCCATCTTTGTGTTTGTGTGACCATGGAGTTGGTGTATATATAATTACAGTGCGGGGAGCCCCCCCCAAAGCGGGCAGCATGTATATATATATATATATATATATATATATATATATATATATATATATATATATATGTGGGGGGGGGCTTCCCATCCCACAAAAAATGCCCCCCCTTCCCTGTTGAATTCCCATCCAGTTGTACTTGGTGTTTAGTTCTTCGTCAAGTTGTAACTTGATGAGTCAGAATGAAAGTCTTTCCTGGATCTAGATTACGTACATAAATGATGCAATTCTTTTAACACTTGTTTTTATGGGAAATGCATATGATACCCTAATAAATCCTTCTGTATGTCTTATCATCTGATTCTACAAGTACATTCCTTTCCGCATCTTTCGTCTTGCAACAAATGCTCGCAGCCTTACATACTACAAAAGTTAGAATGGCTGTGACAATCGAGAGATTTTATAAAATACGAGGACAGCATTTAACCAACAAGTTTTCATTCCTATCTTGCCAACACTTAAACAGCTTGCTGTATCCTTCAATTAGGTATAAAAGGTGGCCATACAAAGCCTATGATGGTTTAAGAGTCACATCTCTGTTTTAAATCATAGCAGTATTTCTTTTTCCAAGAGAATTAAAAAAAATTACTTGCTAAGACCACCTCAGAACTGTGCAATAGCAGGAAACAGTTTCTGTCTTGAATTGTTTGCATTTATCAAAGTGACTTCATGCCATTTTTTTTTTTTTTTGCTTTCCACCATGTTTTCTGGTGTTTTCCATTTGTAGATCATTCCCAAATATACATGAAGCACAGTTTTAGTCATCTCTAATGTGTCCATTCACTTCTAACATACATTTTATAAGCTGTTTTTACTATCTTTACCCAGCACCCAAGTTTATGTTTCCAAAGGCAAGAATTCTGAGTGATTCTACATAGAATTTAAGACACTCATGTTGCTGACACAAAGTCATCAGCAGATGTGCGGCCATATGATATGTTTTATTCTTACTAGACCATTTTTCCCAACAAAAGATGCATCAACTCTTAAGCTCAAAGTAAATGAGAGTTTTCAAATTTTCTGCCAACACTTTGATAACACAGCATAATGTTTATGAATACCATATGATATAGAGACATCCTTAATAGTGTGTGCCCACCTTACTTATAGTGCAGTTTCCTACACTCATTAATTCATTCAGAGTTATTCAGTGTTCCTTGATCAGAATAGCTAAGAAAACGTACAGTTGTGTTAGCCCTCCTTACCTGTAACAGTAGATACTCACTGGTTTAGTGGCATTTTGTGTTATCTGCCAAGGTAACCCAGTACTGGTCAGCTTCCAAAAGCTCACATTCTCCTCCCTCTCTCTTCTTGTGACAGGTGATTAGCTAAGCGTATCCTGAGGGGGGAAGCATTTAGATGTCACAAGAAGTGAGTGATCAGACTTTTTCACTTCTACAAAGAATGAGAGAAAAGTACCTAAAGCCAGAATAATCTACCAAGGGTAAATTTGCAGCCAATTGCAATACCACATACAAATCACATCCAGTAAGAATCAAGTCAAGGACACTGAAATTCACCACAACTATGCACAATTTAGGGGATGTTGCTGCCACTGAAGCAGTGAGGAATTTGAACATTTACAGTTACAGGTAAGTAGGATGTATACAACTGTACAATGTTCATCATTCCCACTGCCTCTCTGGCACTTTGGGTAGCTATCCAAAGATTGCCATACCTCAGAGGTGGAAGGATAAGGATCCATGAGCCCCTGGAAAATGGTCCTAGCAAAGCCTGCTCTAGCGGGTTGCCACCTTTCGTTGTTGCTAAAACCACACCCCTTGCATCACCTGTATCCCCGCCCATTCCCAGACCTCTTCCACCCATTTTGTGATGTCACTGTGACATCAGTGGATGGGAATGCCCTCTTTTTCCATTCCTGATGCCTTCTTTCAGCCGATTTACTATGCTTTTCAGTAAAAAAGCATAGTAAATCTGCTGATTTAACAATCTCCGATAGACTGTTTCCTTTTTAGAAACAGAATACCAGAGACAGTACAGTGTTTTCCAGACTACTGGAGAATCAGTTTTATTTCCGAATAGTCCAGAAAAAAAACCGGATAGGTGGCAACCCTAGTTCTGGCCTTTAAAAGGAATCCAGTTTGTAATGCTTTGTGAAGATATGAACAGAGAACTAGAGAATACTTCTAGAACCCACACCTTTCCAGTATGCCATCAAAGGAAGATAAGGCCCTAGTCGAGTGAAATCTTGAGGCAAAGGACCGCACATCGCAGAGTCAAAATCCCAACTAAAATGAGTGATAGTAGTGAAAGCAAGGCTAGGGAAAAAGCTTATTTCATAGCATCCTACATTCACCATAATCCACATATCATGCAGACGCACCTGCACAACAACCTGCAGCCACTCTCTCTGATGTACTTTTTAGATGCTAAAAACCCAGTATAAAACTCAGTCACAGGCAGATCAGAAGGATTTTACATTTTTAAGGAGGCAAATTAAGTTATGTGGCATAACAGTTGCCTTTTAATGGTAGCTGGTTCATTTCATGGAGTCAGAGTTAACAGACAGTAAAGCATGCCGGAACTTGTAAACCAATCCACTGAATAGTTCAGAATATAAGTTAACTCAAAAACAAAGAAAGGAAACAGCTGATATGATACAGAACTTGCTAAGCAGTCAAACTCAAAGTATTACAAGTTATAATACCAGCATTCTTTTTACAGCAAATATGATAAGGTAAAAAAAATTGTTAAATGATCAGTTCAGCTTTATTTCTACAGTGAATAAGGAAATAGCTGTAATGAAACTAAAGCACTTGGTCCCTGGCATAGTCTGTAAAACAAAGCAAGATATTTCAGGTGAGCAACAAATTACAAGTTTCAGATGTGTATCACTGCAGTGGAGTACGTATCAGCTGCATAAAAAAATGATCTACTGCTTTGGTTTATTCACTATGAGAAGCTCACTCAAAGAGTACATGAAGGTTGTGTAATATGAAGAGTTTGTGACTATTACAGTGGTAGTTGTACAATTTAATCCCACTGCACCTCTTCTCTTCCTCTGTCTGCATTGTGTTAAGTGACCTCCCTCCTTGGTGTAA
The DNA here is from genome assembly GCF_019279795.1 of Protopterus annectens. NCBI lineage: Eukaryota > Metazoa > Chordata > Ceratodontiformes > Protopteridae > Protopterus > Protopterus annectens. The sequence continues at coordinate 362,742,956 of NC_056741.1, read as the reverse complement.
TATTATACACAATGCATGCACTCTGGACTAAATTCATATTATTTTTATGGGATATCCTAATGTATTACTGTTTCTTACGCTCCTGATACTTAATATATTCTGATGCACTTGTGTTGTACGGGTTGCTATTCTGCACTGACTGCTTATTCCTCTTGTGAAATTAATCAACATTTAACTTCATGCATCATATGACAAATGTACACAGTTACCTGTATTGTTGAGAGGTCTACAAACCTCACCACAACCCAGTAGACTCAAGTTTGATTAATAGTCAGAGTGCTGGTGGAGACAGCTGAACAGAGACAGGAATGTAGAAGTGAAAAGTTGCCATCTTTAGAGTGGGGAGGTCTAGTAGCTGTGGCATACTGCACATTCTCACTAATGTATCCATGACCCAGTACTGAGATCCATCTGCTTAGCTGGGGGTGGGTGTTACTTAAGGAGTTACATCACTCATGGAAGTGGGTGGCAGCCCCAACTCTGTACCTAGTATGTCCACCAATGAAACATTTACATGAAGAGTAGAGGGAGTAGCAAGGGAGAAGGAGAAAAAACATTAAAATTCCCTAATGACTGCTTGGATGATGTCTGTGTCTTGACTATCTTATGGACAGTTGCAGAACAAATGGGCAGAGCCACAGCAACCATCCAGATGACTGGCAGGCACGGGGAAGGGGGAAAATATTTTGTACATGCATTTGTTTACTTTTAATCCGTTTTCATAGGCTGCACCCAAACAGTCTATTTGCATCCAGTATACTTTTCTATTTAATGCTGACAAACATTTATATTATCTGCACTTGCACATATACCATTTTCAGTTGCAATGCAAAACTGTCATTTCAGGACTGCAACCACTCATGCTGAATAAATGCTGAATTTGTTATTGTCCCTGTTCTCTTGGATGCCAGTCATATTAAGTGAATGGGCCTTCTTTGTGAAAACAAAGAACAGCTAGAAAACTAACTGTTAAGAGGCTTTTTGCATTTTTAAACATACATTTTAATTAATACTCATTTTGCAGGAAAAAAATGTACTTCAGAATGCTAACATGACTGTGCAATATACACAATCATGCTGGCATGACTGGGTATATGGTGTCTTTCTGAGGTTACAAAGGGCCTTGGCTGCTCTTCAGCAGGTTTACACAGGCACTTCAGTGAAGGAGTTATAAAACTATTTACACACACACACACACAAACACACACACACACACACACACACACACACACACACAATCTCTCTCTCTCTCTCTCTCTCTCAAGCATCACAAGAAGTCACTTGTACATCAAACAACAGCACAGTGATAAGCTATAATAGCATATGTGTCCCTAACAGAAAATGTGTTATCACATACCTTTCAATACCTGCCATCAAACTTAGCCTCTAAAATATCTGTTAGCAGTCCATATTCAGATTACAAATGATCCTGTTTGTCTACCATTTCTGCACTAGGATGATATACAGACACTGTACTTCTGCATAGCTCTGACTACTACACCAGAAGACACAACTCCTCCTGAATAAATAAATAATTCTCCTTGATACTCTGAAAAAAGACAAACCTCTTTAAACACATTTGCTTGAAGAGTTCATGATGTAACATAAACAAATGCATTGTAAATTCAGTCTAAGTCTTATTACTTTTCCATGTTTACAATTATTTGCCTTGGTATTTAGCTTTGTTTACAAATGGTCCATTAGACTGTTTGCAAATAGACTGCTTACTGACTGAAAGAGTACAGCTTATTACAGTCAAAGGTGATTTTGTTCAGTTTTTAAATTCAGTCAACAAAAAAAGTTTAAATTTCACACAACTTCCTCCATTTCTCTAAAAGCAAATGTTAACTTAATATAACACACGCACACTGAAAAGGTGTGTGATACTGAACTCCCACCAAAAAGGACAGCCAACCTAAAACATCAACATCACTTAAACTGCAGTTCAAAAAAATCCAACTATAGTTTTTAGAGATGTAAATAAAAGACCAAGAAACACAAAAGCAACATGCCTGCTGTTAAACATGCAGTGTTAAACCTTGTTGGATATGCATTTTCAACAGTCAGCAACAAAACATCCTGAGACTCTGCCAGAGTTTACAGACCTCCTGTAGAATTTTCAAAACTTACTTCTACAAGGATATTCAAAAACATAAGACTAAATTTCTCAATGTGTAACACAACCACTATCTAAATAAGGAAGCCAAGAAGAAATGTTGTCTCAAGTGCTGCTTCACAGAATACGTTACACATATGGGCTACCTTTCAGACATAACCTTGTTCTAAAGTAAATATTTTAGGGTCTCTCTCTTCTTTTGTTACATTGATTTTTACATAAAACAGCTCCTCTGTTACTATGAGCCTACCAACCACGATATGTTATTTGTCACACATTCTTTCCTATGTCAAAGTTCATTTAAGGCAATAATCATGATCCTAAAAGTATTCACCTCAGACATGCACCTTTACTATGACTGTTCTGACTGCTTTGGATGACCTTTTTGGTGCTATGCAGTTCTGCTTAAAGATAAAGAAGACGATCTTAAATAACACTAAGGAAATACATATACTGTTCCTATCTGGGTACATTGTGCAGAATTTGGATGTCTTCCTTGAGCCCAAATGGGTGTTTGCTAAGGTCTCTGGTGTCCTACAAGATCTGAATTATAGCTAATTACTAGGTGAAGCAGCAATACTGCAGATGGCTTGTGGGTGCTAGAAAGGACTGGTGTCATGTCCAGAATGGATCTACGTCTTACCCCCATTTCTTGTCTGAAAAGGCTCTGGCTTTTACACATTCCTGAAGAGGATAAAGTAGGTACTGAAAATGAAAAAAAATTCTACCATGATACTTAAAACCAAAGGCAATGTGTGGTTATGATATTACAAACTGAAATGCCCAGCTATGCCCCAAATCAAAATGTCTCCTACAAACATGATTTCCTAATACAGCATCAAACTAAACACTTTAATGGCTTTAAGTGGCACAATAAGGCAGTGCTACAATCAATTTAAACAGCAATATTATTTACAAAAACAGCACTCTAACAGTTCCAAATGCTGTGCTACAGTATGTCAGCATGGAATCATCTCAAATATAAGCAAAAAGCTTAACATACGCAACACCACTGCATTCAGTAACTCTGGAAGAATCCAGTTTCCTCCATATCCTCTTCTAATCATGGAAAAACTATGGACCATGAAGACCTTAAGTGTGGGCACATGCCTAACAAGGGGAACCAGTTTTGGTCAAAATTAAAGTATTAAATATGGAAAAACTGCCCTTACAATATTAATTCAAGCTAACCAGTTGTGGCAGTTTAACAGAGAACGTTATGATTCTCAGCCAGAAGCAAACTTCCTAGTGTAATCTTGGGTTTAATTTCTTCCATCTCTACTACCTGCAGATGTGTGAGTGTGAACAAATCACTTAACACATTGTTCCCAGGCCACCCTGAAAGCAAACACATGCCCCATGGGCTTCCCTGGTTAACGTATAAAATGAATCAATAAATGAAAGATTGACAACTGCAGACCAATATCAAGATGTGCAAGACAGTACACTGTTGGAGAACAACAAGATGTTATTGGCTGGAAGAGGAAAAAGTGTTTAGTGTGGTAGCTGAAATAATACTTGGGCAATGGAATACAGAATGATAATTTTTATGACATTCTTTACTAAATTATCACTTAAGACATAGACACACACACACATTAACAGAAAAGAAAAAACACATTCAGTATTCTTCATGCATTATGCATTACATATGTTTTCTTTCTTTATAACAACTGCTATTCACTTCAGCATTACATATATTACTCAATGCTTGCTTTCCTTAAACCTAACGCCTCCTCCTGAACATTATTCTGTATGTACTGTTCCATCAAATTTAAATTATTTCTATGTAATTTTCGCCTTCCCTTTTCTAACAATCCCATTCCCAGTTCCTTTAAGGCTTTAACAGTATTCAATAATTCAATTACAGTTGGTTAAATTTTTGATTTCTATTTTCTAGTAATTGCTTTTTTGTTTTACAGTCAACAAAATTATATTTAATAGGGCCTTAATACACCTAAGCAATTCAGATCCTGTGCGTTAGCTCAAAAGAATCATTCCTAGGTTACAGCCATTTGCTCCTCCAATATTTCTTAAGAGTACTCTGTAGGAAGGTTTTAAAATCTGCCAACACCTTACACTCCAAGAAATGTGTTTAGTTACCCCTCTCACTATCTCCCATCACAGCTTCAGCATTTGCTGTCGACCCAAGGAAAAATTCTTTGAAGTCTGCTTGGATATAAAAATACCTATGCAAATACTTCCAAACAAAAATACTAATCCGTATGGACTTAATGCATTCTCCAAAAATATGTTTCCAGGCATGCCTCTCTTTCTTCTCACACCTTCAGCAACTGATGTCCACCTGTAGGAAAGCTCTCTGAAGTCTACTTTGGGTGTAAAACATCTAGGCAAACTCACATGCAAACATTCTAAACCTTCTAGATTTTACTGCATACTTGGAAGACACAGAAATATCATCCCATTGCTTCTTGGTATACTGCCTTTCCATCTTCATTTCCCAGTCTTTTCTATCCTTTCCATTTGATTGTTATAGTTATCATACAATATTTTATATGTCCTAATAATTGTCCCTTTTTTACTGTAGTTTCTTTTCTAGACTTAACAACTCAAGAGTTGGTCTTTCATTTAGCACTCCCCTATCATTTTTCTTTGCCTATACTCTGTTATCAGACCATGGTAGGGAAGGCAATGTCTAACCTGCAGTCCAAGTTTATACTTGGCTTCATCCCACTACATTACTTTTCCCTCCCATGTTATTTGCTCCCAATATCTTGGTTCCATTGCTAATTTCACCAGTGCATTTCAGCTCCCTCTTGTGTATTTTCTGTACCTTGGCTTGCAATCATTCTTATTGTTAAAAATCTCCTTTCTCCATTCTCGTGTGAATTTAGTTTTCAAAGTATTTTCTACTACTTTGTAAATATGACATTCTGTATAACTGCATCCAAAATTCTACTCTCTCTATTTCCTGACCCCCCCCATCATTAATTTCTTCTTTGATTTGCAGTCTTCTGCTTATGTTAAGTATTTGAGCCTTTTAAAGTGTTTAATACAAATGTGAAACACAAGAGCTTTCGTCTTCAAGCACACAGGACTTCAACAGAACAAATGGTAAATGTTCCAAGTCTTTAAATAATTCCACACAATCACCATAAATAATTTCTTAAAGGTATACAGCATGTAAATGAGTAAAATCAGTGCATTTAAACAATATAATATAAAACAATCTCATGCACATAAATACAAAATAAATAAAAAAAATGTCATTGAAATCAATTTTCATTAAAAATATCTAGAATTTAACAGATTTCATTTTTAAGAATAGGTGCAACAGAAACTGCTACATTAATACCTGGATAGTTATGGGAGTTCCAAGAAATTATTGGGAGTGGTTATGTAAAGACTTGGGTAACATTTATCACTTGTTCTGATGAAGTCCTGTGTGTTTGAGGACAAAAGCGTTTGTGCTTAACATTTAGATGAAAAATGGTAAAATCGTTTGGTCTTTACTTGGTTACTTCCTGTTTCACTGCACTTATTTTGGTTATTAGTTGTGTTTGTGCAGTACTGCCACGGATTTTCAGTTACTGGATGTATATGAGCCTTAACTGTGTTGCTCTAAAGTATCCCTTTAAACCTAGCAATTCTAAACCACCTTGCTCTGTGAGAGGAAACAAAATATTGAAGCTTTAAGGTAAACTGTGCTCAAGGACCTTCATGTTATCTCCCTAATGCTTTTAATTCTTTCAAAAGGTAGTACAACATGTCCAAAAGGGTTGTCCATGGTTCAAGTCCCTCTCCTACGATTTAGAGAAACTAAACCTGGTATCTATAAAAACTGTGATTTACAGAAAATGAGCCTGGCTTCTGCAAAACTAACAAAAAGCGTTTACTGAGAATGCTTCATTTTGCCACAGGGTAGTTAAGGTACTTGATGTTCTAAAGTACATAAAATCAACACATCTCGGTCTCCAGAAGTAAAAGTACTGAACATTTTTTTGCAATAAATAATGTATTATTACAATGCTTTCATACAAAAGATCTCAATTAAAAATATGAAATTTTGATTTTTGGACAGTGGTTCTGAAAGACACAAACAGTTTGCCTCATGATACCCTAGACAGACTTCTCCTAAATAAACTTGTCATCTACCATGGGCAGCCTACACACTAACTGGAAGGGGAGATAATTCCATTTCTTTTTCAGACAGGCTGGATACAGGCAAAGTAAACCTAGAAGTTATGACTCTCTACTGGTATATACTATATATGTATTCTGTCTACTGTTGCCACTACCCTCTTTCTCTGATCCTGTTTATCCATCAGAATTTTTTTTAATCAAGGTAAGAAAACTTGCATAAAATTAAAATTAGACTGTAGTTTAGCAAATAGAATTTCTAGGTTTGATCCCCTTGGTTTCCATTTACCTAGTGTGGGACTCTTAAGTACAGGTGCCTCTTTCTAGGGGTAACCTAAGTTACTAGTTGGTTAAAAAGTGCCAAAAAAGACTATTCCTGGCAATCAACAGGAATTAATTATATGACAGAGTCACCAGATTTATTCTGCACAGGGGCACCATAACTTGTCTAAAATGTAACAATTTAGTTACAGGGCAACCTGAAAGATAGATCTTTCTACATCAAGACATGCTGGATACTTCAACTTGCAAAATGTAACAAATGACATTAATTGGCTAAACGTATCTTATAACACTACAGGAATTTTAATAAAATGAAAGCTTTAACATTCTGAGATGTTTAAGAAATACATTTGGCTTTGCATTTATATTTTTCAAGGAAGCATCTTCATGAGTTTTCTGTAGACTGCATAATGCCAACATAATGAAGCCAATGCTTTTGTCTACAATTATTTTTTCTGTTTTCCATAGTTTCTTGTATAGCCTGTACTGCATTTAGCTCATTAATTATTAAATTATTTTGAAGGAAGATCTTTGATTATATCAACAAAAGGTGATCATATGTATGATGCATTCACTGACCCACATTATACAACTGGCAGTGTGCATTTGTCTTTAATATTGCAAATAAAGCTCCACTTGACATGTTATTTCACATTGGTTAGTGAAGGTAAGGAAAAGAGGAAAATAAATAAAAAGAAATAAGTGCCACCGAAAGTCTTGATCGGTGTTGCTAAAATGTGATTATACCCAGGGGTGTTACTAGCATGCCATGCACACAGTGAGTGCAAGAACATAAGCAGAGTTGCATAACAGTAGACAATGCTGACATTGGCTTGTACATATACAGGCTATTTAATGCATTCACAAGTACTATGACAGCAGACATGTCACAGTAGCAAGGCTGGCAAAAAGTCCAGTACAAAGGTACAGAACTCTAAAGACTACAGTCAATTAAGAAATTGGGAGATGCCTGTAAATAAAGCTTCCTAGATCTGGAAGGAGAAGCACTGAGGAAATACACCTGTGAGTGTTTTATTTACCTTTTTTAAATTAATGTTTTCCCTAGGCTTGTTAATCTTAGTTAGAGAAGACTCAACAATTGCCATGGCCTGGTGGTAAGGGTCCTGAATGAAATTACCATTGGGGTCTGAAGTTGTCCCAGGCTAGCTTTTTCCTTTTGTTAGATTCCGCACCAAAGATAACATGCCATGGATGACAACGTCTTTCTGTGTAGGTCCCCAGTATTTTTAATCATGGAATTCATATCCCCAGTATCACTACTAGGACTGCCATCACTGTTAAGACCCCCCCCTTCCCCCTAGGTAAAATACAACTGCTTTTCCCACCACCTCCCTCCCCAATAGGTCCTCAAGTGCCAGGCTTTCTAACTGAACCAAAGTCACCTGCATCACATGCAGATGTTCCTAGCTGTAACAGCCTATTTTCACTGCACACTGGGAGATGGGTGGCAAAGGTTTTGGTATATAAATAAAAAATCCCTATGTCCACAATATGATGTAGTAGTATGCCTCAATCTCCTCTCAGGCAATGAGTGTTTCAGAGTAGGTGTGAAATGGGGGATTCAAAAGTAACTCCTGGCATTCTTGGTTGAAGATGGGCACTAGTGGCAGCTCACGGTCTACTCCATAGGAGAAAAAAAATGTAGCAAGCCATGCATCCTTCTCCATTTAATTTTTCAATTTACTGTCATACTTTCATCTGGACTCTACCACAGAAAAACAGCTGCAAAACAGGTGGTCCTCTCCACAGCCACTGCTGTTCAAAACCTTCTTGCCTCTACAGGTGGTCTTTTTTAACACAAACAGAATGGTCTGATATCTTGCCCCAAACCATTGTGTGTTTTACTGGATTAAAAATTATATTATTATGACAAGTTTATAATGAGTAATTACTGGTGATTTTGATAAAAACACAAAACAAACATGGAACAAATTCATTCGTTATTACCATTAATCACCAATAAAATCATCAAAAAAGTAATTGTAAATGTAAACCAATAGGTAACATTTGTGGTTACCAAAAAACAACTTTCAACTGATATGGTAATCAAGAAAAGCCAGCTTTATTTGCTGACAGTATTATTCTGTGCTTAATAAAAACAGAAAAGGACATCTCAGTGTTGTGGAACATCTGAGACAGTTTCAAGTCTTTTTATGATCTTTTCAGGATATAAAATTAAGACAAAACAAATGCTATAGGAGTAAACTATATACTTAAACATGAATTGTTTCTGCAATACCCATATTTCTGGGGACATGATAAAACGAAGTATATAGCAATATGGGTTTGCAAGGAATATGTTATGGTAGTTAAGGATATATGGGAAGAGACTAAACAAAAAGATTATACAAAAACTGAGAAACTGGAAGCTGTTGTTTATAGATATGGATAGCAAAGATACAAGCAGTGAAAATGCTTTAGTCACTTTAGAACACTGAATATTTGTTTTATATGCAGGTCAGGAATATTGCTGTGGACAGTAATTAATACAGAGTTGAAGGATTTTATCTGGTATAGAAAGAGAGGAAAGGCCAAGTGGGATAAGCTGATCCTTCCAGTAGAAGAAGGTGGTTTAGGATTACCTAATTTAAAGTGATATTTTTAGAGCTACACATTTAAGCCTCATAATACATAACACAAGCAGAAAACTATAATTCAAAGTGGAAAAAGATGACGAAGAACCTGGGAGAATTCAAGAAATAAGGAGAAAGTGGGATTTTGGATGTAGATACTTGTCAAGCAGAGTGCCTCTTTGGCCCTCTTCAAAAGGAACCTAGATGATTGGATGGGAGAAAGGAAATTCACCCCGGGGATCACGCCAGTCACCCTGCTAGACAGGGGTCCAGGAAAGTAAATAGTGCAGGAAGAAATAGCCAGGGAATTGTTATGGCTAGGCCGATAGCCAAGTACCAACCTATGAACCTATAAGATACTTAAGGAGAATATTAATATAATATTATGTATGGGTGTTGTTAAAGTAGCAAAACGTATTTTAAGAACTAAGCCAATAACAGAATGGAGAAAGGAGATTCTGGTGATAGGGATGACTGCAATAAGAAGTACAGAGAATAGACAAGACAGATATGGAATTTACTAGACAAAACTGGCAAAGAAACCAAGATACTGGGAGCAAATAACTATAGAAGGAAAGACAATAGAATGGGAAGAGTCCAAGAAGACATTTGGGTTGCAGGCTAGAGAATACCATCCCTATCAGGGACTGATATCAGAACATAGGCAAAGAGAAAGGGAAAGGGGAATCGTAAGTTAAAGACCTGCTCTGGTACAGTTCAGGGCATGTAAAATACGCAAGCAGTAATGCCTGGCAGGGTATGTATTAATGTGTAATTAACACCTGCTCAGGGGGGTTATGAGGCCATTGCCACAGGTGGAGGGGCCAAAGGAAGGGAAATCAGATATGATGAGGCCAGTAAGGGGCAATGAGGAAAACAGTGCTTTTCAATCAAGATGCTTTCTTGAGATACTTGGGAATGAGGTTTTATTGGGGTAAGCATAAAGAAGACAGGAGGGCCAAGTGTTAAGCAGAGTGTCCCTTGGGGACTTCCCCACTGGGGGTTCAGGGCAAAGAACCTACTGCACTGGGGGTTCAGGGCAAAGAACCTGCTGCACTTGTTGTTGAGAGGAGATGCAAAAAGATCATAGCTTGATTGGCCCCATTGACAGAAAATCACCTCCACCACATTGATATTGAGAGACCACTCGTGAGGCACCAGAAAGGACCTACTTAACTTGTCTGCAATCACTTCCCCGGGATGTGCGTTGATATTAGAAAACTATTGGAGGAGATCTCCCATTATAACGCTTTCACAGCTTTTTGACAAAGAGGGTAAGATCTGGTTCTGCCTTGCTTATTGATGTAACAGACCACCGACATATTGTCCAAATCATGATAGGCCCTAGTTGGCAGTGTGTCTTGAAAGACATGCAGTTCTAGGAGGACAGTACTCCTTTGTAGGACATTGATATGCTTGTTGGCCTCTTTGGGTAACCACGTGCCTTGGACCATCCTTCCCAAGAAGTTACCCTCACCTGACATAAGCAGCACCCATGGTCACTGCCCTTGGGCTGAGGAAAAACAAAGGAATGTCCTTCAAGTATTTGATTGGAATGGATTCACCAAAGAAGGTAATTCTTGCAAACGTCACTTATCTTGATTGGTCTGGATAATAGATAATAGACAATTGAGCTGTGAGTGTCCACTACACGATTCTCATAGGGAACCTGGCCAGTGGTAAAAGGGTGACTGATGCTGATGTGAATCCCAAGGCTTACAGTATCAGAAGCACTGAAAGAGAAAAATTCTGAATAATCATTTTGACCTGAAACTGAATAGTTTGAAGCCAAGACAGAGGGAAATAAGCTATTTCACTTGCTGTATTGAAATGAGCACCAATGAATTCCAGAGTTTGAGTTGGACTGAGTTGAGATTTGTTGTAATTGACAGATATCCCCAGATGAGAGCACAGCTGCAGTAAGTAGTCCCTTGCTTCAATTAGTCGATGCCCGGTTGGAGTGGTCAGGAGAGAGTTGTCCACATAAGGAAGCACTAGGAATCCCAGCAGTCTCAGGTGTCCTGCTACTACTGCCATGCACTTGACGAACACCCTAGGGGCTGTGGTGAGACCAAAGGGCAGTGCTCTGAATTGGTAATGACTAGCTCCCAGCAGAAAGTGCAGATATCTTCTGGATTGCCTGTTCATTTTGATGTGATCATATGCATCCTGATGATCTATCGAGCACATCCAGTCGTCCTTGTGCAGAAATGGCAGAATGGACTAAACCTTGACCATCCAGAAGTTTGTATACTGAACCAGTAGTTTGCTGAAATCCAAGATTGGTCTGTAGTCTCCTGTATTTTTTAGCACTAAAAAGAATCTTGAATAGGTTCCTGACTCTCTGGTCTGGGGGGGCTCATTTCTAGCAGCTTGTTTATTTCTAGTGCTACTGCTTCCCACTGACTGGGTGGAACATCGAGGATTTTCTATGAAACTGATGGAGGGGGAATGGGAAAATGGTATGATATAACCTCTGGATATTATCCTCCACATCCATGAATCTTTTGTGATTTCTAACCAATTTCTCTGGTGCAGGGATAGACAACCCTCAAATGCCTCCAGGGGTGGACAGTCAGCCCTTTTAGGAGTGCTGATATGATCTGTCGGAGAAGGAATCTCTATAATATTGATTATGCAGACCACGTCTGCTGTGGGGGTGCCATCTTCCATTTTAATCCCCACCCCACCCCTGGGGGAACTCTCTCCACATGGATCTTGAAAGGGACCATGGAATTTCTTGAACCACATTTTTCTACCACCTTGTTTCTAGAAACTGACTGTTGAGGAGTCCAAAAAACATGTGCTCACAGCAGACAAGGTTTTTCCTTCCTCTTCGCACCTAGAGTGTGTGTCTTTCATTTTGGGGCCAAACAATGAGGTTCTGTCAAAGGATGCATTCACAAAAGAAGATTTGAAGGGTTCTGCAAAATTACATGAGCACATCCAGGCATATCTCCTAATGAAATGCCTGAACCTGCTGCCTTAGAGGTATCTTCAGCAGCATGAGAGATAAGCCTCATGGACAAATTAAAATCAGACAGAAGGGTAGCCAACTGCAAGGAAATGGTAATCCCTTCCTTAAAGGCTATGGTCCCAGAAAGAGAGATTTGGAAAGCTCCTTGATCAAATCTCTCTGATGCCTTGTGAAATGAGGCAAATAATTCAATGACCTAAGAGCAAAGGTCGCTGAAGCACAGACATGCCTCCCAAATCTGTCAAGCACCCTGGACTCCCTATTAGGGAGGTGGATAAAGGAACTTTGCTCTGCCAGTTCCTTTCTAGTGGTTGCAGTTTCGACAATGGCATCAATGGGTACTCATTTACTCAAGTGTAGTCTATTTTTAGGTGGCACCAGGATCCTACCTGGTCTCTTGGGAATAGGCTCACCGCTGTCTGGTTCCTTACACTAAATCTATGAGCTCATCAGCAGGTAGAATCACCCAGGAGGTATACGAGCAAGACCCGAAGACCTACAGAAACACTGATTCCTCTTCGGAAGGGTTATTGGAGGATCAACCACCCCTTTGTTTGAGAAGTTCTAAAATGTCTCCAAATGAGAAATCATCAGATGGTGATCTGTCCTCGAGGACAGACTCTTGAGGACAGTCTAAGTGATTGCTTTTGCACTTTCTCTTCCGAGGGACCTCCTAGGTGGGATGCTCCAAGGAGGTACTGGAAGAGATAAGGATACTCTGCACGGTGGTCTGGAGACTAGTTTGGGCTGGCTGTCCTAGTGGAATAGATGAATAATGCTCTGGAAGCAAAATCAAATAAGACTGGGAAGTCGTATCAGAGGTGGACAGAGTTGTCTGAACTCTAGGTATAGAGAATGCTCTCTCCACTACCTTGAAAGTGGAGTGCCTGGGAGATGCAGAAAGAGATGGATCTGACAAGGCAGCTTGTGGATCATCTGCTCCCACTGTCTCACAGGCAAACCAGCTTAGGAGGGAGTCGAACCAGAGCCATCTAATGCCGATGCTCCAGTGGAAGTGAAGGCTCCAACAACTTCGTAGTTGAATCCAACACCCTGGAGCTGGTGCTAATGCTTCTGCTCCAAGAGTCATCTAGCTCTGAGGTGCTAAGGGCCGGATAGCTCAAAGACACCACTGGAGTTGAAGACTCCAACATCTTTGGATCCAAGGAAGAAGACTCCAAGGCTGTCAGATCCAATGGTTCAGAAACAGAAGCACATATTAGAGAAGGAGCTACAAGTGGAGGCTCTAAGGAGGGTCTCTGGACGCGATGGGGTCAGAGACGAAAGGACTCCCATTTGACTTTGCATCCTGAGGAACTTAATCATCCTATCCACATGTGCCTCAGATAGGCTCCTGGAAGACCGAAGAGAGGAAGCCATGGATGAAGGTCTCGAGTGATGATAAGGAAACTGCTCCAGAAAAGGTGATGGAAGCCTAGATGTGATCAGCTTCAATATCAGAGGAGGAAAATGGATCAGAGGAGATTTTCTGGATCTTAACTTTGGATCCCATACATTCAGATCCGTCTTTTTAGCTAGTTTATCAGATGACTCTGAGGATGGAAAGGCATTCGTGGATCTCTTACAAGACGCTTTGGAACTAGAATCTCCCTTTTTTCTTGTCTTTTGGGGGTTTCAGCCCCAGCAGCCATTGAGGAAGATTTAGAGGGAAGTAAACCCCTGAGTATTAGCGTATTCTTCCTATCAGAGCACAGGAGATGAATCCCTTACAAATATCACATTCAATTTCCAAATGTCTAGGGCCTAAACAGTAAACACAATCAGTTTGTGTGCATCCAAATTAGGTGTTTTGTGGACACACACCACACAATTCTTAAAGCTGGAGGGCTTATCCAATAGTTTGAAGGATACAATTAAACTATAATAGCAAAAGATAGAAAAGGATTTTTTTAAACAAATAAAGAAGAAAGGAAAGAGAAAAGAATTACCAATGATGGAAATTGAGTACTACTGAAGTGCAAGAGAAAGAATGAGAATTACCAGCAATGGTTTTAATAGTACTTAGAGAGTACCAGGAGAGCTAATATATGTGAAAAAGGCTTAAAGGGAGGAAAGAGTAATAACTATAATAGAAAAGGAAAGAAAAGAAGTTAACTCCCTGACTTGTGAGAGTTAGATGAAAGGGAAATATGTTCAATACCTCGTGAGTTTCCAATCTATGGCAGCAAACGAGATCTGAGATATGTTGGCACTTGGGGCATTATGGGTAAAGGGAGAAGCTCGAGTGTTCAAGTGTTCTGCAGTTTGGAAGAAGTGGCCAAGTTGGATCAGAGGATCAGATCCAAACTCAACTGTTGAGGAATGAATGAAAGAAAATGACAACATCAGATAATGGCTTCACTTTCATAAGATCACCCCACAGTTGCCTTCTTTCTTTTTTAAGACATTCAGCTCCTGTGATTTGTCCTGTCAGTCTTTCTAAAACTTTTCTTTCTTTTATTATATTTTCATTCACTTTCATTCACTCCTATTATTGCCCAGACAGCCCTATGGGCTGAAAACTTTGCTTCTTAATTCTGTCTTTTATTTATTTTGTGTCATCTGCAAGTAAAATATAAGAAGTCTCTGTTTTATGTAACCCCCCCCTTAAAAGTATATTCTTAACCTATCATTATTTACAATCTGTCTCAGCATTTTTGCATCTTTAACACCTTTATTCAATTATCACTTGTGACATAGACATATTTATATACAAGTAATCAAACGGTATTAATGAGTTAAAATTAACAAACATTATGTTTCATATAGGTTGGGACTAGGTTATTGTCCCTAGGGCCTATAGAAGCCTAGCCATAACAATTCCCTGGGCATTTCTTCCCACAATATTTACTTTCCTGGACTCCTGAGCCATGTATTGCTATATATCATATAACCTAAGCAACGTTACATAAATTATTCAATTCCTGCCCCCTTTTTTTTAACAAGAAACATCTTTATTAAACTACCACTTATGACATAAGCAGTCATACATTTGGGTCTATGTTAAATGTTTGAACATCCAAAATGTCAAACATTACATGGTCAAGACCAAATGTTAGAACATCAAATAAAAAAAAGTAAAAAAAGAAAAAAACTTTAACAGCGTAGGCTGGGGGGCAAGCCCCCCTGCACCCCCACATCCTCCCTACTTAAACATACCAACTCCGAGACCGCACTTCAATGCAGAAAAGGGAAATTCTCCCAATCTGCACCGTACAGCACCATTGAAAGTCTATCTTCGAATAGTCTATCTTCGAATACTCAAAATTTCAAACATTTGGTCTCGACCATGTAACGTTCGAAATTTTGAGCGTTTGAAGATTTGTCAGGTACCCCATACATTTATATAAATGAAAATAAACCATACCTACACAATCCTCGTTGCAAGCATTTTACATCAGAAACCATACTGACACATTCCCAGTTACAAACACTATATATCACTTGCAATCTATCTTGTGCTATTTCCCTTTCCCCTTTCTTAAATTACAATCAATGTCTCCCCCACCATAATAGACATATCTATTATCACATAATTTTGAATTTCCTCAAACATTTTTTTCTTTCAGTTACATTTGTATATGTATACACTACTACTGTTCTAAACATCTTCTGCCATTTTCTTACATCACATTATAAACTCTCCCTGCTACCACCACTACCATTATATCTAATATTTTAATCTCCTCATTGTTTTAGTAAAACTGTAATACCCAAAGATGCATCACTCCCTATAGTCAGTACTACTTTTCCACATCATCTCAAATTCCATCATTTCCTTTTATCTGTACATTTTATATCAAGTAAACAAATTTCCTCTGCATCTTTTTTTTTTCACACCATTCAAGCACCATCATTCTTCTAACATCACTTTTTCATGCTATTCACATTCATTGATGCTATAGTTATGTTAACATTTTCCCCTTTTCTGGATTTTTTAAGTTCATCTTTTGGCCTCCTTTTTCTCCTTCTCACCCTTTCCCGAAATAGAACCTTCTGCCTTTTTTAAACTCAGAGCTCATGTCTTCTTCTTCTTTTTCCATTGTTTCTAATACTCCAAATTATTTTCAATCTCTACGTGTTTCTTTTTCATTTATTAGTTTTCTATTTATCGTACACTTCCTCACCCAAACCCCCATACTTTCATCACTCACTTCCCCCCTTCTTACATAAAAAAATGCACCCCCATTTTCCTCACTTTGACTGTCTTCATTAATTTTTGGATAGTCAAACCAAAAATATTCCTCACTTTCACATTTCCTACAATATGGTTTGTGTTTTTTCTAGAATGTCCAATTTCCCCAAATTGCCCATACCCTCTTTTTGTACAATCCTGAATTAAATGTGATTCATCCTCACAAGAAAAAAAAACACAATTTTACCTGCCCCTAATACCCCCCCCCCCCCCAATTATTAGTATCACATTATGCACATGCTTTAACTTGCTAGTTTCTGTTTTTAAAGTAACAAACTTTCCACCCCCGGGGAGTACATACTTTTCTGTCATCCACAAATTTTTTAATATCATGTTGACATAAGCTTTCATTCATTCTCTTCTAGATTGTTCTAAATTGCAACAACAGTTTTATTTTTGACTATACATTTAAATTTTTGATAAATATAGTCTTTCCAAGGAGATATGCTACTTCTCCTTTGACGTTCATTAGCAAATGTTTCTGCTTATACAAATGTATAAAAGGCGATTTCACAGAAAAGTTCAGTTCCTGTATGTATTAATGCTTTAATGTCAGACAAACTCGGTCCTGAGGGCATAACAGTATTGTATAAAACACAGTACCTGTTTATTTGCTGTTTGTACTCTGATTTAACCCCCAACAGGCATTTTCCTCCAGTTCTTAACAGTTCTAATCTGTCTCCTCTGCACCTGCACATCCTTTTCTTTCTCAGTGTTTCACTGGATTCTGCTACTGCTGCTACATAAAGTCTTTACTCTGGAAACACTGTTGCCAGTCTCCCTGTTTACTGCTCTCTGTTCCATTTTCCTGAAGCCCAAAACAGAGTATGCCCTTAAGTTCTGTTATTCTCTGTCCAGACTTGCCCTCTCTGTATCCACCCTATCATTTACAGCATCCTTCAGTCTCTCTGTTATCTCCTCACTGCCAAATATTTTATCCATTATCACGCTCCACTACATGGCCTCCAAGTCTTCTGGTTCTGGTTCTTCCGTCCTTTTTTTTTTTGTAAAACAGAGTCATACAGACCCCCTGGTGCCCTGATATTCACCTTGAAGTCTTTTTTCCTTTTGAATTATAGTTTCTTTTTTTCTCCTTCTCCAGCTCATCTCCCCACTCACTGGCTTCATCTAAGTTACAGTGATCATCAGTAACAGCACTGGTACCCCCTAGTGATCACCCGATAAAGAGTAGGGGAAGTTGCCCCAATGCCCTGGGCAGTAGTATAAATACCATCTCCCACCGCCACTGAAAAGAGGCAGATAGCCTATGGGCCTAGGCCAAATAGCAAAGGATAAATAAATCAGTTTATACACTGCTGTAGCACTTCTTTTCATTGTTTTGAGCAAACTGATCATTCTTAGATTATGACTTTACCTCATTTCTAGTAGGACTTCAAAGGAAATAGGCCTGTGGTATATAAACTCTATAAAAACCATAAAGAAGGCACTCACACAGTATTACATGGTTGCAAGACTCATGTATGCCACTGAAAACAAATGGTTGTCTGCGTAGAACCACACTCTATCTACCACAGCAGACAAACAAGTGAACTTAATTAAAAGCCCGAATGACTTACTTGCTAGTGACTTGAAACGCCAGGCAACTGTAAGGACTGGCTACTTGGGTAAAGTGGGGATAGTTTCATGTTGTACTTTAAGTATGGATGGACACCAAACAGATGTCTACCTGGAAGGGGGAAAATCACTGAGATACAGCTTGTCAGTAGTCAGCTTTGCATGTTTAGGTTGTGGAAACTGAATGAATAAGCATATCTTATCTACTACTGCAACTTCTGTATCTATGCAGATATCTATGCATGGGCTTAATAGTGCTTTCACTTATTCAGTTATAGCCATTGATTTCATGAATTCTAGCTTCAATTCTCCAAGCCAACATACAGCAATTATTACAGGCTTGTAAACTCTGTACTATACTCCCGTACATAGTTATTTCACTTACTAATAGAAAGTTGCTTCAAGGGCAAAAATGAAAGTTCTCACAACACACACTGCAATTAATTCTCTTGTGCTTTTTTTTGTTTATGTAATTTAAAGCATATTTTCCATTTTTAGCCTTTAGTATAGAATGGGATTTACCTTAAGGCATAATCTTTTGCAATTACTTGAAAAAAGCCAAAGGATGTGAAAACAATTACATTTATGTAAGATTTCCACAGGGCTGTGATTAATTAATCTAATAAATTAACTTTATTCCCTGGAAATAAGCACTGTGCGCTAGGCGATGCAAGAATGAAGTCCCTAATCTGCGTGCTGTGGTGGGTAATGTTTGCTAGGCAGAGTAGATTAGGATTTCCCCTGCAGTTTTACAACTGTCCATTTTTTGTGCTTCACTGAAGGGATTCTCCCATGTCTGATGCAGACATAGCAGCAGACTCAGCTGTAATCATCTTAGGTTCAGTGCAGAGGCTGACATCACTCAGCACTCACCAAGGAATTCCTTGGCAATCTCTGAATAAAACCTTTCATATCTCACAATACAGACTTAGCATGTAAAAATCAAATGTGCACGTTCTTGTTGCTTGTACTCTATATAAGAGATTATTTTCTACAGTCTTTGCATTACATTGCTTTATAATGTTTAAATCATGATAATATTTTACCACCACCTCATTAAATAGTCATTTTGTGGTTATGGCCACTCTGTTTTACTCTGACATAGATGACGTGTTGTCTGATTGAACATTTGCAATTTTATCTAGACTGACTCTTAGTAGTGCAGGCAAGCCCTTGATAAAACTTATACAGACCTTGTAGGTAGATTACTTCATTTACTTTCACTATTGCATTCTGTTCATTAGTCAAACATTAAAAATTTCAAGCCAACATTAAAAAAGCCTGAGGTCTTAGCCATATGGCATATTAACTATTGCACATTTAAACCTTAAAAAGGTCTCCAACAGTTCAGTGGAGAAAGAAATGTATGGCTAATCTAGTCCATAACCAAGATTGTGTTATGGTCATATGGGTCAGACCATACAATAAAGATGTTACCTTTTGGAGTGTATTGGTTACATTTCCAAAAGTAAAAATCTGTTAAGGTCATTCAGTGGGTATAAGGTAGAAGTGTAGTAGTGTAGTCTTTACTACTGTAATTACAGCGACTGGTAAAACAGACTTAACTGGTCTGATATACTCAATATAATGTAGAAAGCCTGGGAGGAATAGTGCATTTTTTGCAGATGGTATAAAGACATACAACAGACTTGAGACCTAAAAGTCATGGGAAAGATGAGAATTGATTTTTCATGGTCTGAGGACAATCAGAGACATTGGGACTTGGATACAGTGCAAAGAAGTGCAAGATAATACAGTCTGGGAAAGAAAAACACAAGGAATAAATATACCACTGGAGGAAAGGAAGCACCAGAAGGCATAGCGTGTACAGGCCTGGTAGTGGTTATAGGAAAAACAAAACATGGGCATTAAGAGTGTGCAAGCATTATGAAAGCTTGGGAATACCAGACCGAAGAGGGAGAGGTTAAAGACAATAGAATAAGGGAACTGCTAGTCATTACTGAGATCACTTCTGGAGAACCAGCTGCAGTTACAGACCACATCTTTGCAAAGGCCTAGGGGAAAAAAGAAACCATTCAGACAACAGTAATAAAAAATAGTGCAGGGTCTGAGCCAGGAGTCAAATGTTAACAGGGTAAGGTCAATTAGTATATGTAATCTTGAGGAAAGGGGGTATGAACTAACAAATAAAAATATTCAAAACAAATGTGTTAAAGGAATCCATTGCATTCAAAAGTAATGTCTTTTGGCTTTTCCCAGTTAGGGGTCACCACAATGGATCACTGGTCCGCAGATTGTTTGGCAGTGAAGGTTTTATGGTGTCCAGCCTTCACAGAAGGCACACACACACGCATCTACCTGCATTTCTTTAAAACTCAGAGGACATGCAGACTCCACACAGAAGGCGCTCCAGTCAAGAATCGAACCGCAGAACCTCCTGCTGTGAGGCGACAATGCTAACCACTGCACCACTGCGGCCTAATCAGTCGCACCCAAAAGGGTTGTATATTTCAGAAGAAATTTATGAGAATATGAAGGTGCACCTTAAAAAAAGAGAAAGGATGTCTTAGAAGCAATGTAAAGATCACATTTCAAAGAGTGTTAACCTTTCCAGCAATACTGTAGGATAAAAACAATAAAGATATTAAAGTATGAATATGGTATACAGCATTTTCCAGGGACCGACAAGTATTTGGCTACTGCTTACAAAACAGTTAAAGTGATTAGCAGAATATGTGTAGATAGCCCTTATCTGTTATTCTTTTATTTAGCCCAATATCTGTTATTCTTTTATTTAGCCCAATATCTGTTATTCTTTTATTTAGCCCAATTCTCTGCTGCATTTGCCTTACCAAATCTCCTTTCCATCATGTCATATATCTGACTCCTTACAGATCTCACTGAATACTAGAGAAGATACTGATTACTTTTAATTTGCTTTGTATAGTTGTGTTTTACATGTGGACACACTTCTTTGTATTATAGCTAGTAATAACTGAAAAACTGCTCACTTACCTGCAAGATAAATTAAATATTTTGCATCATCTAGCAGACATTTATGGGGTACTGATTTGCTGTCCAGATCATTTTCCAGGTAATTCACTATTTCTTTCATGAATAGCGAATGCACTGGTTTCATCAGAACTGTAACAAGACCCACCAGACTTCTGCACCCTTTAACCCACTACACTATGCCATCAGTAACCCCATATCTTCTCCCATCTCTTAATTTACCCTACCACAAAGCCCACAATCACTCACCTGAATACCATGCCCCACCCCACTTGTTTACACATAATATTCTCCACCTACCACTCACACACAACTCCACCTTCCCACTCCCTTTATCTCATCTCCTCCAAACCTCAACAATCCCCACTTCAAACTTCCTAAATGGCTCTAGAAATTCACCCCATCCTGCTTATATTTCTCCTTAAACCCTACAGTGAATCCAATCCAGGTCCCTCCCACCGCACTAACACCCGTAACTTTTCCCAACACCTCCACCCTCTCTTGTACATTAATTAAGGACTAAAGCAGACATAATAAACTTGACCGGATAAACGCATTCCTTACAACTCACCTAATATCACAGTTGTCACTAAAATATGGCTCAAACAAAACAATCCTTACTTTCGTCATCTACTTCCCTTCTACCAATACTTCCAAGTCACAACACCTGGCAAGAAAGAAGGTGGAAGTATTCTCAGTGGCTCCTGAGATACTGAACCTCAATGGATCCTTCTAAAACTTCCCTTCCAGAAGAACAATCACCTTCTAATAGCAATGGCTCACCTTCCTCCTCCAACCTCTATTAACAAATTTAGATCCCCTATTCTTACAATCATCTCAGCTGCCCACAACTATGAAAATACTTTATTCTGGGTGATTTTAACAAACTACTACCCAAGTCCCATAAGAAATGATATTGCCGAATCCCTAAACAATATCAACCTTATGCAGTTAGTGGAGCTACACATCCATATTTCTGAACCAACCACCACTCCCTCCTGGATCTGCTAATCACTAACAACTCTCACATCATCTCCAATATATCTATCCTTCCACCGTCATTCAACCACTGCCTAATAAACATCCAAATTATCTATTAGTCACTAAAACTACTCCCCAAACTTAATATCTTCAGAACTAGATCCACTGTCAATACAGACAACCCCAAAAAACACCTAGGAATGTTTGACTGGTCTCCCATTATCACCTTACAGAACCCAAACTCAGCTGCCACAGGTCTTAAACATGCATCCTTCAACTTCAATACAAATTCTTCCTTTTCACACAGCACCTTTTCAAATACAACAACCCCCCCCCCGGCTAACCACTGAACTGAAAGCTCTGCTCATACTGTGGGACACTGCATGGGCTTCATGGAGACAAAACCCCCTCACCAGAAAATCATACTGCCTTCAGCTTTCTACACAACCTAGCTAAGCAAGTCATATGATGCATAAAATCAAATGTTTCAAAAACAACTTGGTCTGCTAAGCTAATCCAAACATTTCTGGCAGGGACTAAATATTCTCACAGGCAAAAAATCCACAGATCCCACTTCCACCCGTCACCATCCAGACCTCTCAAGGTCAATTTTCAACCTCTATCCTTCTCAAGGAATTCAGCCACCTCCCTAATACTGCAACCTCTACCTCTCCCCCTGACTCACCTAGCCCCCTCCTTTTATCCCCCTCTTCTATTTTAAGAAAATTAATCACAAAGACCTTGACTTCCTACTAGAAATCATATGCCTGGATGCACTCACTGCAGCAGACAACCTACACACTTGGTTTATATCAGTCTGCAAAGACTTCTTACCACACCTCTTCTCCATATTTATCAACCTCTGCTCAATTCAAAATATAATGCTAGACATATGGAACACTGCTCTTATGAAACCCCTTCCCATATAGCCAGAAAATGCCTCCCACTTCTGCTCTGTTTTCATCCTCCTGACAGTTCAGCAGGAAAATGATTGTCTGTGGGACCTGGGTATTTAAGCTCCTATGCAGAGGAGGAAAAATGTCCACGAATAAAATACCGTAGGGAAGCCAAGAACAAATGGATGACCAGGTAGGCTGCCTTAATAAAGGTATGGTAGGATGTCGGTGAAGAAGCTGGGCTACCGGTAAAGCCTTGAGAAAGGCTGTGCGTACCCGAGCGCTTGTGGTTGAAGGCTGAGTAAAGCCTTTAGAAAGGCTTCGTATACAGGTCGTAGTTCCAGCTGGTCAGGTCACCTGGTGAGAGGAACCGCTAGTATGGCAGCTAGAAATCAAAGATGAAACACACAGAAAAAACAAGCAAAACAACGTAAATGTGGCTCGGCTAAGGAGCTCTGCTCGCCGTGGTTGCAAAAAATCAACGTAGTCGAAGTTCACATTCTAGAAGATCGTACTTTATTGAAGTAAAGAGTACCAGAAGTACAATCACCATTGAAGCATAGTTCCTTAATGGAAAGAGTGATCCAGAGGATTTCCTTTTTGTAAGAGTACCTGGGGGGTGTGTCAGTGGGAGCCAATGAAGTGTGGGTGAAAAAAACATTATTGTGATTGGGCACGACAACTTGACATTACACCTTACAATCTGATAGGTTAGATACCCTGAGCCAGCTCATACGTGGTTAGTAGAATCACTCTAAACCTACAATAGTGAAGTTCGGAGATTAGCTAAAATTAGCAAAAAAAATCTAGTTAACTAAAAATAGTCTTGCTGGAAAAAAATCAACCCTTGCTGGTAAAATACATTGTTAGGCTACACTTTTCGAAATCTTCGTCAGGATGGTGGACGACCTAAAAGAGCCTTTCTAAAGGCTTTACTCAGCCTTCAACCACACGCACTCGGGTACGCACAGCCTTTCTCAAGGCTTTACCGGTAGCCCAGCTTCTTCACCGACATCCCACCATACCTTTATTAAGGCAGCCTACCTGGTCATCCATTTGTTCTTGGCTTCCATAGGATATTTTATTCATGGACATCCTCCTGACAGTTGGGAAAGTACTTGAAAAACTAACCTATAATCAACTATCCACTTACAACCAGTAGTGACACCTCCTTACTCAAACAGCAAGGATTCTGGGCTGGCTGGAGCAGAGTTACAGTGCTGTGGTCACGTACAGATTAGTTTACTGTCAACATGGATAAAGAAAACCTTTCAGGAGCCCCATTTATTGACCTTACCAACGTTTTTAATCTTACTGACCACTTCCTGCTCCTTCACTCCCTCCCAGAAATCAGGTAAACCCTAACACTGTCACCTGGTTACAGCATTTTTTAACAAATAGATATTTCAGAGTTAATATATGTTCATTCCTGTCACCTCCAGCACCTCTTACCAGAAGAGTGCACCAGGGATCCATACTCGCCCCACTGTTGTTTTCTATTTTTATTAACAAACCACCCTCTGAACTCCTTATTCTTCATATTACTCTCTAAACAGATGATATGGTTACTCTTTGATCCAGTCCCTCACAGTAAACTATTCAAACTCAGCTTCACTTTGACATCCACTACCTTTATTTTTGGCTAAACAACTATAAGATACTCCTAAACCCCTTTAAAATAAAAAGTGTGATATTTGGAACCTCACAAAAGCTGAAAAAAAAACTTCTAAAAATCTCAACATCACAGATCTCAATGGTTTCCCAACAGAAACAACCATGTCCTTTAAATACCTAGGTTTATGGATAGATCAGTTACTTAACTTTCAAAGCCACATTGAAAATGCCAGGAACAAAAATTAGTTTTCCTTTCCTCTGGTCATGTAAAATACCCCTTTTCTCCAAGCCAGCTAGAACTGCAATAGGCAAAGGAGTCCTCCTTTCTTGACCTGAATGCATGCTCCTCATTGTAGAGACAGCCACTAAAAAAAATCCACTCTACTGCCCAGTGAAAATAAAATCTACCACTTCATTTCCAATCCCCATCCCCTCCCTGGAACACCACTGCACCACCCTATCCAAAGCCAAATGGCTACAAGTCTCATACATAGGCTACTTCTAGAGTCTCTTCTTTTCAAACTACTTCAACCAGAAACCTTCCTACCACTTGCAGATAAATTCTATAATAAAACCACCCCTATAACCTTCCCAATTAACTCCCTCGCTCTAGATACTCCAAACCAAACTCCACTGTACTGACCATTCTTTCTCCATACTTGCACCCAAACTTTGGCAGTCCCCCCTCAAAAGAAGTCGTCTCTTTTCCCACATTCAGAGCAGGGCTAGCAGGCTGAACACAGAAGGTGATGGTTTTATGCAAGAGATAGATAGCATGACATCAGACTTTGTAACTAGAGGATACAATACAGAGCTGTTAGAAAGGAATAGGAACTATGTTATTTCTAAACGTGAAGACGTGCGTACAGTCTACTTCTCCAATGCTAGAAGGAGTACTGGGAGTAATGAGGAAGGGCCTAAAGATAATAGTAAATATCACATGGAATGTACCACAAAGTACAATAGGCACACAAACATTATTAAACAGATGGTACAAAAAATTGGGTTATTTTGAAATCTGACCCCAATATTAGTGAAATTATTAACATGCAACCACATTGTATTTATAAAAAAGAAAGAAACTTAAAACAAAGACTCTGTTACAAAGATCAAGTATTTGACTCTCATAAGAATTTTCCTTTTAGAAAACAGGGAACTGCCCCTTGCCATAATTGTGTCTATTGCCAGCATATTAGTTTAGATAAGGAATTTATTTATCCTTTAACAAAGGAGCCATTTATATTTAAAGCCTCAGCAAATTGTCTAACAG
Organism: Protopterus annectens; assembly: GCF_019279795.1. NCBI lineage: Eukaryota > Metazoa > Chordata > Ceratodontiformes > Protopteridae > Protopterus > Protopterus annectens. Next base: position 362,717,382 of record NC_056741.1, on the reverse strand, counting down.
AAAATGTGATATATATTTTGCAAACTGCTTAAGATGTGTATGTTTTTACATAGGTAAAACTAATATAATTGGTTCTCATCTGTCTGAGATTCACAGGCAGATAGAGACTGATGCTCTTAGTAAACACATTATGCAGTTCAGTACTGAACATTCTTTTAAATTTAAGTTTTTACAAAGAATTTTTAAGAATAAAGAGGCGGTGGTCTTGTAAATGATACTGACATGGTTGAGTATAAATGGGTAAATTTCTTTAGAACTGACAAATTTTCAGGTCTAAATAATAAGAATAGCATAAAACCATTACTTAAGAAAAAGCATAGCTGCATATAAAATGGAATATCCTTATATGTCTTCTATATATTTTTACAAGCCGTTTTATATGTTTTTATACTACATATTTTTATATGCTTTGTATGTGTTCCAGGTACTGTGTCTTAATATATATGTTTTTATATGCCTTAAAATGCTTTTCAGACTATGTTTTAGGTAGTGTTATTTATGCAATGCATTTTAATTATTGGTCAGATGACTGGATTCTGAATATGATAGGCTAGCATTTTATATTTAAACTGACTAACATTGTTGATTTTATGTTGTGTTGAGAAAGAATCTTATGGATTCGAAAGCTTCTTCATTAAAATGTTTTACAGTCGGCCTCCTAGCTTTTACTTTTATTATATTTACTACTAAAACTAATTCATATGTTTTTCTACTCTGTTAATAAGATTTACCTGTTGTTTCCATTATCTACCTGCTATGATTATTCTGTATTTGTGAATTTATTCACCCGGGCTGTGCCTGTAAATGGCCTATTGTGATCAGTGTACTAGCCCGGTTAAATAAATAAATAAGGCAGAAACTTAACACTCTCTTGTCTCTCAGTCAAAAGAGCCAACAGGAAAGCAAGACTTCATCTTTTATATACCAATTTCAAGACTGCAGCATCTTGCTGAAACTAAAGTTATATAAGTAAACAGCTGTTCGAATAATTCACTGATGAAGTAGCCTTGGCTATATGAGTAGATTAACATAGCTTAGGCATAGACTGACTGAGAGAAGAAAGGATGAGGATCCAGGGGCCCCAGGAGAATGTAGGGTTGCCACCTTTTCAAATGGCCAAAGTGGGACATTTTTGGTACAAACATCAGATTTTACAGGCCGACACTAACCCATGGTCAGTACAAAGGATAGAACTTAACTTTTTTGTCTAAATAACAGCTTATTCTTGTAGCATTTTAGTTGCTTATTCTGTTTCTTATAACATTTAGGTATTTTAGATACAAGATAACTGTTTTATGCAACTATTACATAAAATATAGGAAATAATTTTGTCCTAAAATCTCAGGACATTTGCCATTTCTACAATTTTTTGTCAGGACACAACTGCCCAAAGAGGGACTGTCCCTCGTAAAGTGGGACAGGTGGTAACCCTAGGAGAATGGAGCTAGCAAAGCCTGTCCTACACATGGGGAAGGAATCTATTTTATAGTGCTTTGTAAAAGTATGTACAGAGGACAGAGTTGCTTCTTTTAGAATCCATTCCTTTCCAGAAAGCCACAGATGAAGCCAAGGCCCTAGCAGACTGCACCTTGAACGTGCCTGAAATTGTTTTGTTGTGGTGGATATCCACTCCATCTTGCTGTTTTAAAAATAGTAACTCTCCAGTAAACCTTAACTTTTTAAACAGGTAAAACTTAAGTTACCTACTTTCACATCTAACTTCTCTAGTGTACACTGCAGTGTGCATTTTTTTTCATCTTACCTTTATGGATCCCTGTGACTAGCAGTTGCTCTAATACCTGCTGGAAAGCACTAGGAAGCCTTAAACTGATACAAGCACTCAACTCTCCTTGTTAATAAGGAGAAATTAATAGTAGGTACTAAACCGCCTATAATTGCAAAGTACCTTGCTAAGGTAAGGGAAAACAGCTCCTGTACTTTACAAAAAAAAAAAAAGCACCAAACCAGGCATGTCCAAAGGTCAGCTTCTGGTGATTTCTCCTGTCCACCTGGTGAATCTGGGCATACTGGGACAATGCAGCAATTGCCTCATGTACACAGACAACCCTCTCCTCCTACCACCCAACACTACAACCTGTGAGAGATGCACTTACATAGCCAAAATGGAAGCAAAGCTCTCTCCACCCAAGATTGTGCTAGACAGTCAAGAGGGGAAGGTTAACACCCACACTACACCTCACGCAACACATAGCTCTTCTAAACCCACACCACCAACACCCACATATAGCAACCCTAAATCCACATATGCAGAGGCCCTTAACTGTAACCTGCCCAAGCAAAAAGGAACTCTGAAGCTGAAACGCAAACAAACACCAATCACAACCAAAGTGTCGCATAGTTCAAAACACCAGTGTTCCACCCAGCAACAGCCCCAAGGCAAGACAACATACCTAACACTTTAGTCATAGGTGACTCTATAGTCCGGCACACTGATGTCCCACTCACCAGGTTGAACAAGGAGAAAATTACAGTCAGCTGCCTGTCTAGTGCCAGGATACGCCACATAACGCATGCGCTCAAGTCACTCCACAACAAGTACAAATATGACTCTGTCATTGTCTATGTTGGAGTGAATAACCTGAGACGTACCTCCCTGGACTACATGAAAAGAGACATGGAAGAGCTCTAGGATCATGTGGCCCAGGCAGGTATGACCCTAGCCCTGAGTAGCATCCTGCCTTTGCCCAGAATGATACCACAATATAAGGACAAAATGATTGACTTCAACAATTGGCTAAGCTTCTGGTGCCATTCAAAGGGGATCCAGTATCTGTCTGCCTGGGACGAAATGATCGACAGACCATGATGCTTTGCCAGAGATGGTCTGCATCTATCGCCCCTGGGATTCAGGTTACTGGCTAAGGCTCTTGCCATCCCTATAGTGCCTTTTTTAGGCAAAGGTCAAAGGACAAAACCACCAAAATAACAGGTACAAGCATGCAAAATCTGAAGGTAATGCTAGAAGTCTAAACCTCAAAATGCACTCTCTCGAGGCACTCCTAAAAATGGAGAACATCAATATCTGTGCAGTAACTGAGACCTAGTTCAAGGCTTCAGAGAGCACCCCTGCATACCAGGCTACAACTCTTACACTTTTCGGCCACCAAACCAGGACTGAAACACTAAAGGTGGAGCAATGTCAATATTCACCAAGGATATTCACACCACCAGGCTAGATGCCCAACACAATGCGTCTGAAATTCTCCAGGTGCAACTAACACTAGGTAAGACTGTAATCCAAATTGTAGCTTGCTACAGATCCCCCACCATACCCCAAGATTCTCACTACACCTTTCTAAACATACTGGAAAATATTAAGATAGAACCAAACAGCCTAATACTGGGTGATTTTAACTGCCCTGCCATTAACTTGGAAAACTACTCATGTACCAACACCTTTGCACAACGGTTCTTGGAATTCATAAATTCCAACGCCCTGGATCAGCTAATCCATAGTCCCACCAGGGGCTCCAATATCCTAGACCTGGTCATTACCAACATGGGAAACTGATGCTCCACACCTGTGGTCACCTCCTCGTTAGTCAGGTCTGACCATAAGCTAATCACCCTTAACATCCACATCCCCCCAGTAAGGAAACCTCCATAAAAAACTTCTCCAAAGCCAACTTCATGCTACTCAAGTCAGAAGTGACAAACTTCATGACACCCATGCAGATGGGAACTGAAAGTTCAACTGCTGAATCCTACACTAAGGCACTATATGAGCACATCCACTCATGCATGAATCTTGCCATCCCAAATAGAACCAAGATGCTCTCATCCAAAAAAAGGAAGCCAATCTGGTGGTCCCCTGCCATAAACAAACTTTACAACAAAAGGAAGAAACTGTTGCAGAAAAGAGGAAAATCCCAGGATGCAAAAAACTCCCTTACCAGCCTCAGTAAGAAACTGAGATCCCTCATAAAATCCTCCAAAGCTAGTTACGAAAATAAAATTGCCAAAGATTCCAAAGACAACCACAAGGCATTCTATAACTATGTCAAGAATCTAAATGGCAATGCTCAGATCTGCTCTGAGCTACAACAGAATGGCATTAAATATACTGACCCCAAGGATATTGCCAATATCCTGGCAGATTGATTCAGTGCCAACTTCACCCCCCTCTCACCCCCTAAATGGCCTATCTCAATACCGGAAGATTGCCAAATTCCGGTAATAATGGCCACACAGGTAAAAAACACACTCTCCAAAGCTAAGAATACAGCATCCATGGGATGAGATGACATCCCGGGCTGTGTACTACATGAACTACAATATGAACTGGCACCTCACCTAAGTGTCATGTTTAATCATAGGCTCACCTCAGGTTTCATGCCCACTGAGTGGCACAGAGCTACAGTTATCCCACTCCACAAGGGGGGATCCACCTTGGATCCCAGAAACTACTGTTTCATCAGTCTGACGAGCCTTATCTGCAAGGCCATGGAGCATATTATCATGGAACTTATAAACGAAGACATTGGCAACCTTCAAACATGGGACCCCACCCAGTTTGGGTTTGTGAAGGGCCGATCTTGTCTCCTGAACCTGATTAACTTTTTCGAATCAGTCTCCAGAGCCATGGACAAGGGTAAGGTGGCCACACAGCCCATCTAGACCTTGCCAAGGCCTTTGACACCATCCCCCACTCTGGAATCGTAGATAAACCTACTACGCTGGGCATGAATCCATACATCACGTGATGGGTTGCTAACTGGCTTACTGATAGAACCCACACTGTAAAAGTAGCCGACTCCAAATCCAGCTCCAGACAAGTGACAAGTGGAGTACCTCAGGGTTCAGTCCTAGGACCGCTCTTATTTGGCATCTACTTCTCTGAAGTACAGGTCAAAACTAAGGGACTCTGTCTAACAAAGTTCGCTGATGACTGCAAACTGGGAGCCATTATTGAATCCCCAAATGATGTAGATACTCTACAAAAGGGCCTTACAGAAACAGATGCTTGGTGCCAGAGCCATGGGCTCAAGCTCAATGCCAAGAAATGCATAGTTATCCCCTTTGGGAAAAAAACATGTATCGGTGAATTACCATATAGGTGGCAGTGCACTAAACACCGAAAGTGTGATAAGAGACTTAGGGACACAGGTGGACAGTGGTCTCACTTTCGATAACCACATCGCCTCAACAGTCAGGAAATCCTTCTATGTGGCAACCTCATCACTAAGGGCTTTTCATCCAGAAAAAAGGAGGTCATTGTCCCACTGTACTCATCCCTCATTAGACCCATTGTAGAATACAACGCCCCGTTTGGTATGTACCTCTCAAGACATCTGCAACAACTGGAAAGGCCACAGAAATACCTCACTAAAAGAATCACAGGTCTAAAGCAGATGCCCTATGCTGACCGCCTTAAAAACTCCAGTTATACTCTGTCGCATATCGTCTACTCAGAGGTGATCTCTGCTTAACATACAAGGCCATTTCAAACCCAGAGCTGTTGGACATGCTACACTTAAAGAAATCCCAATCCCTCAGAGCCACACGCTCCAGGGATCTAAACCTTGTCATCACAATAAACAAAACATGGTGAAGGGATAGGTTCCTGACCCAGAGACTCCCCAGACTCTGGAATAGACTGCCCATACATGTCAAGCAGAGTGCCTCTTTGGCCCTCTTCAAAAGGAACCTTGATGATTGGATGGGAGAAAGGAAATTCACCCCGGGGATCACGTCAGTCGCCCTGCTAGAGAGGGGTCCAGGGAAGTAAATAGTGTGGGAAGAAATAGCCAGGGAATTGTTATGGCTAGGCTTCTATAGGCCCTAGGGCTGATAGTCTAGTACCAACCTATGAACCTATATACCAAAGGGGAATAGCATGAGACAGCTACTTGAAAACAGTTTGCTTTGATACAGGTTGTCCTTTTTCTTACCTTTACAAGAAAAGAACATCTAGCCAGAGTTCCTGAAGGATTTTGTTCTGTCCAGATAATACCCGAGTAGTCTGTGGACATCCAAGGTGTAGAGTATCTTTCTCCCTCATTTTTAGTTTCTGGAAAAAATGGGAAGATGGATAGCTTTTCTCAAAGGTAAACTTGGATACCACTTTGGGCATAAATTAAGTATTAGTTCTTAAGTAAACCCTGCCTTTGTGGAAAAGGAGCAATGTTGTCCTATCATAAGAGTTTCAATGCAAATATTCTTCTTGAAGTGGTCAGAACAGTAAGTAAAACTGCTTTTCCATGTTAAGAACCTCATATTAGTGTAATGATCTGGTTCAAGTGAAGCAAGAGAGTTTTTCTAACAAAAACTTTGGATTTGAAGGAGAAGCCACCTGTTTTCTACCTAGGAGGCTTGGTAGGCAACACCACATTCAAAAAATATTTCACATGAGACTGTATTGAAAGAGGAGGATCCATGGGCAGACTTGCTGAAATGGCAGGCAAATGAACCTTGATGGAGGAGTAAGCCAGGCCAGAGTAGAGTAACACATGCAAATCTTGCAGAACCAGAGAAACAATCATCTTGAATGGGTGCTGGTTCCTTTCTTGGCACCAACTAGAAAACCATTTTCCATTTTACTAATATGTGATTTTCTAGTATCAGTTTTTTTTTGTCTCCATTAATACCTGCTGAAAGTCCTCAGAAAAAATAGTGCCTAAAAGGTATTAAGATTCTATCATTCAGACAGTTATTTGCAGTTTTTTGGAGCCAGGGTGTATTGAACACAATCTGTCTTGTGTAAGCCAATCCAGCCTGTGAGGAAGCTTGTGGTAACTGCCCCTGGCCGTTTACAAAAAATGGGGGAGCCACTGTTGCCATGGCCAAAAGGAAGTCACCACAATGATCTTTGGAGAGTCTTTCCAAATCTGGATATTAGTGGAAAGGGTGAAAAGCAAACCTGGACAATCCTGTCCAAGGAAAAGCATCTGTTTTCCAGGCTTTTTTTATGGAATCCTCAAGCTTAATTTTGCCAACTGTCATTGTGCTTGGAGGCAAAAATATCTAATTGAGTTGTTCCACACAGCTCTATCAAATTCTTTGAAGACCCTCTAATCCAGTTTCCATTTGTAATGGTTTGTTCTGTTCCTGCTCAGCTTGTCTACCACCCAGTTTTGCTCGAATGGTATGTAAGATGCCTGTAGAGTGAGACTGTATTGAAAAGCTATATTCCAGGCTACTATGGCTAGTCTACTAAGATCTGGCTATCACTTGCTTGTTTATGTACCACATCACTGTGAGTTTATCTGTAAACACTTATGGAGGGCCCTGGGCCACATATGACTGGGAGAGTTAAGTGCCAACATCTCTTTTATGTTTGTGTTTTGGCATGTCTTTTCTGTTCCAAAGACTCTGCACTTTTATCCTCATAGATACTGCACTCCATGCAAAATCTAAGCATCTGTTGTGACTGTGCTGTAGCACAGAAAGGAGAATGAAATACCTGGATTCTAACAAATGTGGTGTCTCCATGACAAAATCTCCCTTTTCATAAACTGCAAAACTGGAATCTCAAATGTTAGGGGATGCTGAGATTGGGAGGTTTCAGGTATCACTGGATTTTTCTCATGTGAAGTCTTGCAAGAGGGATCATGAAAATTATAGAAGTCATGAGACCCAAAATCCTGAGAAATTCACTTGCTGAGATAAGTAGAAAAAAACCTCCACATGGAATGTACTTACCGTAATGACAGATCCCATCATTCCTGTCCATCTGGTAAAATATATAGGTCCTAAAGCCATCTCTCAGATCCGATCTGGCAAAGAGTTTTCATGCCTCAAGAAATTTTCCTTCCCATAATACCTCTGCCCCCTTAGCTACCTCATATACCTGCTTGACAGAAGTCTGAATGAAGCATCTTGCTTTGGATTCAGAAATTAAAGATGGCGATCATTCAGGTCCTATAAGATGGAAGGGAGGGTTAGTCATATCAAATGGACGTGAATGAAGGGATCTATCCTTAAGGCAAGTGCATAACCTTTGTATCCTCTTCATTTTGTCCATCTGATCCGACATATCCCTAGATACATATATCCCTGATGGAATCATGACAGAAGCCCTTTCAAAATAGAGGCACCAAAACAGGCTCTAGCTCTGGAACCGCAATCCAGTTCACATTGCTTGATGAAGGTATACATGTAAGACCAGGTGGCTGCCTCACATGTCATTAAGGGAAAAGGCAGTGGAAGTAGCCATTGTTCTGGTGGAGTAGGCTCTGGGTTTGCCAGATAAAGGTTTATTGTGAAGTTCATACATGAAAGAAATACAATTTGATAGTTTCTTGAAAAGGTGACTTTAGACACTTTCTTGCCCAACTTATTCTGAGCAAAGGATATGAATAGCTGTTCATCTTTCTGAAAAGAAGCAGTCCTATGAAGGTAGGTGCATATGTACGATATGCAGAATATATCCCCCTTGTTTGGATAATTGGGAAAATACTAATAAATGAGTTGGTTGAGACAAGTTATGTTAAGAAACCACCTTAGGAAAAAAGGAGGCATTAGTTTTGAAGGATATCCCATCCTTGTGAAAAAAAAAGGTAAGGAGAAATCAATGGAAGAACATACAACTCTGATACTCTTCCAGATGATGTAATCACTACCAAGAAAAATAGTTTTCCATGATAAAATTTTAATTCTCATCTGTTGGCAAGATCAAAGGGAGGTTGCATTAAAGGCTCCAGAATGAAATTCAAATCCAGTGGTGGCACTCGATCTTTAATGGGTGGTACAGCAAGTAGGAGCTATTGAGAAAGCCTTTGCATAATTTATGGGATGCCAACGAATGATCCTGAAATCTGGCATAGAAGGACAAAATTGCCACTAAATGAACTTTATGGTAGAGAAACTAGAGCCTGCCTGGAAAAGAGTAGAAAGAAAACACACATCATCTGAGACAGGGACCAAAAATGGATTAACATTCTGATTACTGGCCCATGCTGCAAATCTCTTCAACTTATTGCAATCTAGCTGCCTTGTAGACAGTTTCTGAGAGGCTGTTAGAATGCAAATTACTTCTTGGAGAAGGGAGAAGTCCCACACCTTCAACAGAATTAGAGACACCATGCAGTTAATTTCAGGTTAGGAAGTTCCAGGTGAGACTTCCCAGAGTGGTGAGATATGAGATCTGGAAGATCTAGGAGCCAATGAAACTCCTTCAGGTGAGGCTTCGGGAAGGGAAACCAGATCTGTTGAGGCCAGTACAGAGCCATGAGGATGATAGTCACACTGCACATTACCACTTGTAAGGCTTTAGGAGATTCCTACTAAGCCTATCGGCTAGAATGTTTGCTTTCCCAAAAATGTATGTTGTCACCAGAAAATGTTGAGAGCCCATCATTGCTATAGTCTCATGGCTTCCTGACATAAGGGGTAGGATCCAGCCCCCCCACCCCCATTTGTTAATATAGCAGGCAAAAGTCATGTTGTCTATTTGTATAGAAATTACACATTGGAGACTCAAGTCCAAGACACTGATGTGAATTCTGGTCTCATTCTCTGTCAAAAGACCTTAGACTATCCTTTCTTTCTAATGCCCTTCCCCAGGGAGGAACCATGTGTGGTCACTGTTGCTCATGATGATGCAGGATGAAATGGGTTTCTACTTTTTTTTATATCAGAGGAGATATAAACCATCACTGAAGATATCTTCAAGACTGGGTAAGAAGTATACTCTTGGAGAGAAGAAGATGGTGAAGTTGTGATCATTGACCCTTAAGTAGCCAATGAAGTATTCTGAACCATTAATATAGAACAGACCATTAGGGTCAGGGATCTGAGTACTACACAGGTCATTATTCAGCTGTTTTGAAGTAAGGATTCCACTGCTACGTACAGAGGTTGTGTTCTCTCCTGGGGAAGGGAAACAATGGAGGCTGTGGTGTCTATATGACATCCCAACAGTATTTGTTGAGATGGTTATAAGCGTGACTTCTGCGTGTTGACTGACATGCCTAGGAAACTGCATAAAAGTAGTAGTCAGTCTCTGGCTTTCTTGAGTGACTCCACTGAGGGGGGTGACTAGGAGTCACTCATCCAAGTATGGCAATATTTTGAATCCATAAAGTCAAAGAAGGGCCGCAATGACTGCCATACATTTGGTGGACACTCTGGGGGCTGTGGTGAGACCAAATTATGGGGCTTAGAACTGATAAGGACTGCTCCTATTAGGAAGTGTAAGAATGTCCTGGACTCCCTTGCTATCTTGATGTGCAGGTAAGCTTCCTAAAGTACTGAGCACAGGCCATTAATTCTCCCACAAGCATAGCAGAAGTGGCTGCATTGTGACCATTCAAAACTGCGTCTTGTGAAGGTGTTGAAGAAGCTGAGGCCCAAAATGGGTCTGAGGTCCTCTGTTTTCTTTGGAAACAAAAAGAACTTTTAATAAAATCCTTCCCTTTCTAGTTTGGTGTAATCTCCTAGACGGCTCTTTTTTTTTCAAGAAGAGAACAAACCTCTTTTAAAACATCTTTTGCCTGACTGGGATAGACATCTGGCAATGGAAAACATGCTTGGGGGAGATTTTTTCCAAAAATGGAATAAACTAGCCTCTGGATATTATCCTCTTACCCATTTGTTTCATATGATGAAGAACCATGAGTCTAGGTAGAGGGAGATGTTTTCTCTGAATCCCTCCAGAGAAGAGCAGTCAGGCAGACCTTCAGGGGTCCTGTGGTCTTTGGTCAGAAAACGGACCGTGATACCTCTGGTTTTGCAGAACACCTCAGCTCCAGGGCCTCCATCCATTAAAGGGATCACATCTGGTGCAACTGTCCCTGTCAAAAGATGAGTTAAAGCAGAGCAAACAAGGCCCTTATTGGTTCCTGCTACAAGGGCACTGTGAGGGCCCAAACTTGTCTGTGATGGCAGATAAGGACTTGCTGTCTTGCTCACTCTTCTGCATATTTTCTATGACAGCACTTTCAAACAATATGGATCCTTCAAATAGGGCATTTGTTAAGGATGCTTTAAAGTTGTCCACTAAGTCGCCTAACCTCAGCCAGGCATGGCAATTAATTGCACTAATTGATAAATCTGTGCTAGCTGCCCTTGCCATTCTGTCTGCTGCCTTATGTCTCCGGTGCATGGAGAGATTAGTGACTGCTGACATTGTTGTAAAGGCAGCTTGAAGTTGCTTCTGACAGTCAGCTGTTACTAGATTCTTCAGAGTAGATAATGTCTGCTGCAGCAGATCTCTCTGGAATCTACTCACATGAGTGGCGTAATTCAGTGCATGTAGAGTAAAGGTGCCTGAAGCATAAGCACACTTCCCAAATATATCCATCAACCTAAATTCCTTGTTAGGGGGATGGATAAAAGAACAGTTCTCAGACAATTCCTGTTTGGTAGCCACCATCACAATGATGGAGTCTGCTAGAAGGGTCTTGGTCCAGAAAGATTTATCCTTTGGGGGACATAAAATTTTATCAGGCTTCCTACATATTGCCTTGCATAAGTCAGGCTCCTGCCATGCTCTTGACTCCCAACTCTATGAATTTGTCAGCTGAGGGACCAACCAGGATGCATAAGGTGTCATCCTGCATGCTTCAGACAATACACCCTCATTCTGAGAGGTAGTATCTGTAGCCCAGGAACCCCTTTGGCACATCAATTCCAGGATATCACCAATGGAGACATCTCTTGGGGGGAATGTGGTGATCTACTCTGTCCTCCAAATCAGTACCTGAATGGGAAATCCACATGTTTTTCTGGGGTTGGCTGATGAGCTGGAAGTTTGAGGTCAGTGGGCTGACTCTGACCTGTGGATGCCAAAGCAGAATCAGCCAAGATAGAAAGGGGGTCTAAGGAGGAACTAAGGTCAGTAGAGTGAGCATACTCTCTTAGGAGATGCAGTGATCCTCCCCAGTACTTGGAAAGCTGAACCAAGCTCCACACAGATCCAAAGAAACTGCTCTGGTGGATGGATTCATGCCTCATTTGCTGTAAACAGGAAAGGTCCATGGTGGGCCTCCCAAAGCTGTGATGTAAGTCCCTGATGAGGAGATTATAGCCAAAGTGTCAAGAGCCAATGGCTCCTACATCTCGAGTGGCACAGACATATTTGGCACCAACAGCAGCTCAGAGGGTGCTGAACTGACACCACGGTCCCACGATTCACACAGATCTGACCAGGCCAGAGTCGAATGAGATGGATCCAAGGAGTCTGGAGTCAAAAGAGTAAATTACTAGGGCTGCTGGGGCACAGCCCTAGCACAAACATTGGCTCAGACTGATCAGGAGCCAAAGCTCGAACTGCTGAGAGAGCTTGGATAGGATGAAATGTATAGATCCAACTATCTTCATTGCCGAAGAAGGAATGGCACCCATTTCAATCTAGGTCTTTAACAATTTCTGCATTAAGTAATCCAAATGAACTGCTATAGTGCTTCTATAGGACCTGAAGGATTGCACTGACACAGGAGAAGAAGGTCTGAAAGGAAGACTTTCTGTTCTGTCAGACATTTATTTCTTTGGAGAACCTTGGATAGTTACTGTGTGGAGAATCTCTGGATCTGGCTGAGGAGTATAAGTTGGGGTATGAGCACTGTGCTCCTCAAGCTTTAAGAGATTTTAGAGGCTGAGAATGGAGCTGATGGTTTGGCCGACCTTTTCTTCAGATTCAGATCCTTGGCCTTACTTTGTTTATCAGGTTCCTTAGGTTTTTGTGTTTCTGAATCTGGTGGGAGTAGACAATAATAATAGGCTTATTCTGCCATCCTCCAGAGCTCTGGATCCAAAGAAAGAGTGTATGTCATGTGACTACATTTAGTACATTTTTTAAAACTCACCAGTTTTTCCACAACTTTCCACCACAATACAATGAATGTAGAATTAAAGTTAAGTCTACTTAAGGAAAAATCCAATAGGTAGGCACACTTTATCTAAAAGCCAACGTGTATAAGAAAAGCACTGCATACTTCTGTGACAACCCTCTGGGCCAGTAGTCCAGGAGCCTCAATCCTCACCACTGACACTGGTGAGGGACGTTCACTTGGAACAAACACATATACACACAGTATTTCCATATGCAGCTCTCTGCACCATGCACAATTTCCCTTAAGAGCAAACAGAAACACACTCCTGTCCTGGAGCTGTGTTTTCTCTCTTTCTTTCTCACCAGGCCCCAAATAAGATTTGATACTGACCACAGCTGTAGAGTTGAGTCCTTAGCCGATTGCTCAAAGCCAAGTCCTCCACCACCCTCTCTGTGAAGCCTGTGCTCTGTGTCTCTGCTCCAGGTAGCTGACACACACACACACACACACACACACACAAACACACACACACACACACACACACACACACACACACACACAAACACACACTTTGAAATTTGATTTTCACACACAAACATGCACCTGGGAAAGGCTGATACTGATTTACCACATATGCCCCCTTTGCTCAGACTATAATGTAGATACTGCCACCAGAATACTCCAAAGCCAGCTACTTTAAGGCTCTTACAAGGGTACCCAATTAACTGAGTGCAATTAATCCTAATGCAAATGGCAGTGTTTGACCACTCCAGCAAGGCTTTCAAGAGTGGCCACAGCATCACCAAATAAATGTAAGTAGTCTCAAAGGTTAACATAGTCTCTAAAATACCAACCACAATAAAAAGTTTAAATATAGTTATTAATAAAAAGTAAAAGAAAATGAAAATACTAAATATCTATTTACAATAAACACCATAGTTTCAATCACAGAAAAAATAACACTGATGGAAAGATTCACACAGATACAGAAAAACAATACTTAACTAATGTCACTATATTTTCCTGACTGATCTAAAGAGTTACTGTCCCCTACTTCACTTACTAGAGAGAAAGGCAAGATGATGCATGTGTGAGGGGTCCTTCTTTGTCAGTTTCACAAACAGACTTCCCCAAGACTTCTGTCTCATCTAGTATTAAAACATCACTTCAGTGTTAGATTACAGAATGACATCACATACGTCTAGTCATCTGACTTTGGTTCCCCACTACCCCATTGCTAGAAACAGAACCAGAAACTAGCATGTGTGTGTTATAATTTACACATGTATAGAGCTTTGCTAAGATGTGTTATAACATCTGGAAGTTATAAAAGCATTTTAAAAACATCCACCATTCCAGAGTAGCAACCAGTTTACCCATAAGGCCAATACAGTAGGATTCCTAGTCCAACATTTTGTCTCTGTATCTTACAGTTCTGATTTCAGCCAATCTTCATGGCCTAAACCAGGTAAATTAATTTCAGACTATTTTTCAAAAGTTAGCTGGATTGAGATTGACCTCTTCTCTTCCAGTATCCTCTGTTACAATATATTCATTTCAAAAGTTACAATGCAGTCTGACATGCAGGAGTATTTATTTTCTATCCAGCAGGACCCACTGTTGGTACATTTTTAACAAAAGCAGCTTTACAAAAACATTTTCAGCACAAGCACAATTTGATATACAAATGGCACATAATTCTTTACAAAACTCCAGCTAGCTATGCTGGCATATGTTACATATCCACTGCCCTACTTCTCCTGGCATAGCTAGCAATACCTCATATCATCACAACTTCTAAAGTAAAATTTCTGTAATACACTGCACTAACACAACTATCAATTAGCCTGTATAAACATCTACCAGAGTAGAAGCAAAGGGTGTAACTATCTGTAGACAAAATAAACAGGGAGGACAACGGTGATGAATGCTAGGGCTTGCAGAGAGAAAGACCTGACAGAACAAAAATCAAGTAACACCAATATTTATTTCAAAATATATAGACATTAATAATGTCCAAAAACTACTAAAAAAATACGACAGAAGTCCAAAATATAGTTTTTATAAAAGTTAGAGGTGGAGCACTTATTTGTTGCCCAGATCGAGTTACTTCCATAAAGGTGGAACACAGGTCAGAGGTAGCTAAGTGGACAGAGAGCTTTTGAGAAGGAAGGTTTCTTAAAGGGTCTTGAGGCTAGAGCACTCTCTCTCCCCCAGATCAGATCCAAGTGGTGGCAGGAGGACATATACATTGCATCAGACAGGTGAAATGAAAAGGATCTCAGAAACAGATCTACATACAGATCTGCTTTTCCTTGTGGAAGAAAAGTTCTTTGAACTGAAGTCTCCAGGAGACAACCCCAGAAAAACAATCCTGCCGCAAGGAGTCAGACAATTTTTTTCTATATTCTCATAGAACCCCAGCAATTACTCAGGTGAGAAATTGCAGATTCTTTTTCAAAGTGTCCGGAAAGATTAGCAAGTTGTCTAAATAAGGAAAAATGTGAAAACCCTGCAGTTTGCAGTAGGTTATCACAACAGCTAGACACATTGTGAATACTCTTGGAGTAGTGGATAGAGCAAAATGTAATGCAGAGAATTGTTAGTGTGATCCAGCACAGAAAACCTTAAGAAACATCTGAAATCTGCATCTGTAGCAATGTGATGATACGCATCATTTAAATCAAAAGTCACCAGAAAACTCAAATGGGGAATAAGAAGTAACAAGTTGCTAAAAGGCAACATTTTGAACTTGGGCAAATCACAAACAGATTGAGGAAAGAAAGATCCAGAACTGTTCTCCAAGAATCTTCCTTTTTTTAGCACCAGAAACATTCTCAAATAAAATCATTCCCTAATTCAGGAGGAAGCAAAGATTCTATCACCCCAAGACAGCAGATCCTAAATAACAGAAGGGAAAAGTAGAGTTTGAAATGGTGAATGGGAGGTACCCTGGAAGGGGGTGGGGGAGACTTCCACTGGCATCTGTAATCTTGATGGACTACTTTCAGAACCCATCTGAGTGAAGCTGTTTTTTGCCAAAGACAGAAATGCAGGTTCAGACTTTTTAGAAGGATTAAGGGGTTGCAAGGGTTGGATGGGAGTCCTGAATAAAGTCATTCAAACTATTAAAGACTATTCCTTGTTTGTGGGGGTCCTCCTTTCTTTTTAGAACCCACTGCCATTGCTTTTTAAATGTCTGTTTAACAGTAGTTTGCTGGATCTATCTAGTTTGCTTTTTAAAGAAGTCTGTAGGGATAGCATTAAGCCCCTTGGCAGTCTTGGTGAAGGTAGGCTAAAAAAATCTGAGAGATCCCGTATATCAGCTTACCTTTCTCATCAAGCTTTTAAGGACCTGGGCCCAAAACTAATTCTCTTTCCAAATGAGCATTCAACTTTTCATCTTTGACATCTTCTGGGAGATTTTGAGAATGCAACCAAGCAAACCTCCTCATACCAGTTCCAATGACACCAGCCCTGAAAATGGTATCAGCAGAGTCATGAACACATTTCAAACAATGAGTAGCCATTTGAGATGCAGATTATGCATAGCAGATTTTTCCTCAGAAGAGGAAACAGACACCATAATACTCCTCATACCCTCAAAGAAGGCAAGAATAAACTTCAACATATGAGCTTGACAGAAGAGAATTCTAAAGATAAATATTTCAGAAAAATACACTTTCTCCTGGAATTTATCAAAAACGTTTGTAAGCTTGTCAGAAGGACAGGGATTTGTATTTGCCAGATGTTATCAGCTGCTGGGCCTGAGCCGCGGTAGCGTTGTTGCCTCACAGCAAAAGGTTCTCCCATTCGATTCTCGGCTGGAGTGCGGGGAGTGCCTTCTGTGTGGAGTCTGCATGTCCTCCCCATGGTTGGATGGGCGTTCAAAAGACATGCGTAAATGGGTGTGCCTTTGTTGAAGCTTGAACGTCGAGCTGGCACCTCGGCGTTCATGAAAATCTACTGCCAATCATTAGTAGACCAGAGATCCGCTGTGGCGACCCCTAACCGGGAAAAGCCGAAAGACAACAACAGCAACATCAGCTGCTGGGTCTGATCTGGGATAAGTGTATAAAAACTTATAGGAATGAGGACATTTATACAATCAATCAGCTTTCCTGAGGGCAGTAATAATGTCCAAAAACTACTAAAAAATAGGACAGAAGTCCAAAATATAGTTTTTATAAAAGTTAGAGGTGGAGCACTTATTTGTTGCCCAGATCGAGTTACTTCCATAAAGGTGGAACACAGGCTCAGAGGTAGCTGTGTGGACAGAGAGCTTATGAGAAGGAAGGTTTCTTAAAGGGTCTTGAGGCTAGAGCACTCTCTCTCTCTCCCCCAGATCAGATCCAAGTGGTGGCAGGAGGACATATACATTGCATCAGACAGGTGAAATGAAAAGGATCTCAGAAACAGATCTACATACAGATCTGCTTTTCCTTGTGGAAGAAAAGTTCTTTGAACTGAAGTTTCCAGGAGACAACCCCAGAAAAACAATCCTGCCGCAAGGAGTCAGACAATTTTTTTCTATATTCTCATAGAACCCCAGCCCTTACTCAGGTGAGAAATTGCAGATTCTTTTTCAAAGTGTCCGGAAAGATTAGCAAGTTGTCTAAATAAGGAAAAATGTGAAAACCCTGCAGTTTGCAGTAGGTTATCACAACAGCTAGACACATTGTGAATACTCTTGGAGTAGTGGATAGAGCAAAATGTAATGCAGAGAATTGTTAGTGTGATCCAGCACAGAAAACCTTAAGAAACATCTGAAACCTGCTTCTGTAGCAATGTGATGATATGCATCATTTAAATCAAAAGTCACCAGAAATCTCAAATGGGGAATAAGAAGTAACAAGTTGCTAAAAGGCAACATTTTGAACTTGGGCAAATCACAAACAGATTGAGGAAAGAAAGATCCAGAACTGTTCTCCAAGAATCTTCATTTTTTTAGCACCAGAAACTTTCTCAAATAAAATCATTCCCTAATTCAGGAGGAAGCAAAGATTCTATCACCCCAAGACAACAGATCCTAAATAACAGAAGGGAAAAGTAGAGTTTAAAATGGTGAATGGGGGGTACCCCGGAAGGGGGGGGGGAGACTTCCACTGGCATCTGTAATCTTGATGGACTACATTCAGAACCCATCTGAGTGAAGCTGTTTTTTGCCAAAGACAGAAATGCAGGTTCAGACTTTTTAGAAGGATTAAGGGGTTGCAAGGGTTGGATGGGAGTCCTGAACAAAGTCATTCAAACTATTAAAGACTATTCCTTGTTTGTGGGGGTCCTCCTTTCTTTTTAGAACCCACTGCCATTGCTTTTTAAATGTCTGTTTAACAGTAGTTTGCTGGGTCTATCTAGTTTGCTTTTTAAAGAAGTCTGTAGGGATAGCATTAAGCCCCTTGGCAGTCTTGTTGAAGGTAGGCTAAAAATATCTGAGAGATCCCGTATATCAGCTTACCTTTCTCATCAAGCTTTTAAGGACCTGGGCCCAAAACTAATTCTCTTTCCAAATGAGCATTCAACTTTTCATCTTTGACATCTTCTGGGAGATTTTGAGAATGCAACCAAGCAAACCTCCTCATACCAGTTCCAATGACACCAGCCCTGAAAATGGTATCAGCAGAGTCCACCACGAAGTAAAAAAGTTCTTTATTCACCACAAAGTAAAACGAACAAGCGCTTTCACATACACCGAGTATGCTTCATCAGGTTACAATATCCAAGTAAAAGCCTTCAGCTTATATACTCTACTGAGTCATTTCATTAATCAATTAAACAATATTCTTTCCTGCTGATAATTAAATGATTAAACCCCTAAGCATTAATTCCCTCATTTAAAGCAACAGCTATAGAAATTGTCTTAGCTCAGCCTATAGATATGGAATAGCGCTGCTATAATAATACATTGCAAGTTTACAACCAAAGCATAATTGCTATACAAGTGCAAGTGTCGATAAATTCATATTCTAAAAATTTTTCATATATTATATGATGCTATGATGTAACTTGTTAAAATACTAATATTATATATATCAAAATGTGACACAGATAAAAACTATTCTACTAAAACAGTATGTTATAAACATATAAGTTATAGGATTATAAAAATAATAAATGACTGTATGAATATTATACTGTAAAGTATGCTATATAATATATTATTATATTAAAATGTATATTACATAACATATTTAATCTATTTGTTAATAAATGAGGTCCTATTTAATACATTCTCACATGTGGAACTGGTGCAGTATATATATATATATATATATATATATAGATAAATTACATATATTCTTGGAAAGGTATTTTATCCAATAACTATCATGATGTTGCTTCAATACTCAGTATCTAAGCATATGTATTCAACGATAGACAAGTATAGAAAAAAACATATATAACATAATATATAATATAATCATTTTGCCAGAAGGATATAAGGCATTGTTAACATATAGATGATAAAACTGTATGACATTAAATAATTCAATATATACATAAATATATTAATAGACTAATCTTGTTGTATGTATCACCTATTGGCTATCTACGTGCCTCTAATATCGGTTTTATACTGGTATTAATATTTAATCCAGGTTCTATATGTGCTCGTAGTTTAAATATCCAATCTAGCTCTGTTTTAGCTAGTATATTCATTTTATCGCCCCCCCTAGCTAAAGGTTCAACTACTTGTAGCACTCTGAATTTAAAATGATGATCTTGATTAGTGCTAATGTGTTTTGCTAGAGCATTTGTGAGATTCATCTTCCTGATGTCATAAATGTGGTTGTAAATACGGTCTCTAAGTCTTCTAGAAGTGAGACCCACATAAAATGCTTCGCATTTCTCACAATTAGCTAGGTAAATTAAATTGGTGGTGTTACACGTGGCACTTATCTGGAACCTGTGTGTATATTTCAAGAATGGTGATGTAAACTCATTCCCTATATTAATAAAATTACACATATTGCACCTCCCACATGGCCAAGTGCCCTTTTCATTTATTAACAAATAGATTAAATATGTTATGTAATATACATTTTAATATAATAATATATTATATAGCATACTTTACAGTATAATATTCATACAGTCATTTATTATTTTTATAATCCTATAACTTATATGTTTATAACATACTGTTTTAGTAGAATAGTTTTTATCTGTGTCACATTTTGATATATATAATATTAGTATTTTAACAAGTTACATCATAGCATCATATAATATATGAAAAATTTTTAGAATATGAATTTATCGACACTTGCACTTGTATAGCAATTATGCTTTGGTTGTAAACTTGCAATGTATTATTATAGCAGCGCTATTCCATATCTATAGGCTGAGCTAAGATAATTTCTATAGCTGTTGCTTTAAATGAGGGAATTAATGCTTAGGGGTTTAATCATTTAATTATCAGCAGGAAAGAATATTGTTTAATTGATTAATGAAATGACTCAGTAGAGTATATAAGCTGAAGGCTTTTACTTGGATATTGTAACCTGATGAAGCATACTCGGTGTATGTGAAAGCGCTTGTTCGTTTTACTTTGTGGTGAATAAAGAACTTTTTTACTTCGTGGTGGATTTCGTGGTTTTATCCTGAATATTCTGTGCCTACTCTACTGGAATCCTTTGGATGGTAACTAGCCTGTGCTTACTTACATTATCAGCAGAGTCATGAACACATTTCAAACAATGAGTAGCCATTTGAGATGCAGATTATGCATAGCAGATTTTTCCTCAGAAGAGGAAACAGACACCATAATACTCCTCATACCCTCAAAGAAGGCAAGAATAAACTTCAACATATGAGCTTGACAGAAGAGAATTCTAAAGATAAATATTTCAGAAAAATACACTTTCTCCTGGAATTTATCAAAAACTTTTTTAAGCTTGTCAGAAGGACAGGGATTTGTATTTTCCAGATGTTATCAGCTGCTGGGCCTGAGCCGTGGTGGTGCAGCGGTAGCGTTGTTGCCTCACAGCAAAAGGTTCTCCCGTTCGATTCTCGGCTGGAGTGCGGGGAGTGCCTTCTGTGTGGAGTCTGCATGTCCTCCCCGTGGTTGGATGGGCGTTCAAAAGACATGCGTAAATGGGTGTGCCTTTGTTGAAGCTTGAACGTCGAGCTGGCACCTCGGCGTTCGTGAAAATCTACTGTCAATCATTAGTAGACCAGAGATCCGCTGTGGTGACCCCTAACCGGGAAAAGCCGAAAGACAACAACAGCAACATCAGCTGCTGGGTCTGATCTGGGATAAGTGTATAAAAACTTATAGGAATGAGGACATTTATACAATCAATCAGCTTTCCTGAGGGCAGTAAGTTAGCTGTCAGGCAAGTACATTGTGAGACAAAAACATCCTCTAGTGCTGAAAGAACAGGAGGCATTTAGGTAAAATCTGGAATTTCCAGCTGTAACAAATCATAATGCTTTTTTAGTGACTGTGGAATGTCATTATGCTCCCGCTGAAACACATGAATTCATTCTGCAAATAGTTTCAGAGAAAGAATTCTACAAATGGACTGTCTGAAGCCACACTCTCATCAGAATCTGAATCAGCAATACGAGGATACAAAGCAGAATATGTTCCCTTCACATTCCTTTTGTGATGCAAAATCAGAAAAAAACATAATCTCTTTGTTTTACCAGAAACAGCTTAACTGGAAGGATCAAGAGCCTGAACAAGCCCAATAAATCACTCCTGTCCAAAGTGACTGAGGCAGGAGAAGAAATATGCCTTAAGTTTTTGTTTCTTTTAGACAGGAATTTCTAAAGAAACAGACCCACATTTGAAAGGAAAAAACACTACAGGAACAGGCACAGCATTCTGGCTAGGCAGAATGGCATTCCCTGCCCCCTTTCCCAAGGCCCAACAAGATTACCTGTCATTTACCCACCAACAGTACTCCCACAGCTAAAGAGAATGTGTCTAACTTCTGACCCTTGGTGGCTGTATGGACTACACAAGAGGAAGTTGAAGAAAAATATGAATGGTCTGAGGAACTAGTAATGGCCATAGCAGTAATTCATCTGTGCTGAAGCACTTTAGCATCCTGCTGTGGAGGCAAAGGATGTTCAGTAATTGTTCTTCTCTTTGTAGCTAGAAGAAAGAAGACCTGAGGCAAAGGTAGGCTGTTCCATGATTAAGATAAAAAAAGATGCCTGGTTCCTGGAGGAGCCTGGCAACAGTAGTCATTTGGACAGTTAATATATAGTAAAAAGCCCAACAGTAAAAACACAACTTTTTAACACATAAAAGGTAATTTTACATTTGTTTTAACAACTTTAATTAATAAAGTGATGTTCTTGTTTAAATGTCATGTGACAATCATTTAAAACTTTTCCCAGCTTTAAAATTATTCTTCCATAAAAAAGAAGTGGGATTTTTGTTTTAAATAGAACTTATCTGTCCAGCACTGCAACAACATTAGCAGACCTTTGGTCTTTGAAAGCCTGCAAGACAAGCACTCTTCAGCAACAGGAAAGCTCTAAATGGCTTGTTGATCAAACTTGAGTTTTTAGTCAGCTCATTTTGATCTGCCTGCAGTTTGGTTGCATAGACAGTGCTGTGAAAGCTTTGGAAGTTGGCCAGCTATTATATCCTTAGCAAGAAATAACCCATTTAGCTAAAGGTACTGCTGCAGTGATCCATATGATGGACATCAGACTATGTTCCCTCAAAAGCTATTCCCTGTCTAAGTAGTTGAGGTACACAGGCATCTCTCAAGGTAATAAACTGCCATAGCCACAGATATGGCTGTGTTAAGTTTCAACTGATTACACAGCAACCACTGGTGCAAGTCTTCAAGTTCATCAGTCAAAGAATATAAATGTGCCATTTCACCTTAGAAAGGAGAGGTGAATTTCAGTATCATCTGATTAACTGTGGTATGCTAATCTCTCTCTTTAATAATGATCTCCCAATGGAAGCATATAAACCATAAACAATGGACCTAAGCAAGAGCTATGTGGTACTCTACATTCTAAGTGATAGGATGAAGAAAAATTCAGTCCAGAACAGAACACTCTAAGACCAGTCAAGGGTGACCACAGTAAGATCATAACTGGTCAATTAAGAGGCTATGACCAATGGTGTTAATTGCAGCTGAGAAATCCAGTAGGACCAGTATAAAGAAGTTCTGGTCCAAAGCAATCAAAAGATCATCTAACAAGTACAGTTTCTTTTTTATGGTGAGTGCAAAACCTGCACAATGGTCTGTGACCCAATAATTATTAAATAAGTTTGAAGTTACTTAAAGGCAACCTTCTCAATAACATTTCCTAAGAAAGGAAGATTAGAAGTTATGTGGAAATTATCAAGGACATTAGTGTCCAGAGTAGGTTTCCTAAGAGTAGGGATAACAAAGGCTGCTCAGTGATTGTGGGAAAAGAAATAACCAGTAAATGAAAAATCATTGCTATAACTCAGTCAAGCCCATAACGCCTTTTTGCATACTTCTAGTTAACACCAATACCTCCTTATGACATCCACAATTTTTTTGAGGTCTGGCTGCTTTAACTAAGTGAAGTACCAGCTAATAATAGGCAGTATTAGAAAATGAAAGGAGTTATTAACGATATGACACTAAGATTGTTAATCTAGGATGTCCTGCAGTGAGGACTTAATCTCTGCCACCTATTCATATTTTCATATTTATGTTCAATTTTCATAATTAACAGCCGTGCATTTTATTGAGGTGTATGGCGAGAGACACTGAAAATTCTGGTTTATATCACACTATAATGGAAATCTTGCTAATTGTTAGTAATTTTAAAATAACCAATATTTTTATATGTAGTTAATATTTCAAAAACCAAGTGACTTACAATGGTTGCATAACATTAAGGTGAAACCTTAGATGTTGAAGAAAACTGTCTTTAATGTCTGCATATCTTGAGAGATATTCAGTATTATTCAAGTTATTAATAACACAAGTAAACGTATATTTTCATATTTCTGTTACTATCTCAATATGCATGCAATTATAAAGAATTTCTTGTTGTCATCTGAAAGCCTATGTCTGGTTAACAATATATGTTGTAGAGTTTTCTAGATTTGTTTGTGAAAGTTAATAAAAATGTAATTTGGGGCATCTTTGCATTATAATATATTGCAGTGTTTGTGGAAAAGACAATGAACACGCCAAATATCACTGTAAATAGTTCTTACAGATAGCATCGCTATTTATTAACAGCTTTTATTGTTCACAAAATGTTTACATTTATTTATGTTATGCTTTTAAAGTTTATTTTTTCAGAAATGCTCTGGAATGCAAGGTGTGTGAAGGCTACTGGTGGTGTGACATTTCACACACATGGGTGTTAATGAGATAAGAATGTCAAGACCAGTTGTCAGACAGGGATCTCATCTACAGGTTGTTGATGGCATAACTGAGGCAACAGTCATGATGTCATCACCATCAGGAAGTTATCAATAGAAAGAAGGCATGCAGGTATAAGGGGAGATAGAAAAGTCAGACCACAATGAGGAGGAGTACTAGCTGGCTAACAAAGATGCTAAGACAGCAGTCACGTTGGCAAAAAACTAGACAGAAATTGCTCAGTCACTTTATAGACATTGGTACAGGTAGCAGAAAGAAGGTCTATTAGGTTGCAAGGCAACAGAAAAATAAAGATAGCTGGTAGATGCCACTCATAAGGACACCATCATCACTCTGCTATCCACTTCAAAGAATATCAACAGTAGATGGCAGGAGTACTTCAAGAAACCTCTGAATGAAGGCAAGCCCACAAAAGTTGTACTGCTACATGCAAAGTCTACAATGAAAGAGAAGCCAACCTAGAAGAAGTATGGCGTGAAATAAAGTGAGCCTAGGAAAATTAAGTCAAGGAAAGAGGTAGCCTCAGATGAAGTCACAGAATGTAGGTGTGTGAAGGGAGAAATAGCCCCTGATGGTAGTCACTGCGGTATGGAGAAAGGCATATCCCAGATGATTGGAGAGTAAGCACTCTAGTGCTTATGTACAAGAACAAGAGATATTCACAATTACTGTAATAGTATCAAAATTCTGTCAACTGCATAAAAGTGTTGGAACTGATGACTGATAAATCTGCAGACAGTACGATGTGCAGTTCTGTTTCAGATCAGGATGTAGTACAAGCGACCCTATATCTGCAATATGAAGGTAGTGGAGGGGAAGCATTTGGCAAGGTTCCAAGAAAGCTAATTTGGGCAGTGCTGAGATGGTTCAGAGTCCCCAAAACACTGGTAGAATTAGTGTAGGCTAGAACAAGGACCCAGTGATACAAATGCAGTCAGTGTTTGGATTCACAGAGGAGTTCCCAGTGGCAGTGGGTATGTATCAAGGTACAGCTCTGAGCTCACTCCTGTTCATACTCGAAACAAACTACATCAGTAAACAGGCAGGAAAATGCAGATCAATAAAGCTACTCTGTACAGAAAATGTGGCACTACAAACAGACTCTGAACAGAAACTTCAGTGAATGATACTGGACTGGAATGAAAAACTGAAGCCACATGAGATGAAATGGATTACAGAAATGGTGGTTATAGCAGCATATGGAAGAAATCAGTAGAAGCGGAAGAGAATATAGTGGAATAGTAATACCTTCAGGTATACTGAATGTGCAAGGCTGAGGGGAAGGGAAGTCCGAATGAGGTGGTCAAAGTTACAGGTGCTGCAGCCACAAAGCTAGAGTGCTGGGATTGTTTATGACACAGGAATGCCAAAGAAGCTGAAAAGTAAGGTGTACAAAGCAGTCGGTTGTGTAACCAGTGTTTATGACAGAGAAATTTGGGCACTGTAGGCACAAAGGCTGAGGACGGTGATGTGCCTGGCATGGACAGCTGGATGCACAGCATGGGACAGACAAGGAAATAAGCACATTAACATTAGAGTGGAAGCCAAAGCAGCCCCAGTTGCAAAGAAGGTCGAGGAAAACAGTTTATGGCAATCTGGTTACATATGGAGGAAAGCAGAATATATGATAAAGCAGATTTGGGATAGGCAGGATTAAAGTATGAGGAAACTAGGGCATCCGGCTAAGAGATGGATGGATTGAGTCAGACAACCTACAACAATCAGGTTTGACTGCCAAAGAAGTAAGGACAGTGTCTTTGAATCAAATGGGTGGTGACAATTGATGTGACACTCGGATTACATACAAACATGGGATGAAGATGATGTGTTTAGCATTCCATTATTGCAATAGTAAAACTCAAGTCAGCATTTCTGTTCTTGCAGTCTTTTGTGTTTAAGATTCTTTGACTTTAATACTCGCGCTTGCGTGTGTGTGTGTGTGTGTGTGTGTGTGTGTATATATATATATATATATATATATATATATATATATATATATATATATATATATATATATATATATTTATTTATTTATTTATTTATTTAACATTTGTTGACCAGGCTAGTCTAAATGGATACATGTCCATTTTCAGTAGAGGCCCAGGGAGATAAGCGCACACACAATTACAGTATAAAATGTTGCTACGGTACAAGAATAACATAGCTGATGTTAGTAAAAATACAATACCTTTAGCAAACTTAACACAAACACTAAAAGGTTTTGTGGATATATATATATATATATATATATATATATATATATATATATATATATACACATATCTTCCATTTTTGTCCCTTTGCATGATAACTTGATGCATTAGCAGAGCAATGTGTTCTTACACTTAGTCCTGTATATACTCCGTAGTGACCCTGAATTGTGAATGAAAAAGGTCTGAGAATCAGTCCACTTACCCTGTAAAAACATGAAGACAAGCTAAATAAATGATAACTACAGTTAATAAATATGTGTACTTGTTCTTCCTCTGTTGTCTCTGGTTTGTCTGTGTATTATCACAAACAATTACTGTAGTAGACAAACCCAAGTAACGCTGGCAGTAGTAGGTAAACCACCAACAAGTAGACAAAAAGAAGACTTTATTAGTTAAGCGCTTTTGTTCAGAAATTAAGAACTTCCTCAGAACAGCATTAAACAATCATACACCCATTTAAATCCACCTGAAAAAGTCATGTGGTCAAAAACAGTCAAAATACCAAATATAACAAAACCCTTAACAATGAATGTAAAAAGACAACAATAAAAATAACCAATAAAAAATCAACAAAGATAATATGTATATGTATTTTCTTTTATTTAAATAATTAATACACCTCATAGTATTTTAGTCTAAGCAAAGAAGTTATAGAACATGTCATTAAGCTCATGACTATTCATAGCATTCTATATTAATGGCAACCTAAACTCCGCTTTGTCCAAGTGCTTACTAATAATATGTTCCTGATCAGCCTTAATCTGCTGTAAAATGAGATAATTAAAACTATGTGTGGGAAACTCTGCTATATGTTTATATAATACATTAGTCCCTTTCCTATTTTTGATATCCAAAAGTTGTTCATGTAAACATTTTCTAAATTTTTAATGTTGAGTGTTTTTACATCCGTTATTAAGAGTTTTATTATATTTAGTATTTTATTGGTTGTTTTTGACCACATGACTTTTTCAGGTGTATTTAAATGGGTGTTTGTTTAATGCTGTTCTGAAAAAGTTCTTAATTTTTGAACAAAAGCACTTAACTAATAAAGTTTTCTTAGTGTCTACTTATTGGTGGCTTACATACTACTGCCACCATCACTTGGTTTGTCTGTGTGTTATGTATATACTGATATGTACACAATGTGCAGAAGTAAAGTGTGTATGGATGCTATGTACAGTTTGGGAATCTGGACAAATTATGTTATGATTGCCAGAGCAACATGAAAAGTTTACAAATCAGTACACTACTACTTTACAAGATTATTCAACAGATCCTTCCATTTCAGTATAACTCAGTTTATATAAATGCTTATGAGACATTTTTGCAGCAGTTTGAAGCAAGAATGTCGCGGACTTGACAATACGGCTTTACTGCAGAAAGCACTTTGTTTTATTTTATTGTTACAGAGGACACTCTCCCACCATATGCACACAGTTTTCTGAAATATGCAACCTGCCTCCCTTGACATTAAAGGAGGTAGTGTACAGAAACAGAAAGGACACATACCAGATGCAACTAGACACTTTATAATCTAAATTAATATATATGGTAGCATATTCCTGTCCTATCTGCAGTCACAAGAGACACTCACTTGCTGTAAAGCTATGTCAGATAGGTATTGGAAGTAAATATCTTATTTTAACACTGACTGTATAAAATAAGGTAATACTGGAACTACACAATAAGTAACTTAACTTCTGAAGTGGTAACTTGATTTTGGTTACCTAGGATGTTTCGTTACTGCATGCAAAATGCTGACACACCCCCCATTATAATATTCCAAGGGTATGGCTAAGTAGTCAAAATGGGTGGATGAGAGAAAATAACATTTCACTAAAAAAGGACTTCCTACAAATATGCATCTTTCTCATCTACAGTCCAGCTAGTAATGAAACATAAATGTTACATAAAAATGTGTTTTGAAAGATGTTGCATGATATTTCAGCATAAACCCTTTGCAAAGTTTAACTGAGACAGAACATGCAACACAAAGGAAACAGATAATTCATGTAATTGCATGAGTAATATATAGTAGATATGCAAACTGTGAAACTAACACATGAAACAGAAGTAAAATAAATCTTGCCTAAACAACCGAGCAGCAGTTACAAAGTTAATAACAAAAACTCCAGTCCAAAAAGTTTAATATACCTCAGAGTACATAGTTTATAGTTATTTATATGGTGTTAGGCTATAAAGACATCTAGAAGCACAGACTTCAGTTAAATAAAATTGTACTTTCTGTCACTTCTCTGTAAGTCTATTTTGCACTATCACCTGCACTTCTGATTTCAGAAGGTGGTTTGTTTCAAGTCTTGTTACTACCTGAGTTAAAAACTTGTCACACTTTACAATATTGTTTATAGTTATTAGAAATCATCCTTAAACCTTTCTGATATTTTTTTTTTTGGGGGGGGGTGGTAACTGAAGTCCCATCATAATCATAGTAACTTCATCCTTAAGCACACAGTAGCCCACATATAACTTACCTCTTATTAATTAATTCAAGCCTAAAATGCTTTTCTGTATTCTTCCAGTTAGCACCCATAGCTTCTTATACCATCCAGATATTTTTTGCAAGTATTAATTAACAAAATGATACTAAGACTGATATTCTCAGATGTTTTGCAGTGGAGAAATTAAGCACAGATTTCCCCCTTATAATACATATATTTTCATACCTGAGAGACCTAAATGTTATTGAGAGGCACAGAGTGAAATGCCCTAGTGGGAGAACGAAAAGTACATTCTCAGTGTGCAATTGCAGTTCACTACACTGGATATATTGATGAACTCTCAGATCTGAACATCAAAACTTAATTGCTATCCACAAACCCAAATGTCCTGCTGGCCAACATCTCCTCTCCTTCTCACTAGGCAAGAAATGGAATTCTCTCCCTTCCACTCTAAGAACTATACCAAACTCAGAAAACTTCAAACCCAGCTTTTCAAACACCTGTCCACTAAATGGAAATATACCTGCCTTCACCCTACCTAAATCATTCTAAGTATATGCCCCAGGACGTTTTCTCCCAGGTTCCTAAGCTCTCTATAACTCCCATAGCTATTTTCCTATGAGTGTATCTAAGCTCTCTGCGACTCCTATAGCTACTTATCATGCGGCTCAACTTTGTAAATATTGTAAATAGCATTTTACTTTAAATGAGTGCATGTAAAGTGTTTCCACATTTACTTTAAATGTGTGTATGTAAAGTGTTTCCACGCCTAATACATAGAGTGTTTGCTCAAATTAATCTGTATAACCCTTAAGATCAGTCACAATGAATTTTGTTGACTATGCATGACATTGAATGACATATTTGTAAACTGTTCTATATAAAGTATCTTTTATACTTTTGTATCTGTACCATAGAATGTATCTTGGAGCTTTTCTCCCCGAGCCTCCACTGAAAAAGGGTAATTTGGGCCCAGTGGACTTCCCCGGTAATCAAACTGGAAATAAATAAATAAATAAATAATAAATAAAATATGAAATATTTACATATTTACTTAATATTTCTAAAACTGGATGACTTACATGACATCAAATGAAACCTTGGAGGATAATGAATAAAACCAATTGATATTTACTCTCTTCATTACACATCTTGAGAGGTACTCATGGTTATTTGTATTGTTAATTATACAAATAATCATAATTCTTGATATTTCCGTAAATATCTTAGGAAGCAGTCTTTTTTGTTGTTATGTGAAATCTTATAGGTCTGGCTAATAAAAGGAATTTGACAAAAATGCATCTACATTGTACAGTTTCCAAGATATGACAATTTGTTTGTGAAACAGAAAAAAAATATTATTCTGGGCTTGTATGCATAATCATATGTCTGTGACTGTACTGACTATTAACAATGCAAAGTAGACTTTTTTACTGACAACATTTCTGTTTGTACCATAGTAATAGCTTTTATTGTTCATAAAATATTTATATATCTTTGTATTATACCTTTTAAGTTGATTTCTCAAAAAATGCTTTGGAATGTAAGGATAGGTGTAGGCTACTAGAGGTGTGATATTCCACATCACATAGTTGTTACTGTATTTATTTATTTTTATTTATTTAACATTTATTTGCCAGGAAACCCCAACTTGGAACAAAGCCGATTTTCAGTGGAGGCCTGGAGAGAAATGCTCCAGATGCATGTCTTAGTAACATGGGAAGAAACCGGAGCACCCAGAGGAAACCCACACAAACGCAGGGAGGACATGCAGACTCAGCACAGAAGGCACCCCAGTCAAAAATTGAACCAGAAAACCTCTTGCTGTGAGGCTGCTGTATGCTGTATAAACTCCAAGAAAGATGTATAATCAGATTGCTCCTCATCAAAATGAGCAGAGATGAGTTATGCCATGTTACTGTAAATCTCTCTATTGTTCTGTGAGACCACTCCAAGTTTCACTGAAAAATGAAGTAATTTCCTAAAACAACATGCAGTTCTCTATTCAAGAACATAAAAAAGTTAGCTCAAACTCCATGATATAAGATTCCCCATCCAGAAAAGTCCAGTTTTTATGATCTAAAGCAATAATGAGAAGTTATGTACCTATCATAACGTTCCATGTTAGTTGTCTTCTTCTCGCCTTCTTTCTTGCTGGATGGGTTCGGAGCCGAACCTCGGCTCCGACTTGGCCAATACGAAAGCTCGAGAGCTAATTCCACCGGCTCGAGGCTCCCCTATATCCCACAATGCTAGGCGGTAACTACTCAGATCTCGTTTGATAGCTAAACCAAGCAGTTCTGGTTTCCATAGTATGGAGAAAAAAGAACCCACCTCTATATAAACCTGAATGTAAGCTACACAAACATAAAAGGGGGAATAGAGGTTGTAGAACATGTGGGAAGGAAACTCCAAAGGAAGATCCCAAAAATTTCCTATCGGTCTGTCCAGGCTAGGGGGAAGGAGGGTGGAACGCAAGAAAGAAGGCGAGAAGAAGACAACTAACATGGAACGTTATGGTAGGTACATAACTTCTTAATGTTAAGTTGTCAGTCTCGCCTTCATTCTTGCTGGATTGGACCGCG
This sequence comes from Protopterus annectens, assembly GCF_019279795.1. Lineage (NCBI taxonomy): Eukaryota > Metazoa > Chordata > Ceratodontiformes > Protopteridae > Protopterus > Protopterus annectens. Next base: position 362,686,043 of record NC_056741.1, on the reverse strand, counting down.
TCCCTAGCACCTTATTCCGGGTGGCCTATAGGAACAGACTCTTGAGAACAGTGGAACCAAAGCTGGCACGGTTTCTGGAGGCCATATCCAATTTGTAATGTAAAATGAAGGTATCAGGAGAAGCCCAAGTGGCTGCTGCAAAAATGGAATCTATAGGCAGCCTGTCCTGAAAAGCTACAGATGTAGCTAATGCCCTAGTTGAATGAGCTCTAGGTCTTGAAGGCAGTTTTTGATGTCTGATTTCATAGATGAAGGTAATTATAGAGGTAAGCCATCTTGAAAGGGACACCTTAGTAACTGGAAGGCCCAATTTCCCTTCCGCATAAGACAGGAAAAGTTGATCAGATTTCCTGAACTGTTTAGTCCTGTTTAAATAATATCTAAGTTGGCGGTGAACATCTAGAAAATGTAACTTTTGTTCCGACCTGTTGGAATAGTCAGGGAAAAATACTGGGAGATCAATCGTTTGGTTCAGATTTGTCTCAGAGGAAACTTTAGGTAGGAAGGATGGATTAGTCCGGAGGGACACCCTATCTTTGTGGAAAACTAAGTAAGGAGGATGACTGCACAGAGCATGAAGTTCAGATACCCTTCTAGCTGAAGTTATGGCTACTAGAAAAAGTGTTTTCCATGAGAGCAGCTTAAGAGGGCATGAAGCCGCTGGTTCGAAGGGGGGGAGGATCAAGGATGCCAGAAACAAATTCAAGTCCCATTGAGGTGGGGGATCTTTGATTGGGGGCTTGAGCAGAAAAATACCTCTTAAAAAGGCTTTGCAGAGCTTATGGGACATGATACTGGAGTCTGAAACTCCTACATGAAAATTAGATATAGCAGCTAGTTGTACTCTAATGGTAGAAGAAGAAGAGCCTAAATGGAAGAGCTCTGCCAGAAAGTCTAGGATAGACTGGATAGGTGCAGTGAAGGGGTCTATATTCTTTGATGCTGCCCAGAAGGAAAAACGTTTCCATTTACTATTATAAATGTTCCTGGTAGAAGATTTGTGAGAGGCTATCAGGATGTTCCAGACCGAATGAGAGATTAAGGTAAGCCTGGCTAGGGTAGGAATTGGAGAAACCACGCTGTGAGGTTGAGAGAATGAAGGGAGTGGTGCAGCTGGCCCGACTGGTGGGTCAACAGATCTGGCACCGGGTCCAGATGCAAAGGCTGCTCCAATAGGTAATGATGGAGGAACGGAAACCATATCTGTCGAAGCCAGTAAGGGGCAATGAGGATCATTGTAACTCTCAAGGCGATAGCTTTCTGAATTAATTGAGATATCATTGGAAAAGGGGGGAAAGCATACAGAAGTCCCCGGGGCCAATCGTGGACTAGAGTGTCTCTGGTGGGATGGCCTAGTAACGGGAAGAGAGTGAAGAAGTCGTGACACTTGCTGTTTTGGGGAGTAGCAAAAGATTGCAGCAAGGCTGGCCCCATCTTTGGAAGACTTCTTCCAGCACTGATTTCTTCAGAGACCACTCGTGGGGCATCAAAATGGCCCTGCTCAACTTGTCCGCAATCACGTTGGACTTCCCGGGAATGTGCGTTGCTATCAGAAAACGCTGAGAAGAAATCGCCCACTGCCAAAGTCTGAGTGCCTCTCGACATAAGGGGTAGGATCTGGTTCCGCCCTGTTTGTTGATGTACCACACTACAGACATGTTGTCCATCTGAATTGCAATAGTCCTCGTGAGAAGAGAGTCCTGAAGGGCTTGCAATGCTAAAAGCACTGCTCTCATCTCTAAGACATTTATGTGCAAGTGGCACTCGAAAGGTTGCCACGTGCCCTGGACTGTCCTGCCCTGATAATGCCCCCACCCGATCAGGAGGCGTCCGTTGTCACCGTGGCGACTGGGGAGGACGAAGGTCTGCCTTGGAGAACTTGAGGTGATGTGATCCACCAAGACAGGTGATTCTTGCATGATTGAGTTATTAATATGATGTGAGACATTGGGAGCTGTTGGAAGGGCCATTGAGTAAACAGCATCCATTGGAGGATCCTCATGTGGAAATGAGCTAAGGGGAGAAGGGTGATAGTAGCTGCCATGAGTCCTAATACCTTCAAGACTACCCTGGCTTTGACCTTGTTGCATTGTAGTAGAAGGTAAACTTGTTTGTGGATATCTAACACTCTTTGCTCTGTAAGTCTGGAGGAAAGATTGAGTGTGTCTAAGGTGGCGCCTATAAACGTAATAGATTGACAAGACAGATTTTTCAAAATTTATTGAAATGCCTAGAGCTTGGCAAGTTTGGATGGTGAAGTCTCTGGCTAGAAGCAGTTGATGTCTGGTGGTGGCAGTAAGGAGCCAGTCATCTAAATATGGAAACACCTGGAATCCTTGACGTCTCAAGTGAGCCGCGACCACTGCCATGCATTTGGTAAACACTCGGGGGGGCTGTAGTGAGACCAAAGGGCAGGGCTCTGAACTGGTAGTGACTGGCTCCCAGCCTGAAGCGGAGAAAGTTCCTGGAGCGTCTGTGCATTTTGATATGGTAGTACGCATCCTGAAGGTCTATCGAGCACATCCAATTGTCCTGACCCAAGAAGGGTAGAATGGACTGTAGCGTGACCATCCGGAATTTTGTTTTTTTGATATAATTGTTTAACTTGCTGAGATCCAGTATAGGTCTCCAGTCCCCTGTTTTTTTTGGTACCAAAAAGAATTTGGAGTAGATTCCGGATCCTTGCTGGTCTGCTGGGACTGATTGGATAGCTCTTTTTGAAAGCAGCTTTGATATTTCTAGTGCTGCTTGTTCCCTTAGACTGGGTGGAACATCTGGAAGGGATCCTTTGGGTTGGAAAAGGGTGTGAATAAAGGGAATTTTGTAACCCTCGGATATGATTGACTGTACCCATTTGTCTTGGGTGAGGGCCAGGCTTTTGGGTACAGTGATAATCTTCCCCTGACTGCCTCCGAAGGTGGACAGCCTGGCAGCTCCTCAGGGATGCTGAAAGGGTTTATCAGAGAAAGTTTCTCGGCTACCCTGGTTTTGCGGACCTCCCCTGCCTCTAGGGGGGAATCGACCTTGTGCGTCAGATGAGACTCCCTGAGGCTTGCGGAACCACATTTTTCCTCCCCTCTGACCTTTTGGATAAGGTCTAGAAGGGGTAGAAAAACAGACTCCCACTGCAGAGAGAGTCTTACCTTCCACCTCGCACCTAGTCAATGTATCCTTCACCTGAGGACCAAACAATGTTGAGCCATCAAAGGGGGAATTGGTGAAGGACGCCTTGAAAGGGTCCGCAAAATTGCAAAGCTGCATCCAGGTGTGACGTCGTAAAGCTACACCTGTGCCTGCGGCCCTACTCGCCCCATCAGCAGCATATGAGATAAGCCACATGGAGGAGTTAATCGAATTCAGGGTTGCCAACTGGGAGTTCATTTTGTCTTGGAACCCCTCAGCTGTTGGATCCTGTATAGCCTCACCCATATCTTTGAGCAAATCTCTCTGGAGACGGGTGAAGTGACACAAGTAGTTCTGCGACCACATTGAGAAGGTCGCTGAGGAAAACATCCGCTTACTATACCTGTCCATGGTCCTAGACTCCTTATTAGGAGGATGGACAGGTACCGAAGGATCGGCTAACTCCTTCTTAGTGTCTGCGGCCACCACCATGGCATCAACAGAGACACCTTTTGATAGAAAGTCTTTGTCCTTAGGGGCAGTAATAAATTTTGACGGCCTCCTTGGGGTAGGTTCCACTGAATCAGGGGCCGTCCAAGCCTTCCTTGCCACCACTTCCATAAGGGGGTCAAAGGGAGGGGACACCCAGGAGGTGGAAGGGTGAGAGCCAAACGCCTCAAGGTAAACTGACTCATCCTCTGAAGGGTTAAGGGCGGGCCAGTTCCCCCTCTGTTTCAGGATTTCAAGGATGTCAGCAAAGGAGACATCCTCAGAGGGGGACCGAGGGGAACCTTCAGATTCCTCCAAGTCAGTGTCAGAGGTGATAGACTCAGGGGAGTCAATGTGCTTCCTCTTGCACTGTCTCTTCCGAGGGGGTTCTCCTACCAGATCAGGAGAGGCCTCGGAAGAGGAGGAAATTCCCAATGGGGAAACCTGAGGAGCTGGCTCTCTGCGGTCTGATACAAGGGGATGGGTAGAAATCACCGCAGGCACTGAAGAGGGAGGAGCTGACGGAGCCGACTGTGGGGTAGACACTGGGTCTAGCACGCTCCACATGACCTCGAAGGTGCCCCTTTCAGGCAAGGCCAGAGGTCCCCGCTCCGAGGAGACAAGGACCCCCCCGGCACCAACAGGGACGGCTCTGAGGCCGATGTCGGAGCCAAACTCACCAGCGCCGATGCTCCAAGAGGGAGAATGGGGTCGGACAAGGGTCCGATGCCACTCGCCTCCTCGGAGCCGACGAGGGAAGCCTGGCGCCAAGATCCCTCCAATGAGGAAATCGGAGCAGACGACGGAGCCGAAAGGGAAGGTATCGGCTCCAAAGCACCGACAGCCACGGCTCCCATGAGCCCCGGCTCTGAACTCAAAGGAGTCGGAGGAGGAATAAAATCAGGGATGGAAATAGCCACTGACTGTTGAGTAGGGCTATGCAGCATTTGGGCCAGTGCCTCGGACTTGAGAAGTCTACTCACCACCCTTTGTAAATCATGGTCGGACAGCCTGGAGGACCGAGAGGAGTGAGACTTCTGGCTCCTTTCTGATAGAAGAGGAGATCCCGGCACCGAATGGATGGAGCCGATGGAAGGGGACCAAGACCTCTTCTTAGCAGGTGGCTCTGATAAGCCTATCGGAGCCGACTGAGTCTTGTCAACCTCAGCTCCAGCCAGAGCCGAGGTGATAGTATGAGATTTGGAAACATCGGCTCCAGCCGGAGCCGATGTCGAAGCCGATCTAATGCTTCCAGGGGAAGGCTCAGAAACTGGAGCTGATGGTCTGGAAGTCTTAGAAGGCTTCCCCGACACAGACTGAGTTGGGGGGCCTTCAGGCTTTAACAAGCCATGTAAAATCAATTTATTTTTGCGTTCCTGCAGGACTCTAGGGCTGAATGCATGGCATACAGCACATGAGTCCTGCAGGTGCAAAGGTCCCAGGCAATATACACAAGAAGTGTGACCGTCTGTCAGAGACATTTTCTGACAGCACGAATCACACTTCTTGAAGCCTGAGACCTTGGAGTCTTTAGACATCCTAACTTAGTGTAAAAACACAAGCACAACACACAAACACACCCTTAAGCAAAAAATAAAAATTCAGTCACGCTGAAGGACTAGGGGTGGGAGAGGTAGAGGGCCAAAGGCCTAAAAGTTAAAAAGGGAATAAAAAGGGATTTCAGACACTAGAGGGGGACCCGATTTAAACTACTGAAATACTATAAATAAAACTATGGTAAAAGGAAAAAAATTAGGGGTTGAAATAGAAGTTTCTAATTAGAAAACTTACTAACCTGCCAGGGCCGGTAGAAGAAGCACCTCATCAGCTAAGCGGCAAACGAGATCTGAGTAGTTACCACCTAGCATTGTGGGATATAGGGGAGCCTCAAGCCGGTGGAATTAGCTCTCGAGCTTTAGTATTGGCCGAGTCAGAGCCGAGGTTCGGCTCTGAACCCATCCAGCAAGAATGAAGGCGAGATTGACAACTTAACATCATGGTGTTTCAGAGGAGCAGTACTTCCAAAAACTTATCCTTCACACTGTGCATACCATATAGGTAAACAGTAATCATCGTCAGCAAATTTATTTATATATATTTAAAACATTTATCCAACAAGTTCACTAAGCATCTAGTACAAAGCTGCACATATTTCACAGTGGATGTGTATACTTTTAAGAAGATTAGAAACAGACATCCGAAAAGTGTTTGATGTAGGAGCAAACATCACAATCTGCATCTCCCATGTGGAGCATCTACTACCCCAAAAGCCCCAACATTTACTCATTATCAAAAATACCATTATTACATGCAAATCCAACTATATCAACTCTGTTGTCAAACAGGAATAAAGTCATAATTGTTTCATTAAACTATCTCGGTTCAACTAACATCCCTTCTGCTAGCAAACCTATATGGAGATAGTGCAAAAAGAATATGAATTGTCAAGTTGTTAAATTCAGGGGAGGGGTGCCATGCTTAGCTCCTCTCTTTAGTCTGGAAAACAATGTTTGCACTTAACAGGTCATAAAAATATTGTGATAAAAATCGCAAAAGTCAAAAATCTGCCTTATTCCTTTCTTCATCAACTTCAGAACAGCAAAGCTGCACTTGGTGGATGAGCATTTAACAGGTCACTGGTAAAAAAGAAGTATTCTTGCTTACGTGGATATTTCAGTTTGCTACACTTTCTATTTTGTGTGTGTGTGTGTGTGTGTGTGTGTGTGTGTGTGTGTGTGTGTGTGTGTGTGTGTGTGTGTGTGTGTTTGTATTATAGTGTGCACCTTTACCATGTCAGAAAGCTGCTTAACACGCTTGTCTTTTTCCTGTGCAACCATCATGCTCCATGTAATATATGAACGTTAATCAGCATACCATTTGATATAGTACAATTGTGGAAGAACTTACCATAAGAGTATATGCCCAAATAATCACTGCCATATTATTAACTGATGAGATAGCCTGTCAAGGACAGCCATACCTCCAGCCAGCACACAAAAGCCTAGGTGCCCTCCCATTGTATTGTACGTTTAACATATGACTTCAGTCCAACAGAGTCAGAGCCACATAATGGCCACCCAGATGGAAGTTACCCTTGGCCCAGACAAGGAGCTGAAGCAGAAGTAAAGCAACTATACACATATGTACAAGTCAAAAAAGAGGTTGAAGCAACAAGGAACCCACCTTCCATCCATCCACAACACATTTTTCCCATTTTTTTGCACATGGGGTTGTTGAGTTGTCACTTTAATGGTGACAATCATCTACAGTCAAGGTTTACACTGCTGGGTGGCTAGCCCTGCCACAGTGGTTCTTTCACACCACATACTAACATGCACACTCACAGCTATGACCAATTTAGAATGTCCAATTGACCTACTGAGTGTCTTTGGAATGTGGGAGGAAACTGGAGCACCCGAAGGAAATCACACAAAGATGACATGCAGACTCCACACAGAAGGCACCGCAGCTTGGCTTAACAAAAAAAAAAAAAAAAAAAAGAGGAGAAAAGAAGGGGTGGGGTGGGATGTAATACTGAAAAAGTGATATGGTGAGTTGTTACACAGCTGTCCTATGTCCATCCATGATAACCATTGCAGTGTTATTAACTGATGGGAAATTACCAAAGCTGTCAAAGAAGACAGGAGGGAGGAAACTTGAATAGGATTATGGTCCAAAAGACCTAGCACTACTGATCTTGCAAAACCTGCTCTATTCCTTGAGAAAACATCAATCTTGTAATATTTTGTAAAGGTATCTAAAGAAGTCCAAATAGCAGATTGAAGAATATATGCATAATCCAGACCCTCGAAGAAAGCTGCTTGAGGAATCAGCAGCTCTAGCATTACAAATGTTAACTAGAGATAGAAGCTGCTTACCATTAAAGAAATGACAGAGACAACCTTGGAAATCCAATTAGAAATAGTTTGTTTGAAACAGAAGCACCTAAGGTTTTGTCATGGAAAGAAAAAAAAAACAAGCTGATCAGACTTTCTTATAGACTGGTTTTGCCCAATTAAAATCTAAGATGACTATGCAAATGCAGGGAATTAAGGATTCTCTCCTCTTCTTTCTGAGAAGAAAGAAAAAAACTTAGGCAAATTAATAGTCTAATTCAAGGAGATCTCATCAACAACCTAATTCATAAATGAAGGATTAGTACAGAAAGTAATGTTATCCCCTAGGAAAAATGAAAAAGGGAGTAATAGCCATCAAGGCTTGCAACTCACCCCAAGCAAACTTCAAAGAAATTTTCCTCAAGTGGATGGCAAAAACCAGAGGTGTGATGTGGCAGAAAGAGGTAACTGGGATCATACGTTTTGGGAGTGTAACCAGTTGGCAGATTTTAAAAATTCTCCACAGAGTACTCTGTCAGAAATATTGGGTGAGCAAATGGGTGTAACTAAGGAAATGATTTTTTGAGCTGGGATATAGGATCTGAATTCCCTACATACAGTAAGGCTTTGTTAAGATTAATTCTGATGGCTGCCAAAACAATTACTAGAAAATGGAAGTCAAAGTTTAAACCAACTGTATTTGAAGTAGTGAATATTGTAAGAGAAATAAAAGAATTGGAAGTTGCATCTTTATTAGAAAGTGTAGGAGCAAAATACATAAAAAAATGGAAATTGTTGGAACAGTACATGTGGAATAATATTTTGGAGGCAGAGTGAGGTTTAAGGGAAGGCAGGAATTGAGCAATTCATGCAATGCTAGATTGATTGTATAAAACAATGTATGTAATGTACCATGTTTGCAACTCTGATGTTTTGGTTTGGTTAGTTGTATATTAATGCAGATTTGCCTGTGTCTTAAGTGATAATCTAATAAACGTGTTAAAAAGGCTTACAACTCTAATAAACATGCTAAAAAGGCTTACAAGTCAGAAACCCATTTAGTGGAAGTTAAGGCCATTAACAGCACTGCTTTTCAAGTACAAAACCTAAGAGAAACAGAAACAGCAGTGTCAAAAGGAGATAAAGTAAGCTCTTCCTGGATAGAGATCAAGTCCAAAGAAGGAAGGATAGCCCTTTGTGGTGGTGGTGTGATATGTGGATGCCCTTCAAAAATTGTTCAACTTCAAACAGAGATGAAAGTGGTGTATCCAAAATTAGTCAAGACGAAATGGCTGACTAATGTGCATTAACAGAAGAGAATGCCACCCCAGCATTAACTCACATCGATAAACCAGAATATAAGTAATACCCATTTGATAAGGGTCTTGATTCTTACTTCAGCACAAAAAGGAAAATCTCCATTTGGAGACATAAGATTTCCTTGTATTTAATTCTCTAGCCTCCTGTCAAACCTTAAGAAAATGCCTAACAGAAATTAAAATGATATCACTCAGAGTCAGATTCAAAGTTTGTAGACTGGAGTAAGTCAAACAGCCTTTGTTTTGAGTAAGCACATTAATCATATGAGAAATTGTGACAACTGCCTCTCACCAAATGAAAGAGAAGAGGGAACCAGTGCTGCTGGGTCAAAAAGGAGTCACCAGCAAGATTTTTGGTTTATCCTTTTTGATCTTTAGGATGACTTTGGGAATCAAAGAAAATTGAGGGACAGCATAAATAAACCTCCTTTTTAAAGTAAATATCATGGTGTCCATTCTCCAAGGCTGAGGTCTTTATATTCTTGAACAAAACAGCCTGAGCTGTCTTTTGTCTATGGAGGCAAAAAGATCTCTGGAGTACCCCACTGATGGACAATGTCCAGAAAGACCTCTCTGTGGAGCATCCATTCAGGACGGTCAAGTCTAGATCTACTCAAAAAGTATGATACTTTGTTTCTCACTGAGGGTATGTACTTAGCCTACAGAAAGATGTTGCGTTGGATGGCTGTTCCCCAAGCTATTAAAGCCAACCTGTTCAGACAATTAGACTTGGTGCTCTCCTGCTTATTGGTATACCATATAACTGTGGTGTTCTTTGGGAAGATGCAAAGAGTATCCGGAATCCAGAGATAATGTAGAGAATGAAAAGCTAAAAGAACAGCCTTTATTTCCTTTATGTCAATGTAGTCCTTCCTTTACTGTCGAAACCATACCCACAGACCTTAACATCCCTGGAATAAGCACCCCATGCTGGATCTGAAGCATCTGTGAATAAATACTGGCAAGGGGGAGGAACCAGAAATGGCACTTCTGGACTGAATAAAATCTGGATTGTCCACCATAAAATTTCCTTCTTGATGAAGGCAAGAGAGGAATTTGGAAGCTTAATGGATGTGTAATGTTGGATCCAGACAGATTTCATATACCACTGAATCTTCATCATATGGAGACTGTCATAAGGAATCATAGAAATCCTCATTGCCATGTAGCAAAGAACTCTTCAGAATCTCTTGCAGAGATCATATTTAAGGGAAGGAGATTCTGAAAGTAATCTACTAGGGGAAAAAAAATTGTCTGCTGGAAGAAAGGCCATCACTGATGGTTTTAAGATCCTGAGATGGAATTAGGCAAGACTTCTTTATTTTCAAAGTGAACCTCAGATTGCCTACAGGATCCATAACGAATTGCAAATGAGTTACAAGAAGCTCTTGGGTAGTACTTCCAAGATGGTTGAATATTCAGTAACAGCTTAATTGCAGCTCTCCCCGTGTGAAAACAGGAACTCAGAAAAGAGAGCCTATAAACTTGTATTTTTTGTGTAAATTTCAGTAACTGGCTACTAAGTATACTGCCTGCATGGCAGTAAAAAAGAAATTCAGAGAACTTGAAGGAAAATCAATTACAAAAGGTGAGGAAAAATGCTGACAGGGAAGAATTCTGCAGCTGCTCAACAAAAAGGACTGCAAGCTCTAGCCTTGGTGCAAACAATGACTTCCAGTAACCTAGAGGAAAAAATAAGTCAGATGTACTCAGAGTTCATTAAAATAAACGAAACACTGAAGGAGTATATCAACTCAAAAGACTGGAAAAAAGAAGAAGCTTTAAATAGATATTCAGAGGAGGTGATAAAACCTCAAAAATCAGAGGGTGAAATGAAGAAAAGGCTGGCTGAATAGGAAACTGCTCAAGAACAGAAGTTTCAAAAAATAATAGAATCAGAGAACAGATCACATAGAGAAATTCTGAGATTTTCTGCTGTACCAGGGAAGCTGGAAAGAACAGACTGTTAAGTTTATGAAAGCATGAATAAGCAACTGGACTGGCATTCCAAAGCAGGAGTTGTTAACTGAAAAGGTACATTGTGCTTATGCTCCAAACCTGGCCATGAGAAAGCAATCTAGACGTTTAATAGTAAAGATGCAATCATACCACCAGAAGGAGTTGATTCTGACAAAACTGTGGCAGCAGGACGAAGTACTAAAAGTGGGGAACAGTAGAGTGTTTATGGAAAATGATTACTCAATGTACACCAAGCAGAAGAGGAATAAATTTATTCCATTAATCAGGGAAAGTCAAGAAGCAGGCATGAAGTTCAAGCCACTGTACCCAGTTTCAGAATATTCTTTCCTGGAAGGGCAAAATCATTTTTTGATGCGGAACACGCTACGGAAGAAGTACAACGGTTTGTATGACAAAAAGTCAGCTATGAAACAGAAGGAGATTCTGTTTCTTGTTCTTCTGGTAAAGCCCATAGAGAGACTGTGCCAGTGAAACCATTTCAAGTGTTTCAACGGAAAATACTTGAGAGAGAGAAACAATCAAAAGAGTTGACTAGAAGAACTACAAGTAAGTTGAAATGAAGAAGAGACTGGATTTGCGAGATGTAGATCGAGGAATAAAATCAGCAACTTGGAAATGGACAAATAAATGTGGGATTACAAAGCATTAATTATATTTGTGAAACATGACAGAACATGAAAACCTTCAAATATTGAATCTTTTCAGCATTGTTAAACTTACAGGAGACTCTAAAGCATATGCTCTACTTCATGTCATTAATGTGCTGAACTGGTAGTAGATGGTATCACTCACACTATATTGGAGGATATAGCCAACTTGCTAATGGACAGATTTTGCCTAAACTTCACTTCCACATCACCGCCAGCCATATCCCAAAGCATACCGGACACCAGATGTCTACATGGTATCTCTACAGATCGTCATATCTGTGCTCTCCGTGGCCAAAAACATGGCCTCAATGGGACTAGATAACATCCCAGGTTGCTTACTAAACAATCCAAAACAGGAACCTGTCTGACCCACTTGCCATTCTCTTTAGCCATAGCCTGAGAACTGGCTTTGTACCAGCAGAATGGAGAACAGAAACAGTAATCCCTTCACATAATGGGGGGCCATCAACTCAACCGACCCTGGGAATTATAGACCCATGAGTCTAACCAGACTCCTCTGGAAGGCCATGGAAATGATCACCATGGACCTCATTAAAAAGGATACAGGCAACCTTCAAACTCTAGACTCAACCCAGTTTGGCTTCGTTAAGGGTAGATCATGCTAACTGAACCTGGTATACTTCTTTGAGAAAGTCACTAAAGCCCTGGATGAAGGTAAGAGAGTGCATCTGCCTATCTGATCCTAGCCAAAGCCTTTGACACAACCCCCCATTCTGGTATCATTAAAACCATCTCTCAGCTGGGTGTCAGGAAGAAGTTCTGTAACTTTCTATAGAATTCCTCCAGGAAATGGAGAACACAGAATGTGCTCTCAGTTTAGAAGAAAATGATCTAAGAGAACAGTTACTTGATTTAACAGACATGGATAAACATGTTAAGATGAATGAATGAAATAGACTGCAGAAGGTCAATAAAACCCCAAAAGTTAGAAGTTTGATAAAACAAATGAACACAGTAATTAAGACTGTCCACAGAGATTCATGTGATATAACATAAATAAATATGATACATTACTGTGCAGCCAAATTAGTAACAGATAAAAGTCCTAAACACAAGAACAAATGGTAGTTAGGGAAAGCTTGGGGAAAAATTTAAAGGCATCATGGAAGTATCGAATAGAGAAAGCTGTAAAGCAATTAAGACAAGAACTGTCACTGTTAGAAGAATATAGAAAAAGCATATCAGCATCAAGTGGGAATGGAAATCAAACCAGGAGTAGATAAAAATCAGGCAGCAACTGAATGTGCCAAAAAACAAAAAAAAGAATATAAGGTGAAGGATCAGATGAGAAGACAAGAAATACGGAAAATGCATAAATATAGTTGCAAGTATAGAAAACTCCTGGAACAACCTCATGTTGATCAGGATTGAATGCAGGAATGGTTAAGGAGAGACACATTCAAACCAAAAGATAAAAGGTTAATATTGGCAACCCAAGATAGTGGACTACGTAAACATTGATTTACAAAGTCCATTGAACATGTGGGAGAAACACACAAATGTAGGTTTTGTAAAACAGAAATTGAAACAGTTGCATACATTGCTGCTGGTTGTGACATACTAATGTCAGAAGGACTGTATACTGAAAGGCAAAATAATGTGGCAAGACTGTTGCACTGACAATTGTGCAAACATTATAATACTGAAGTAGCTGAAAAACACTGGAAACATGAGCCACAAAGCATCACAGAAAATGAAGTATATGTCACATGGGATCACCCATTACCAACAGTTCAAAAGATACATGTGAGAAAACCAGATATAGTGGTCCATGAATGAAGACAAAAGTAGCATTGATCATTGAAATCACTACACCCAGTGACTACAGTGTCTTGCATACAGAGAGACACAAAGTCATAAAATATCAAGATTGAGCAACGAGTCTTATAAAAAAGAATATACAGTCGTTGTTTAGATATGTCACTGATACATGTAACTCCATACAAATTACAGAAGGAGCCATTACTGGGCACACTGCGGGTGCTGCAAAGAGCACTTCTGGCTGACATCAAAAATTTCATGAACTTTAATCATACTTTGACTTAGGAACCGGGTCCATTCCTGTCATGGTATTAGAAACCCAAAGATTTGGAGAAATTAAAAACTAGGTGTTAACTCTTGCATCATTAGAGAGGTAGCTAATAGGCTGACCAACAGAACACATACTGTCAAAGTTGGTAACTGCCTCTACCAGTAGACCCATCACCAGTGGCATACCTCAAGGATCTGTACTGGGTCCACTACTGTTTGAAATCTATTTCTTGGAAGTCCAGGCCAAAGTAGATGGCCTTTGCCTTACTAAGTTCATTGATGATTGTAAACTAGGCTCAAACACTGAGTCCCCCAGCGATGTTAACATATTACAGCAGGGATTAGTGACCATATTCAAACACAACCTGGACAAATGGATGGGTGACCCATGTCCCTGCTGGACTAGGGTAGTGGGTGCTGTTCCATAAAGTACGCCCATCTAACTAACCAAGGACAATTGGGGCAATGCAGGATTAACTTGGTTAGGCTTATAAAGGTTCTAGAGCCACCAGCCTAGTAACCACCTATGAGCCAATGTTTGGAAGAACATTTAGGAAAGGGGAAGAGGAAGGAAGGAGTTTAACTGTAAGTAAAACAAAATGGTGTTCCTAACAGTAGTATTTTTATAATGCATGATAGTTACTAACAGTAGTATTTTTATAGTGCATGATATAATCTGCATGCTATACAATAAAGCTTTCTCAGCTATTTTCAAGTGTAATGGGGATACTAAAGGAAACGGGTGTCCCTGCCCCCCCCCTTCTTTTTTTCTTTTTCCTTGTTCAATGTTAAGAAATGTAGGCACTGCAATGTAAAAAAAAAAAAAAAAGAAGAAGAAAAGTCTGGTCTAAAGATCAGGATAAAAAAAAAACTGATGTGCTTTTTCTCACTCTTGCATAGGGGAATGACTGGATTAAGGCCCTTGGTTTGATCTGGTAACAAGTTTTAAAAGAAATCAAATAAATAAAAAAGAACACTGAATACAATAAAACGTTTCCCCCTAGCAAATAAATGATTGCTTGTAGAAGGAACTGTGTATCTCATTCTCATATTCCCATGGAGACAATCTGATAAAGAGTAATAAAAATAATAAAAACAATACACTTTTTTCTTCCAGTGGCTAGGAGATAATGTTCTCTGAAAGCATTCAAGTGTCTTCCCAATCTGGGAGAGTAAAACAAAACCAGACAAAACTCAGTAAAAGCACAAGTTGTACCATGCATGTTAGCACCTTCCTTTTTTGTTAATCCAAGCCTGTGAGCGTGGCTGTCAGTCTGGGAAATTGTTCCTGTTAGGAACGTAAAACGTCAACATTTGAAAGTGTACATAGTTTTGTGTATTAAGGTTTTATGGCTGTATTGGAGGTGTGTTTATTTTCTTCTTTGAGGACTTTGAACAAAACAAAAAGTTTTGTAAGATGTGACAGGTTCAAATGGATATGACAAGAAACAACGGTATAAAAGATCAACCTACCAGACATTAGTGTACGCATGTAATACAGAAGCTGAAACTAGCCACTTAACAAAAAAGCTGCAGAACATACAAGTTATAATAATAACTTTTTAACACAATGACACTTTATTATCTTTAAATGTAAATGGTCTCACAGATGCATACAAAAATGAGCAGTGAACTGTATTAAAATGTACATTGCAAATAGCTATGCTACAGGAGACACATCTGAAAAGAACTGAGCATGTGAATTTGATAACGAAAGGTTTTCAGAACAGTTATTCAGCTGAATACCTGGGACAAAAGAAAAGAGTAATACTTATATTAATTGCAAGAGAAGCTCCAATAGTGATAGAAGAGAATAAAAATGTAATAATGGTAAATTTGCAGCACTAAGTGGCTACTGTCAAGGGTGGAGGATATTCCACTTAAAACTGCTATGATGGAGCTTAAGCAAATTCTGGAATAAATAATCAGCTTTCAGTAGAGAATATTTCTTTTAGGTGGAGACTGGAATTTAATTTGCATTAGTGAAGATGTATTTCAGGGCCCATAAGGGAAAATATAACAAAGGAGGGCAGCTTTTTGAAAAAAAATCTATGAAAATATTTGGCATGGAAGTTGTGAATTCATTAGTAGGAGTTCAAAATGAATTTACATATAATTCTTCAAGATACAAAAGTGGGCAAGGCTAGACAGAACTTATATTCATTGATGCTCATCCAATGTACATTTCAGATCATACACCAATAATAACTGGCACTGCTGCTTTCCCACCTAACTGTTGAAAAGTGAAGAATTTAAGGAATGGGATGTGGAAATCATTTGGGATTTATCACAGAATGTAGAAATTTCTTCTGAAAATAAACTAAGTGGTGGCATAAAATTAAAATGGAGTTTAAAAATAGGGTGGAAATAATAGAAAGACAGATATGGTTAAGAAGTAATAAGAATTGTTTAGCTGGACTGACAAAAATTAAAGTAGTGCAGAATGGGGGAACTTCACAGTACAAGAAGAGGAGGAGCAATTGCAGAATGTTAAAAAATAATGAATGACCTTGATAATGAGTGCTGATTTAGGTTTCTTTTTGGGGATAAACTCTTGGCTAGGCTTGTAAGGGCCCCAGGGCCATTAGCCTAGTAATCTCTTATGATAATATCCATGAGTTTAGAAAGACTGATGTTAAGCAACTATTTTTGATAACTCCAGAGCACAAAAAAAGTTTAGCACAACGACTCATGCAACAGAATGTAGAAAGGGTTGTCACCAAGCTTAGGGAGCCTATAACAAGGAGATAACAGGAGAGCCTATAGAGGTAATAGAAACATTTCGGAAATATTATGAAAAGCTGTATAAAGTAGAGAAATACAGAAATCAAGAAAAGGTGCAAATAGAGATGTTTATGGAAGAATAAAATTGATGAGGCTCAATTACTAACAGGATAGGAAGAGATGAGACAAAAATGGTGATGTATAGCCAATTAACAAGTGAGTCCCCAGGAATAGATGATACTCCTGTAGAAGTTTGGAAGGAAAAATGATAAAGATCTGGGAGGTTTTGTTTAACAGTATTTTAAGAGAAGGAGAAGCACCAACATCCTGGAAGTTAGTGGTGGTGGCTGTTATACCTAAAGAGGGTAAAGATCCATCAGCTCTAGCTTCATACAGGTCAAGTCAATCCTAAACCATGATTATAAAGTGTTTTATGTCTATAGTGGCTAAAAGAATTGCAAAGGTGATGCCAAAATTGATATGAATCAATGTGGTTTTGTGGGGGAGAACCAAACACTTGACAGCATTAATAGAACAATAATGATCCAGAGGGCAGCAGAATGTAAGAAAATACCACTACTATTTGTGGGTATTGATGCAGAGAAAGCATTTGACAGAGTAAGCTGGAAGTTTATGAGCATGGCATTGGACGCATTTGCATTCCCTGATAAAATTATAAGTCTGATAAGGAGGACATTTGAGGGATCATAGGTGAAAATTAAAGTGGGTGCGTTCCTCTCTTCTGTTTGAGCAGAGGAACTAGGCAGGGGGCGTCCTCTTTCCCCTTTGTTCCTTGCATTATATTTAGAACCACTGGCAAAGAAAATAAGGGACTCAGAAATTCAAGGATATAATTGGTATGGTAGTCAAGAAAACCTGACTCTATTTGCAGCTGATATTATTTTATACCTGATAAAACCAGAAAATGACATTTCAGTGTTGTGGAACATTTGAAACATTTTCAAGTCTTTTCAGGATAAAAAAATAATGAAGCTATAACAAAGGCAATAGCTGTAATTTATGTACCCACACATGAATTGCTTCTGCAATATTCATATTTATAGGGATATGATGAAATAAAGTGCTTAGGAGTATGGATTAAAAAGGATTCTGGTGTGGCAGTTAAGGATATGTGGGAAGAGACTAAAAAGATAATACAAAAACTGAGAAACTGGAAGCTCTAATTTATGTATAGCAAAATGCAAGCAGTTAAAATGTTTTTAGTTCCTTTAGTTTTATACACAGCTCAAGCATATTTTATCAACCAGAGGAGAAGTCAGGGACAGCAATTAATAAAGACCTGAATAATTTTATCTAGGAAGAGAAGATGGCAAAAGTCAAGTGGGATAAGATGATCCTATTAATAGAACAAGGCAGTTTGGGATTGCCCAATTTGAAGTATTTCAGAGCTACACAGTTAGGACCCATATACAGAGCACAAGCAAAAAGTTATAATTCAATGTGGAAAGGAATGGTGACAAAATGGGGAGAAGCTCAAGAAACAAGGAAAGACTGGGATTTTGGATGCAGATCCTTAAGAAGATTAACAATAACCATACAGAATATTATATTCATAAAGTAGCAGAAAGTATTTTAAGAACTAAGCCAATGTGAGAATGGAGAAAGGAGATTCTGCCTATAGTGATGTCTGGAATTAGGGACACAGACAACAGGGAGTTGGAATTTATTGGAGAAAACTGGCAAAAGAATCAAGGTATTTGGAACAAATAATTAGAGAAGGAAAGGTAACAGATTGGGAAAAGGCCAAGAATTTATTTGGACTGCAGGCTAGAGATTGCCTTTCCTATCAAGGATTGATATCAGAGTATTGGCAAACAGATAGAAATAGGGGTATCCTAAGCGAAAGACCAGCACAGATAGAGTTTTTAGTAGAATCAAGAACAAAAGCTGCTGTTAAAAAAGGAATTAGTAGAGCACAAAATATTACAAGATAACTATAAGAATCAGCCAGAGAAGGTTAGTAAGGATTGGGAAGAGTGATTGGATAAGTAATTCACAAAGAAACAATGGGGGGATATATGTATGTATCCTATGTATGCAACAAAGTCTAGAATATTAAGAATCTTAGTGTTTAAAAAGGTATTTTTATACTCCAAGTAGACTCCAAATATTTTTTCCTCAGGTAGACAGCAAATGTGGTAGGTGTGATGGGGAAAAAAGAGGTAACTGGGGACATATTTTCTGGGAGTGTAATGAGTTGGTAGACTTTAAAAATTCCTTGCAGACTACTCTATCAGGAATATAGAGTGAGCAAACTGGTTTAACTAAGGAAAATATTTTTTGAGGTATGATGCAAAATCAAAATTGCCTAGACATAATAAGGCCTTGATGAGTCTAATTATGGTGGCTGCCAAAAAAGCAATTGCTAGAAAATGGAAATCAAACTCTAAATCAGCTGTACTAGAAAAAGTGACTATGGTAGCAGAGATAAAACATCTGGAAACAGGATCTTTAGAAAAGGGTAAGAGCAAATTACATGGAAAAATGGGAATTGTGGGAACAATACATACAGAGGATGAATGAGGTTTAAAAGAAGGCAGAAGTTGAATGCGCTATGTAATGTCTGACTGATAGTGATTAGATAGATTATAAATGATATAGCAAAATGGTTATATAAATGTATGATTGCCTATGTCATAAGTGGTAATATAATCCAAATTTTTCTTGTTTAAAAAAAGAAGCTCTTTGGTAGGAATGAGAAGATTGTCTACATAAAGAAATATCTGAATTGCTCGAAGTTTGTAGAAGATAATGATAGGAGTTAGACACTTTAGTCTTTCCACTGCCTCAAGGGTATTTACAAAGGGTAAAGCAAAAAGATGAAAGTGATATGAGGAAGGACAAAATCTTAAGATTTTCTTGTAATGCAGATGACTAGGAATATGAAGATAAGCATCCTTTAATTTTTCAGTATCACAAAGGACGCTTGTGGATGTATCATTGGAAGTAAGGACTGAAGAGTCAACATACTGAAAATATGACTTAAAAAAGGTGTTCAGGAAAGAGAGATCCATAATAGCTCTCCAGGTGCACACCAGAAGCATTCTCGAGTAAAAACCTGTTTTCTCTAATTGTGGAGGGACAATTCTACTGTCCCCTGAGCAAGAAGGTCATGAAGAAGTGGTAGAATAAGATTCATCTGTCTTTGATGGGGCTGTGGAAAGCCTGGTGGTCGAGAGAAAGCATTTCAATACATTTTATAACCACCTTGAATGATGAATAGAACCCATTTATCCAAAGTTATTGACTTCCAAACTAGCAGGGAAAGACAATTTCTGAGATAAAGGAATCTGAGAATGCCCAAAGTGGGATAGGTTGGGAAGAGAAGTCAGACAGCCATAAGGAAGGTGATTTGTCTGGGAAGGAAGATTTTGAAGCCTGGAACTCTGCTGACATTTGTCCAGAAAATCTTTCCCTTCTCAGAAGACTTTAAATCCTTGCGAATAAAAATACCAACCTTGGAAAGATAAATATCCCTGAAATATAGGAATAGGAGAAAAAGAAAGAAAGAGAAATAAAAGATCCATTTAACGGCCTGCATGATTTTTCCCTTCTCCTGTAAAGTCTTGAATAGCTTTGAAGCTGCAGAACCAAAAAGACCCTGCTTATCCAAAGGGCAGTCCAGCAGTTTAGCTTTGCCATCCTCAGGTAAAGGTTGAAATCTAAGCCAAGAAAACCTACAACAAAATAAACCAGTGCTAGCAGCCCTGGAAGGGACATCTGCAGCATAACTGTATTTTATGGAATGCCTGGAAACTTGAGAAGAAGAGTTAAGAAGACAGTGCAAAAGACTTAGCTTCTGAACTATCAAAATCTGATAACACCTTACAAAAGTTATCCAAAATAGACAAAATATACTGGATCATATAGATCTGGTAATTAAAAGGTATAAAAGTTAACATGGTAGAAGTATAAATGTTTTGCCATAATGATGGATTTTCTGCCTTTTATCTGTAGGCAAAACATTAGAAAAAATGAAGAAAGGAGCTTAGGAGCTTTTCAGTGGAAAGAGTGATCACAGATGGATTAGAATTTGAGTTCTTGTATCAAAACGTAAACAAATCAAACACCTTGTAGAACCTTTCAGGTCTCTCAGGAGCAGGTGGCCAAGACACAAGCTTAAGGGAAGATGTGGTGAAAGAATCCAACAGAGCTTAGGCACACCCATTTCCAGCAAAGCATAGACTTCCTCTGAATATCAGATAATGGAGAATCTTCCCACTGAAAATACTGCATCATGTTGGTAATGGTGTCCTCAAAAGAATGTCCCTCCAAAGGAGGAATCTGGGAGCAAAGTATCTTTATAACTCCAGGCATAAGTCACAAAGGAATGAATTTGGAAAAAATAACCCAAGGAATCATCAACATTAGAATCCAATTCCCCCTCTTATTTGGATTCCTCCCTTTGCATTTTGATTGGAGAAGGAGAAGAAGGTGGACAAATAGCAGGGACAGGAAAGAAGGCAGCTTTAAAGACAAAATAGTCTTTAATGACCCAAGTGAGGGGGCACATATCCTAATGTACCTCATTCTAGAAACTGGGAACTTCTTCTGTAACTAAGTTTTGGTATGCAGTCTGGTCCCTCTTAAATTACAAACCCAAGTTCCTCCTTCTTGGCCAGAGAGGACAAACAGTCAGATCTGTGATACAGCTGCAATATATTGCCCTCAGATGAAGTTGCAATAGAGGGAGCATCACCCAGACAATCTGTGTCTTGTCAAGAGATACAACAGTGACAATTTGGTCTGTCTATGCAGCATAAGTCTCTAACCCAAGTTTCTATCACTACTACTACTCATCAAAGGGATACCAGCAGCAGAGAACTCAGACACCATCTTACTTTGGAAAAATACTTTGAGTTCCTGATTCTTGTGGTAAGTTTTCAAAGAAGGCAGAGTAAAACACCAAGTCTTAGGCACAAATGCCTGACAGATACAACAATCCCTACAACCATGTTGAGTACCCAGAAAAACAAACACGGTACAGTGATCTCTGTGAGGGATCTGTCTCCGACAATAACATTTCCCTCTATTCAGTGACATGCACAAAAAAAAAAAAACTTATCAAGTACGAAAAAAAAAAAAAAACCAGAAAAGGGGAGGGCCCCAACTGGGGTACTTACATGCCCAACATCCGAGGAAGAGAGACAGATGGTATGGCTGACAGCCCAAAGAATTAGCAGTAGTTCAGTACTTGGATGGATGCAATAAAGTTCCACGTTACCTTATGTCCATACATCCCTTATGTACCTCTGGCTTGGTTAGATTGAGGTCATACAGACATAATACACAAGGGGAGGACTCCAAGGCTTCGGAATGCTGGTTGGATGTACAGCTACTCTTGGCAGGATATTATATTAGTTAATAATATTGCAACAGTGATCATGGAAAGATATCAAAATGTTTATATGAAACATGTTTCATAAGCATATATATGCTACTTGCTTGTAAACAGTAAAAATGCCAAACAAAGCTCCCGGTTTACACAAACACACAAGATTAAGCCCAAAATTACAAAAAAAAAAAAAAAAAATTACAAATGTAACATCATTCAGCACATCAATTTACAAAATGAGCTGTATTTTATTTGTGCTTTCTTTTGTTAAATTTAGTTTTACTAGCAATTAAAAAAAGTCCCACACACTTAGAATTTGATCTGTCTGCATAAATATATATATTCTGCAGTTTCTTTTTAAATATCTTATATACATATGTTCTTCACTCTGGTTCCTGGTTTGAGTGCCTTTTCCATCAAGTCTGGACTCCCTCATTAAGCAAGCAAATCCTGTAGCTTTAGAGGGGGTGAATACCATTACTTTGGTTTTAGAGGCATTGAGTACAAGGTGATTTGTTTTCATCCATTGTTCTGTGGTTGAGAATGCATCTTGAGTAAGCTTTAGCAGTGTGGGGATGGAGGTAGCAGAGCAGATTATAGTTGAATAATCTGCGTATTGGATAATTTTAGTTGAAGGGATAGAGTTATGGAAATAGTTTATGAATATATTAAAAAGCAGGGGACCCAGTATAGATCCTTGGGGAACGCCGGTTGGGGTATTGATGAAAGGGGAGGTGGCTTTTTTCCATCTCACTGCCTGATATCTATTGGATAAGTAGCTAGTGAACCAGTTCAGAGAAGAGGGTGACAAGTTTAGCTTGGAGAGTTTAGTTAGTAATAAATTGTGGGAGATAGTATCAAAGGCTTTAGAGAAGTCTAGTAGGAGGGTAGAGACAATGTGTCCTGGGCTTTGTTCACAGCTTCCAGGAAGGAGAGTAGGGCGGTCATAGTACTGAGTCTTGGTCTGAAACCATGCTGTGTTGGAGTTAGTAGGTTATTGTCTAAGAGGTATAGTAGGAGTTGTAGGTGAATACACTTTTCTAAAAGTTTAGAGATAGGAGATAGAATAGCGATGGGACAGAAATTAGTAATATTGTTATTGATGCCTCCTTTGTGCAATGGAACAACAAAAGCCTTTTTCCAGATTTGGGGTACCAAGCTTTCTTGAATGGAATGGTTGATTAAAATGCTGATGGGGTAGGCAATGGCTTCAGCAGCTATACTGAGAAAGTAAGAAGGAATGTTATCAGGGGCATTAGAGCATGGTTTTAGTTTCTGCAGTAGTTTTTTTATGGTGGATGTGGGTATAGGTTTTAGTGAGAATGGTGGGGGAGGGGGGGATTTGAGAATGTTGATGATGGAGTGGAGATAGGGGGGATGGGCAGTGGTGAGGGGTGAAAAGTTGGTACGGGAGGATTGGGGTGTAGTGGGGGGTATGGTGGGGTTTGAAGATGAAAAGGATGAGGTTAGTTTGGAGATAGAATCAATGAAGAAGGTGTTGAATTGAGTGGCCAAGTCTATGTCAGGAGTGTTAGGGTCTGGGCTCGGGTTATCTGGTTTGTTGGGATTGAGGAGGGTAGACATGCATTTCCAAAATTTTTGAGGGTTTGTTTTGTTGTTGTTTTGGATTATGGAGAAGTAATTTTGTCTCTCGGAGATGATAAGTTTTTTTACTTTGTGAGTGTTTTGTATTCGTTATGGGCTAGGGGAGTCCTATGTTTCTGATATGATGAACATGCCTTATCTCAAAGGTGCATAGTTACTAGTGTGTTTTTTGTTAGCCAAGGGGCAGTTTTGTTTTTTATTCATTTTGTTTTTATGGGGGCTTGTTGCTCTAAGAGGTTTAGAAAAGTTGAGTTAAAGTGGGCGACAGCCTGTTCCAGGGGTAGAGTTTTTAGAGTGTACCAGTTGATTGCTTTTAGAGAGTTGGAAAAGGTAGTGGGGTTAAAGTTTTTTTGGCAGCGAGTAGTAATAAAATTGTGAGTAAGATGTAGGGGTGAAGTTAGTCGGTGTGTGAATGTGGGCAAGTGGTCACTAAGGGAATCAGGCAGGGTGCCACTATGTGAGAAGTAATGAGGGTGGGAGACTAATATCCAGTCTAGGATACTATCACTGGTGAGGTTTTTTGAGGGCCGAGTTATGGAGTTGATCAGTTGAGAAAAGTTGTAAAGATTAATGTTAAGTGGATTTGTGGGAGACTGTATTGCAGACCAATTAATATTCATGTCACCCATAAGTATAGTTTCATTGTTAATGTTATTGGAAAGCCAGGAGAGGATATCTTCTAGTGTAGAAATATTGTTGCCTGGGGGGATGTAGAGGGAGGCTATGCATATGTGTTTGTGTTTATTTACTTGAAGCAGAGCCGGGAGTAGTTCTGCATTATTGAATTGGGGAGTTGGTTTGTTGTAAGGGGTAACTGTTAAGGAGGATAGGTATAGAAGGGCTACTCCACCTCCTTTTTTGTTTGTTCTATCTTTTCTGATTATAGAGTAGTTGGGTGGAATTATTTCTGAATCTTTTATATGAGGTTTTAACCAAGTTTCAGAGATGGACAAAATGTCTGTTTTGTTATATGTAAGCCAGGCATGCAGATTAGGGATTTTGTTAACTATACTTTGGGCGTTTAAGAAGGTGAGTAGTATGGATTTATCCATTGGCGGGGATGAGGATGGGCCTGGGTTGGGGTGTATGTCTCCTAATAATAGAATAGAAGTCAGATATAGCATTAGGTTGGGGAGGTACTTTGTTTGCTTAGAGATGGGGTTGAGTTTAGCTAGATTTAAGGTAGTTGTTGTAGGGTTCGGATAGTTGTGAGGAGTAATAAGTTTATAAGAGAAGAAAAGATGGTGTTTTATGGGGTATAAGCATGGAGAGATTGGGAAGTGTGAATGTAAGACAGGTAGGTTAAGATGGTTAGTAGTATGAAAGAATGGAGTGTGGTTATAGTTAGTTGGCAGGGTCAGGTAGTAGATATAGGATATGTTGAGGAACAGTAGTAGATGAGTACAGAAGGATATGGCTTTTGAGAGCATAGTGGGAAAGGATATTGAGGGAAGGTATGCTGTGGGTGGCTAGTTTACTAGGTATGTGAGTTATAAATTTTGGGAGGAGACAAAGAGGGGAGGTATGGAAGAGTATTGGTGAAAAGAGGGGAGGAGTAAGAAGTGGGTGTGGAAGAGAGGAGGTTACTAGTTAGTTGGGGTGGGGTGATGGGTGTGGCTAAAGGGTATAAATGTAGAGGTGTTGGGGGTGGGTGGGAATTGGGGGCAGGGTAGGGGAGCAGAGTGAGCCCGCAGGGCGAACGGAGCGGGTAGACCCAAGGGAAGGCTAAGGGTGAACAAGAATCAATCTGTGGATCACTAGTAGCTGAAGGTAAGTCCAGGGGACAGGGATTAGGTGGGATGGGGTGGGTCTAGAGTTGAGAGAGGGGAGTAGAATAAAGTTTATTATAGATCAAAGCAGATAGCCAAATAAATAATTAAGAGATAGGAAAAATAAAGAAGTCATGAAACAGGAATTATGAGGAGAGGATGCCACCTAGTGGACAAATACTATAGTACACCTGTGGCTCCACAAGGACAGATCCCTTGAGTGGGAGGATAAGGGGGAGTCTTTTGTAGACCGCTGCAATTGTTCTTGTGTGGAGGGGGAGGATTAGAATAGACCAGAAAAGTGGTGGATAGCAGTAGTATGATGAAAAGGGCTGGCCCTGATTTCACAGATATGCAAGTCTACAGAAAAAATAAGAAAAGACAGTAGTTACTCTGACCTGCTTGTTTTGCATACCTGTCTTATTGAAATAAAATAAGCCGATTTTACCAAGGAGTTATGTGGAAATTAGGAAGACAATAATTTATGAGAGTAAAGGTTTAGTAGAACTAGAGAAACAGCAGAGCATACAAATAGTACAGCATCTAAAGACAGATTGCAGTTAGAAGTACAGAATGGGGGGGGGGGCAGCTAATGTTCTGAAACAATAAGAAAATCAGTAGGTACTTTGGACTTACTTGTTTTGCATACCTTTCTTTTGAAATAAAATAAACACTTGTAACCAGGAGTATGTGGGATTTAGAAAGACCACAAGTTATAGGAGAAAGGGTTTAGTAATACTAGAAAACAGCAGAGCTTTCAAATAGTTGAAACAGCTTGCAAAGGGAGACTGCTGTTAGAAAGTACAGTATGGGGAGGGGCAAACTAACGTCTGTGATGGAGTGCTTTACTTAAAAATAGGAATTAAACAAGGGCTAGCAATTAATTTGGTCTGGAGGATAAAACATACTTTTTGTATATTTTGAAAATAACACTCATTCCAAGGTTGCCTGATTCTGTTAAAGAGCACTGCAGGCCAATAGATCGAACTTGGCTTGGTGGGTATCCAGGGAAAGAAGAATTAAAAGGAGAAGCTGGGAAGAAAAATAATCAAAACTGTTAAAAAACAAGCTGATAACAGAGGAGTGGAAAGAAAAGGAAAAACTAGGTAATCTATACACAGATAAAGACAGAGTTGTAAGAGGAGAGGATAAATTTTTGGCCTGCTGACACGGACTGTAAAGTATGGCATAAAGCTAATGGGAATCAGTGTGTAAATACTATAAAGTATAGTATAGTATAAAGCAGAGTTGGCCATTTTTCCATTTATCTCTGCTGCATTGGATTAGTAAACTTAGTCTTTGTATGTAAACACTTAACCTCCATTGTTTTTATACACACACACACACACACACACATATATATATATATAGATAGATAGATATATACATATATATATATATATATATATATATATATATATATATATATATATATATATATATATATATATAGATCGGTCTACTTTGTTTGGTAGAAAACACATTTGTTCGAAATTCACTTGACTGAAAACTCATATGGCCGAAACTCATTTCATCGAAAGTTATATATGGCCTTTACCCCACTGTAGTGCAATCTTGGAGTTAGAATATAAAATAAGGGGGGAGTGTGGGGAGCACAGCCCCCCACTTATTTTAAATGTTTTAAACCATATACATATATATTGACAAGTGCAATGAGCAACTCTTTCCACAAGACAATATAAACTCAAACTTTGCGGGGAGTTACAGCTCCTCCAGCAGTAGGTTATTCTAAAAGCCTGAAATACACACTCTTCAGTTCCATCAAACAAAATCTTCATCTTAATGTAGGGTTTGGCTTTATTGGCTTGAATATACTTCAAGTCTTAGAAAGTAAAAAGTCATGGGTATTCAGAAGCTGAAACACTGGTATGTCCTTAAGGAGTAATTTGCACATCTCCCATGTGCCTCTACTAGAGTAGATTTAAGGAATTACATAGTGAAGACTGGCTTGCCTAGGTTTTTCTGAATGGTATGTTTATGTGACCTTTTTGCCCTTTGGTTTATATACACATATATATATATATATATATATATATATATATATATATATATATATATATATATATATATATATATATATATATATATATATATATATATATATATATATATATATATATATATATATATATATGGCTCTCTGAATCACAACTTATTTTAAACCCAAATAAGACTAAGCTTATGATTTTTCCACTTACACATTCTATTTATAACTTTACATTCAACATCACCTCCAACAATAATATAGTCATATCTCCAGTTAATCACACTAAGCTACTAGGGCTGGAAACTGACAACATAAAAATTTGACATACATATATCCAATACCATAAAGAAAGTGCATAAGAAACTTGCTATGCTATACAGAAATAAACAGTTTGTAACAGACTCCACTATAGCCATCATTGCATGTAACCACCTCTTCTCCACTGTTTTGTATGCATCAACAGTCCTCACCAATCTTAGAAAATCGGATCATTCTAAACTGCAAGCATGTTATAATAAAATTGCCAAATTTCCAACAAATTCTCCTCATAGAACACATCACTGCATTTCCCTTACTGGCTGGAACTTCCCCATCTCATTCTTTACAATCAACTTGTACTAACCCACAAATTAAGTCCCTACCCTGAAAAAAACCCTGTATTACAAAACTTACTACACCCAAGTACCGAAGGCAGGATCCTATGATTTAATCAAAAGCTCCTTTTAGATGTGACCAAAGTTAATAACTCTGCAGGTATGTCCTTCTATAGCTACATTATTGCCAAACACTGGAAAAGCCTTCCCACCAACATCACTGATTCAACTTCCACTGCTTACTTTAAAACAGCCTTAAAATCTCATCTGTTGCATTCTTGGCTCTGTAACTGCGATAGTCTGCTTGATCTAATTAGATTGGTACCCTGGAAACTGCATAATATTCCTAATAATGTAAATGTACTTGGGAATTGTGATGATTAGTAATTTCCTACTGCTCTAACATTTTTGTGATGTTTTTCAAAATGTCTTATGTATTTATAATTGTCAGTTGTTAATGTTTTACACTGTATGTGGAGCTTTTTTCCCCAGGCCTCCACTGAAAAAGGACCTATGTTCAGTCGGACTTTCCCGGTAAACAAATGAAAAATAATAATATATGTCTGTGTGTGTATATATATATATATATATATATATATATATATATATATATATATATATATATATATATATATATATATATATATGGGTCTTGGATATCCTGTTGAAATGATAGAATGCTGACACCCAGGAGATGTCAGAGCGCTGACTGGAGAAATATCAGCATGCTCTGCGAGATTGAACCAGAAAAGACTAACTACACCAACAGCACCTGTTTTGCAACTGGGGAAACCCCCCTGCACCACCCACACCCCCTACTAATTATACATACTAACTCCAAGGTCACACAATCCCTGAGGAAGAGAAATATTCCCCTACCCCAGGGATTGTTGATCTCGCACACCTGTCGACCACCTGTCTGTGCTGACCAAACAGTGCCAATCTCTTGGGTATCAGCATTACGTCTTTTCAACAGGCTGTCTGACACACACTGTATAATATGTAAACATGCGCACACACATATATAAACATGATATCTTGTGTGTTGGAGATAGTGTGCCTTTACAACTGAGTAAAGTGACTTTTGCTAGTAAAATTCTTGCAACACTTTAGATAGGAAATTCATTGTATTAGACAGTTAATGGAATAGTAATTGGAAACTGGCTCCTCAGTTAGAGGTTAATTGTGGACAAGATGAGGGGTTCTTACCAAAGATTCATAGATTTGGAAGGCTCATTATGGGTTCAGCCAGATGAAAGTTCAAATGAAGATTTTGTTTGGTGGAGCTGAAGGGCATTTTTGTCAGACATTTAGAAGAGCTGAAGGGGAAACCTAGAACTATGCCTGGGTGATGAATACCTCTGTAGACCTTATTCAAGGCACCGGAAATAATGCACATTTTTCTGGGGACTTATTTTGGGAAACTAAGTAAAATCTTTGTTTCACTTTCAGTTTGGTTTTACAGTAGAGAGTAGGGTTGCCACCCCTCCATTTTTTTTCCGGACTATCCGGAAATCAAACTGATTCTCTGGTAGTCCGGAAAACACTGTACAAACTATGGTATTCTGTTTCAAAAAGGAAACAGACTATCGGAGTTTGTAAATCGGCTGATTTACTGTTTTTTTTACAGAAAAGCATAGTAAATCAGTCAAAAGCAGGCAGCAGGAATGGGAAAAGGGGAGTTTCCCACTGTGTGATGTCATTGTGATATCACACAATGGGCAGAATGTGGGTGAGAGAGGGGGTGGGTGGAGTTACTGATGATGCCAGGGGTGTGGCTTTACTCCGGTTTTAGCCACGACGAAAGGTGACAACCCTAGTAGAGAGTCGATTATCCAAACTAAGTGGGACCTAGGGTAGTTCAAATAATCAAACATAAAACTTAACTAGATAAAAAAACTTTTAAAAATGTTTTTTTTTTCTGCATGCAGGAATACACTTTTCAACCATTCAGCAATTCCAGTGGACAATAAAGAATATTTTTCACACGTGAGCAGGCTACAATCTCAAAAAACACGCACAAGTGAATATGTATAATGTTGACATATTCAGACTTTATGATTTTTCCTACCTGAAAACTTTGGAAGGCTGTGTTTGGGTAATTGATGTTTTGGATAATCAGCGTTTGGATGATCGACTCTCTACTGTATTTTATATTTTTTATTTAAACATTTGTTAGTCAGATGGGTGCTTTGGTCCAAAGACCATGTTCAGGGATAACCAAGTCCAGAAGTCCAGTGGACTGCATTGCAAACAGAATACAGTAATATACAATGGTTTGAAATACAAAATAGCTAATAAAGAGCCCCCTTTTACAACTATTTAAAATTGATGAAATACAAAATGTACCAAACATGTTATTAAGGTGGAAACATCTCAGTATATATTTCATAAGTTTAGCAAGTTCTTAAATTCTGCTAAAATAAACCTGTGTTTTATATATCCCTTCTTGAGTATTTTATAGATTTACAATATATGTATTCAATTTGTGCATGTCCTGTCATATTCTGCCTTTACAGATCACTACAAAGTTATATGCTCTTCCCTGAGGTAATGCATTTCTAAGCCATGTAACTTTAGTGTTCTCTTCCAGTCACATTCTATCAATTAGAGATCAGTATAATGTCTGTGTCTCTGTGTATGTACTCTCTAGTTTGCATACATATGTAGGAGTCATGTTTCTTCAGAAAGATTCTGATTTTTGAGGATCAACTTAATCTCCATAAAATTCTATTTTCAACCTGAATACTATAACATAAGTAAACTTTAAAATTTGTCCCAGCTAAACAAGCATATTTTTGTCTACATTGTAGAAGTGAGAAACTTCGCTGGATATCAGCACTGACATTTCCAAAGAAACAGCTGACCTTTGCAGAATATCAAGGTAAGACTGTCAAGACTAAGGGTTGTTCTGCATATAAACCTTTTATGAATGAAAGGAACATAAAATATTAATCAACTGTTTATAACAAGATGACTGAGTAAAGTCAATAATACCTTCCTCTGCCTCTTAACTATAATCCTTAAAAGTTGTTTGTTCTGCATTTTAAACTTGATTTTCACTGTCACTTATTTTAAGTGTCTCTGCAAATGTTAGCTTCCTGGCTGGCAAGATAATTGACTTCTACTGTTTGGCCTTACTTTGAATTGAAAAAAAAAGTCCCAGTTATGAGTACCTGTTCAGTCTCAAAGGAAAAAAATCAAAAACAGGAATTCTTAAGTAATATTTCACAACATATATGATGTTTAGCATATTAAAAAAGCTATATTTCTTGTAGTTCTCTACTATAA
This sequence comes from Protopterus annectens, assembly GCF_019279795.1. Lineage (NCBI taxonomy): Eukaryota > Metazoa > Chordata > Ceratodontiformes > Protopteridae > Protopterus > Protopterus annectens. The sequence goes on along the minus strand of NC_056741.1, from coordinate 362,655,248 downwards.
ATGCATTATAAGAGATTTAAAATACTAAAATATAAGTAAAATTATAACAGTACATTAATTATACTGCCAGAGTATTAAAGTCACCTCAATTCATAACAGGTATGAAAATACTAAATATTATGGCATCACAGGATCATAGGAGGTTACTAGGCTAACGGCCCCAGGGCCCTTACAAGCCTAGCCAAGTTCAACCTGTGTTCCCAAGGGTGTCTGGTTCAAGCAGACACTAAAATCAGCACCTTTTGCCCCTGTCCAAGAGGGACACAGGTGGAACCCCTGGGGTGAATTTGCAGTTACTCATCCAATCATCCAAACTGCACTTAAATAGGGCGAACGAGGGGCTTTGTTTAACATGAATAGGAAGCTTGTTCCAAAGGTGGGGCAACTTCTGTGAGACAAATCTGTCTCTCCAGCAAGTTCTGTTGATGTCACATACCAGGTTAAGGTCCTTTGAGCGAGTGATCCCATGTGCCATTTGACTTGCGAATGTGCAGCATTTCCATTAAAGATGTGTCAGAGATTGCTCTATATGCAAGACACAGGTCTCCTCTGAGCAGTCTGTATGACACAGAGTAAAGTGACAATGATTTCAGTCTGTCCACATAAGACAGATCTTGAAGACCCTGAATTTTCTTAGTAAGGAACCTTTGTGGTCTCTCAAATTGCTGCAGGTGTTTGGAAAGGAACTTACCAAAGGGAGCTCTCTACTCTATTATTGGCCCAATGAGAGAAGACTAAAGGGGGGTTATAACGTCTTTTTTTCTGGATGCAATTCCATTTACTTATGAGATGAGCAATATAAAATGCCCTTCTTACCACTGTGGAGACATGGTGATTGAAGTTAAGGTTGCTGTCAACCTGTGTGCCCAGACCTCTCACCACTGACTGTGTGCTTAGGACATTGCTATTGATGTGATAGTTTACAGGAACATCACCCTTGGCTAAGGGGATGATGATGATGATGCATTTTTTTTTTGCATTCAGTTTAAGACCATGACTTTGGCACCTGTCATTAGTCTGCATAAGACCTTTTTGCAGGATGTTGACATCGCTAGAGGTTTCAGTGATCACTCCCACTTTGCAGTCATCAGCAAACTTTGTCAGCCACAGTCCTTTAGTTTTAGCCTGTATTTTGTAGAAGTAGATTCCTAACAGTAGGGGTCCCAGAACTGATACCTGTGGAACACCACTGGTTACAGGTCTGCTGGAGGAGGTTGAGTCCCCTATTTTGACCGTATGAGTTCTATCAATGAGTCATTTTGCAACCCACCTGACAATATATGGGTTGATACCCAGCTGGATGAGTTTATCAATGACGCGTGAGTGGGGGATTGTGTCAAAGGGCTCGGCTAAGTCTAGGTAGACTGTATGCACTGATTTGCCCTCATCTAGGGGGGCTTTGATGACTGCCTCAAAGAAGTCCACCAAGTTTAACAGGCATGATCTCCCCTTGACAAAGCCAAACGGGATGGGGTTGAGCATTTGGAGATTTCCTATATCTTTGTTAATAAGGTCCATGATGAATTTGTTCCATGGCCTTGCTGATAAAGCTGGTCAGGCTAATGGGTCTATAGTTCCCAGGGTCCATGGATGCACCCCCTTTGTGCAAAGAGATGACAGTAGCTGTTATCCATTCTGCTGGGACAAAGCCAGTGCTTAGGCTGTGACTGACAAGTGTGCTCAATGGTGATGCTAATTCCTGTTTTAATCCATGTAGAACACAGCCCAGGATGTTGTCTGGTCCCATAAAAGCTGTGTTTTTGGCCTTGGAGAGGGCATTCAAGACCTGTTCCTTGGAGATACTAGGTGGGGGACAGGTGTTAGGGATGCATTGGGGTATATGTGGCGGGGACAGGGGAATGAAGTTTTTACTGAACCTGTCAGCCAGCAGGTTTGCTATATCCACAGGTTCTGTATATTACTAATAGTTATTTGGTGGCTTCTTGAATATAGTTATGAATCCCTTTTCTGCCTATTCTGTTAATAAGATTGATCTCTGCAATCTAGCATGATGGCTATATAGAGTAAATGCAGTCATTTTGAGTACTTGTATGGCAGTAGAAGAAGTACATTTTACCAGTGGAATGGAGTCATATTTCAAATTCATGCATTCACTGGTAACATTTCTCTGATTAACCTTTCACTTCTTGAAAAATTAGTTAACTAGAAATGTAAAAAACAAAAATACTAATTATTTTCATACAATATTGCTAAAAATGAAAGACAGCAACATAAACGACAGCCACATAAGCAACAGCAGATCAATCATCACAAGTTCATAAGCGTCTACTATGCATGCAGTCTAAGAGATCACTGAAGAGCCCAGCCCTATCATCCAACTGCCTTGGAGCAGTATCTGGTTAAATTACATGCTCAGAGTCACACATTAGGCAAATGGAGGCTGAGGGATTCAAACCTGTACAAGAAGTAGCAGCTCATTAAGAATGCATAGCCTCAATCCTCTGTGTTGTCAGAGCTAATGAGGGCATTTATGCAGAAAAAAAAGCAGTATATCAAAACCTTTTATGGCCTTTTTTTTTTTCAAGAGAAATCTAGCCCACCTCTACGAACCATCATTAAGACTAGCCATAAAAATGTAGACAAACCATTACTTTGGTTGACCCATAGTGGCAACTTATTCCTCAGGCTGAGAATACACTGTTTCTCTGTAAATGTAATTTCCAAAGACCTCTGTGCACATTTTTGTTCTGATAACTCTCTCTTCCTCCAAGTAACGTCAGGCATGGGCATGGTTTTGCATGAATTGTAAACTGAGCAACAAAAACTGACCATGTAGAAAGTACAGTTGAGATGTTTGAAAGATCACTTGCTGCAGTAGTCTTAGTTATATGGGTTATATTCTTCCACCTTCCAAAGCTTCAGGTCACTTCCCACATGCCCAGATAGTTTCTCAGCTCAAGCTGAGCTGACTAAAATGACAGGTTTTAGCCCCAAGCCCTTCAGAGCTTTCATGCCAACTGAGAGAGGGAACTAATGCCTAAGAGAATATTGCTAGGAAAAGAAAACCATGTCCACACCCTGGCATAAAAACACCTGGAAAAAATGGGGCTGGAGAAAGGAAGCTGTTACAGCAGCAGTGATCATTCAAACATATGTTGTCATGGTACGTTTACTTACACAACTGTACTATGTTCTTCATATTGGTCACTGCTGAGGTAGACTAAGGTAGATTACCATAGCTTAGAATAACCAAGAGGTGGAAGGGGAAAGGTCCAGAAACTCCTGCAGAATAACCCTAGCAAAGCCTGTCCTGGACCTGGAAAAGGAATCTAGTTTATACTGCTCTGTAAAAGTATGTACAGAGGAAAAAGTTGCTGCTTCTAGAATACGTCTAGAGTCCAACCCTTTCCAAAAAGTCAGAGATGAAGGCAAGACCTTGATAGAATGTGCCTTGACCCTGCCTGGAATTTTTTTTTTTTTTTTGCGGTGGGGGAACAACAAGATAATAGCCTGGGGGAACCATTCAGAAATTGTCTACTTTGACACAGGTTGTCCCTTCTTCTTCCCTTCACAAGAAATGAACAACTAATTGTCAGTTCTGAAAAATTAATTTCTATCAAGCAAGTACCAGAGTTGTCTTTGGATGGTTACCTATCAAAACATCTACTCTTCATAACATCTAAACTCAAAACATCAAGACCATAACATCTAAACTTCAAAACATCTAAAACTCATAACATCGAATCTCAAAACATTGAAAACTACAAAGCAACTATAAATAACATCCCACAGAGTTTTTACTATGTTAATTTCCTAACCCCACTATAGTGCATCCTTGAAGTTGGTATATTTAATTTACGGGGGTGTGGAGGCAGAGCCCCCCACTTGGGGGATGCAGGGGGCTTGCTTCCCTGCATAAACGTAGCAAACAGTGTGTGGGATGTTATTTATGGTTGTTTTGTAGTTTTCAATGTTTTTAGATTCAATGTTATGAGCTTTAGATGTTTTGAAGTTTAGATGTTATGTTCTTGATGTTTTGAGTTTAGATGTTATGAAGAGTAGATGTTTTGATAGGTAACCCTATGGACATCCATGGTATGGAATATCCTTTCTACCTCACTTTTAGGTTCTGGAAAGAAAACAGGGAGATGGATAGTTTGGCTTAAAGTAGACTTGAATACCACTTTATGCATAAAAGAATGTTTAATTCTCAAAGAAGCCCTGTCTCTGTGAAAAATGAAATGAAGTTGACCTATGATAAGAACTTGCAACTCTTTCTTCTTGCAGAGGTCAGACTAGTCAGCAAAACCGTATTCCATGTTAAGACCCTCAAGTCAGCCAGATGAGCTGGTTCAAATGGAAGTGTTAGCTTCTCTAACACAAAATTAAAATGCCAAGGAGGAGCCATCAGTTTTCTGAGAGACTTCTTATGTAGCACCCTTTCAAAAATGTTTTGTACATGAGAATGCATTGAAAAAAGGGATGCTGAAATGGCCAATAAATGAAGCTTGACAAAGGAGTTACGATAAGCCATACCCTAGTAACTCATGTAAATACTGAAAAAAAAACAGAGAAACACTAGCTCAGAATGGGTGGTGGTTATTTTGCTGGTACCAACTAGAAAACCTTTTCCATTTGCTTATATGATTTTCTAGTGGCAGGTTGTTTTGCCTGTATTAGTTTAACCTGCTGCACAACCTCAGTAAACATGTGCCCCAAAGAAATAAAGACCCCATCTTCCAGGCAGTTGGCTGCAGTTGCTTGGAGTTGGGATTCTTGTGTGAGTAAATCCAGTCTGTGAGGAAGCTTGTGATAATTGCCCAAGCCAATTCCAAACGAAGGGAGAACCACTGTTGCCTGTGCCAGAATGGAGTCACAACAGTGATATTTGTGGATTCCTTCTGAATCTTCAGAAGTACCCTAGATATGAGTGAAAAAGCAGACAGAAACAATCCTGTCCAAGGAAAATAAAAAGCATTTGTCTTCTAGGACTTCTTGCATGGAGTCCTGGAAGAGAATTTTGCGAGCTGATTGTTTAGAGAGGAGAGAAAAAGAAATATCATGAGGAATCCCACTAATCTGGATCAAATCTTTGAAGATCCCCGATCCAATTTAAATTTGTGAGGGCCAATGTCAGTCTTGTTCAGCTTGTTTGTCATACAGTTTTGCTCTGATAGAATGTGCGATGCCTAGAGAGTGAGATTGTGATGTAAAGTTATATCACAAGCTAACATGACAAGTCTGCATATGAGGTAAGATCTGGTTCCCCTTGCTTGTTTAAGTGTCACATCACTATAGTATTGTCTGTAACTTTATGAGGCGGTCCTAGGGATTACAAAACATTCAGAGAGTTAAGAGCCTTTATAAGAGCTAACATATCTTTTTATACTTATGTACTTTTGTCCATCTTTCTTGTCTCAAAGGCCTTTTACTTTTATTCACCTTGATATACTGCTCCTCAAGCAAAGTCCAATGCGTCTCTAGTAATGACTGCTTTGGAGGAGTGAATGGGAGACTCGATGCAAGAATATTTGATGTCTCCACCAAGGTATTTCTCTTATCACAAATGCCAGAACTGGAGTCTAAAAAGACAAAGGGTGTTGTTGATGCTGGGACCAAAGAGACATCAGATACCATTGCATCTTTCTTATTTGGAGTTTTGCAAAAGGTACCTTGAGAATCATGGCTGTCATGAGACTCAGAATCTTGAGGTATTCCCTAGCTGTGGTAGATGTCTGTGTGGAAAGCCCCAGGAATAAATCTAAATACAGATTTATTTCTTCCTGTGGAAACAGCTCTCTGTGTACTGAGGTGTCTAACAGGCATCCCAGAAACACAATCCTGTGTGATTGAGTCAAAAAAAGATTTTTTAATATTCTCTTAGAATCGCAGTCTGTGTACAAGATCTCTTACCCAACAGTGAGATTCCTGGAAATTTGAAAAGGACTTTGTAAACATAAGCAAGTCTAAATATGGAAAATGTAAATACCCTGCAACGAGTTAGAACTAGAGCTAGAGACTGTGAACAATCTTGGAACAGTAGATAGCCTAAAGAGTAAGGCAGAAAATAGATAATGTGATCCAAACAAATAAAACTTAAAGAAAAAAGAAGTTATGTACTCACCATAACGTTCCATCTGAGTAGTTCTACTTCATTTGTCTTCGACCTGTGGGATACCAGATCCATAGCGGATCCGAGCTGGCAACTTTACTAGCATCTGCTCCAAGCTCCTCCCCTTACCCATAACACACCTCTGCTACCTTCAAACCCCCAGATCAAGTTTGCTGAATCTTATACTGATAACCCGACCTGAAAAAATACTTGTGACCTATAACTGCAACCCGTAGGCTGTTCATATGCCAAGGTCCGGAGGAAGGGGGGAGGGACGGTTGAAGACAAATGAAGTAGAACTACTCGGATGGAATGTTATGGTGAGTAAATAACTTCTTTATCTGAAGTAGTTTACTTCATTTGGTCTTCAACCTGTGGGACAGAGTCCCCAGCTACTAAACTCCTGGGAGGCCCTCATGGAAGGATATTCTGGAGCACTGTGGAACCAAAGGATGCTCTTCTTCTGGAAGTCAAATTCAATTTGTAATGAGAAATAAATGTATGATATGAGGACCAAGTAGCTGCAGAATAAATATCATCTAAAGAAACTCTAGACCAAAAAGCTGCAGATGTAGCCACTGATCTAGTGGAATGAGCTCTCACCTGACCCGAAGGAGACATGCCTCTGAAGGATGCATGAAGAAATCCATCTAGCAATAGTGACCTTGGAGATAGGTTTCCCCAACAAAGGTTTATAGAAGGATACAAACAATTAATCAGATTTACAGCAATTTTTTGTCCTGTGTAAATAGAATCGTAACTGCCTGTGAACATCCAGCAGGTGGAGTTTGTATTCCATCTTGTTAGTAAAATTAGGAAAGAACACAGGCAAATTGATAGTCTGATTGATATTGACTGGTGATGCCACCTTAGGAAGAAAGGATGGATTGGTCCGAAGGGAAACCCTATCTTTGTGAAAAATCATATAAGGAACTTTGATGGACAAGGCCTGCAGTTCTGAAACCCTTTTGGCAGAGGTAATAGCCACCAGCAATGCTGTTTTCCAAGATAAATATTTCAGATCTGCGGTTGCAGCAAGTTCGAATGGTGAAGCAGCCAAAGCTTGAAGAACCATAGTAAGGTCCCATGGGGGAACAGGATCCTTGACCGGGGGGGGGGGGCATAACAAAAAGGTACCTTTACACAGTCTGGAGGAGGCGAGAGAGGCAGAATTCTCACCCACATGAAAATGAGAAATGGCAGCCAACTGAACCTTGACAGTAGAAGAACTAGCTCCGTGTTGAAAAATATCAGCTAGAAAATCAAGAATGGCGGAAACAGGAGCTGTGAAGGGGTCTAAACTCCTTTGAGAGGCCCAAACAGAAAAACATTTCCACTTGCTGCAATAAACCTTACTGGTCGAAGACTTATGAGCAGCCACCAAAATAGACCTAACTGAGGAGGATAATCCAGGAGTCCTAGCAATCACGGGAACTAGAGCAGCCAAGCTGTGAGTTTCAAACTGTCCAGATTCTGATGAGGAACCCCTGAAAGGGTGTGAAATCAGATCCTGAATGGGATCCAAGATCCAAGGCAGAGCCAGAAGGTGAGCCCAAAGGAAGGGAAACCATACTTGGCGAGGCCAAACCGGGGCAATGAGGATCATTTTGCTCCCCAGTCGACAAGCTTTCTGTAGAAACCTCAGAATAAGAGGTTCTGGAGTGTAAGCATACAGAAGACTGGGAGGCCAAGCAAGTACTAGAGCATCTCTGGGAACTCCCCAGCAGGGGGTTCAGAGCAAAAAACTCCCTGCACTTCGCGTTGGAAGAAGATGCAAAGAGATCGCGGCAAGGTTGACCCCACTTGCAGAAGATCTGTTCCACAACTGAAAGATTCAGAGACCACTCGTAAAGCATCAAAATAGTCCGACTTAGCCTGTCCGCTAGGATGTTGGACTGTCCTGGAGTGTGCATTGTGATGAGAAAGCGACCGGTGGAGATTGCCCATTCCCACCCTCTCATGGCCTCGTGACAAAGAGAGTAAGATCTGGTCCCTCCCTGTTTGTTGATATACCAAATCACTGACATGTTGAATTGTAATCGTTCCCAGAAGAAGAAAGGCATGAAGGGTCTGCAACGCTAAAAGGACCACCTTCGTCTCTAGAACATTTATGTGCAAGCTGGTCTCCACAGGCCTTGGACTGTCCTGCCCGAACAACCCCCCCCCATCCAAGTTGGGAGGTGTCCGTGGTCACTGTGGCTTGGGCCGGGGCTGGAAAAAAGGGTCGTCCCTCCAAAATGTCCGGAGAACACTTCCACCATATGAGGGACAACCGACAGACTTGACTGAGTTGAACTGGATACGCCAATGTAAGTTCCAACAGGGGCCATTGTACAGCTAGAGTCCACTGTAGAATTCTCATATGTAACCGGGCACACGGGAAAAGCGATATGGTCGCCGCTATTGAGTCTAAGGCCCCAACACTGGTTCCACCATTGGAAGATGAGAATGGTAGATTAGAGAGACATGCATCTAAAGGTTTTGTACCCTCTCCGAGGTCAGGAAGATTTTGCACTGTAAAGTATCTATCTTTGCGCCAATGTAGTCTATCACCTGTACAGAATCTAGGAGTGATTTGGATGCTTTGATTGTGATCCCCAAACACAAGATAAGGATCAAGAAATAATCCCTGGTTTGGGAGAATAGACGCCTGGTGGGAGCAGTGGGAAGCCAATCATCCAGGTACAGATAGACCTTAATCCCCTGAAGCCTCAGGTGAGCCGGTACCACCACCATCACTTTGGTGAACACCCTGCGGGCTGTGGTCAGACCAAAGGGTAGTGCTCGAATTGGTAATGATTGACTCCTAGCCAGAAGTGGAGGAACCTCCTGGAGCTTCTGTACATTTGCATGTGATAGTAAGCATCCTGGAGGTCTAACGAGCACATCCAGTCACTCTCTTGCAGGTACGGCATGATGGACTGTAGTGTGACCATCCAGAACTTCTCTTTGGCAACTGACAAATTCAGCGTAGAAAGGTCAAGAATGGGCCATAAGCCCCCCATTTTCTTTGGCACCAAAAAGAACCTGGAGTAGAAGCCGGATCCAGACTGATCTGGGGGGACGGTTTTGATGGCTCATTTTTCTAGCAGCTTGGAAATTTCCTGTGCTGCTGCCTCCCTTTGTGAGGGTGGTACATCCATGAGGTGTTTGGGAGATTTGGGGGAACCCACAAAGTGGATAGAGTATCCTCTGGATGTGATCTGAAGCACCCAGCAGTCTGATGTTATGGACTCCCATACCTCTAGGTGCAAGGACAATCATCCCCCGACTGCCTCTAGAGTACAGCAGTCAGGCCACCCCACAGGGTTGCTGCCTGGGTCTGTCCAAGAAAGTTTCTCGAGACCCAAAATTCCTCGGACCCCTTCTGCCTCTGTGCCGGCATCCATTCTGTCCCCCTCTGCCTCTGGAGGAATAAAAGCCCTGAGTGTCCCGGGAAGACTGTGACTTCCAGAACCACATCTTCTTTTGCCTCTCTGGTTCTGGGAAAAAGACCTTTGAGGGTTCAAGAAGTGGATCTCAATGGCAGACAGTGTCTTCCTGTCCTTCTCACTCTGTACTAACGTCTCTTTGATGGTCTTACCAAAAACAGTAGAGCCGTCATAAGGGGCATTGGTAAACGACACCTTGAAAGGTTCTGAAAATTGACATAATCTAAGCCAGGCATTATGCCTCATTGACATGCCGGACCCAGCTGCCCTAGCTGCTTTTTCAGTATCATGTAAAAAGAGTCACATGGACATGATGGAGACTGCTTTCAAAGTAGCCATCCACGTGGAGAACGAGACCCTGTCCTCCTGTGACATAGACTTAGGGGGAGACTCCTCCAGCTCCTTTACCAGGTTGCATTGGAGTCTCCTTGGGAGGTGACCTGGGGCAACCTTCCCCATCATCCAAGTCCGTATCCTCGGTGAGGGACTCAGGGGAGTCCAAGTGCCTCCTCTTGCATGTATGCTTGCGAGGCACCTCCGATGGGGCTCTCCGGGGGGGGACTCGCAAGCCACTTATTCCTCAGAGAGAACCATCTGGGGCTCCTCGAGCATGGGCTGTCTCTCTGGTAAAATGATGGGAATCATAGAGAGAGCTGAGGGGGTCGGGGCAGAGTCCGAGGGGACAGTCAGGGGTCTCAATCCAGCAGAGAGAACCCTTTCTACCATGTTGAATGCCGAGGGAGAATGAACCACCTGTGGAACCAATAAGGAGGCCAGTCTCCCCAGATCCAATGAGAGAATCAGAGCCGGGCCCGAAGTGGACGGAGCTCCGAGGGAGGGAACTTGGCCCGACAAAGGCGGAGCCGATGAAATAAGTTCCACTCCCTTGGATCCGACACCCACGCTCCGGCTCTGAGAACAGCTCGGATCAGAGCTGGTCGGATCTGACACACTCCAGGCAGCTGTCAACATCGAAGAAGCAGGTACGCTGACCCCCTGACTAAAGCCATCCTCGGATCCGAATACTTCAAACCCAATGGATGGATCAGAGAAGGAGAAATCAGTTGGAAAAAAGGAAGCGAGCTCCCCCGTCCTGAGGGAGAGGGGGTTGGCAAGACCCCCCCCCCCAATCTGGATCTGAGTACGAATGAACCTCCTCATCATTTTATCCATGTCGACTTCAGATAAAGATCAGGTGGATCTCAACAAAGCCACGGACTCCGACCTTGCGGGTCGGGGCACTGAGGCCCTAGATGCAGAGCATGTCACCTCTGGCTTCCGGGAAAACCTTGGAGGTCAGAGACGAGGGGAGTCACGGATCATAAGAGTCTTGACCGGTGAAGGGAGGTCCAGAGACGTCTTATGTTTTTCCCTTGACTTCGACTCTCTCTCCTTCTCTCTGCCCCTTTTCCACAGGATTTTGCACAGGTGGTTAAGTCCCAGCCTGGGAGGAAGGAGAAGCCAGGGGAAGAGAAGGAGGACAGGCACCACAGCAGCCGCTGTGACCGAAGCCGAAGATGAGGCAACTGTCTCAGAAGGGGGAAGAAGGCCTTTCAGGGCCAACTTGGCCTTCCTGTCTTTGATGGTGCATGGGTTAAACCCTGTGCATATAGTGCAGTCTGTGCTAAGATGGGCCACTACCAAGCACATAACACACAGAGTGTGGCCACCTGCAGGGGATATCTTATGGCCACACTCAGTGCATCTTTTAAATATCAACTTATCAGCCATAGTATCAGTGGAAAGAATAACTGAAAAAAATATTTCTTTCTCACTGAAAACACCCACTCACCACAATCACACACAGAACCCATTGGGGGGGGGGAGCAAAAACACACACACAACTACTCTAAACTAAGCTAACAACTCTAAAATTAGAAAAACTCGACACATCATGCAAGGGGAGGAGAAAGGGGAACCTACACCATCACTAACTAAAGTTAGAGTGAAAATGAGACGTTCTAAAAGTTTTATACCCACTTGAAACCTGGAGCTCTGGAGATTATGATGCTTCAGCTAGCCGCGGCAAATGAGATCTGGGGGTTGGAAGGTAGTGGAGGTGTATTATGGGTAAGGGGAGGAGCTTGGAGCTCGGAACATATGCTAATAAATTTGCCGGCTTGGATCCAATACGGATCTGGTATCCCACAAGTTGAAGACCATATGAAGTAAACTACTTCAGATCAAGTGAAATCTGGATGAACAGGAATGTGACGATATGGATTTTTTAAATCTAAGGTTACTAAAAAAACTCCGATGAAAGAAGGGATAGCAGGCTGTAAAGTGATAGCATTTTGAACTCTGTCACTATCACAAACTGATTCAGAAACAATGTAAAACTGGTCTCCAGGAATTTTCCTTGTTTGGCACTAAAAACATTATTGAATAATACCCTTTCCCCAACTAGGATGGAGAGACTGCTTCTCTTACCCCCTGACATAGCATATGACATGTAGGACAGGAGAGGGCAGAAGAGTTTAACCTGGTGAATGAGGAAGAATTCCCTGGGAAGGAGGAATTTCCTTCCACTGACCTCTGCACCCTTGATGGATCACATTCAGAAACCATTTGTATGAAGCAATACGTTTCCAAAGAGACAGAAATGAAGATCCAGACTTTCTGGAAGGGATAATGGACTGCCAAGGTGGGAGGTGGGAACAAGATCCCTTGTATAGTCATTCTACCTTTTTGACTGTCCTTTGTTTTGGGTGGTTCCATTTTTCTTTTTGGGACCTTTCTGCCATTGATATGAATGTACGCTTACTAGCGTTCTGCTGAGACTGTTTATTTTTTCTTGTCAAAATGGGATGAGGAAGCAGAAAATCCCCTGAAAAAATTAGAGAAGGAGGGCTGAAAAATCTGAGAAATTCCCTAAATCAACTTACCAACCTTGAAACAGATTCATAGATTAATACTAGGCTAACTGTCCTTGTGGACCATTAAATGCCAATTACCCCATGTGAGATTCAAACCCTGCACTTTTTCTTTGTCAGGTAAACACCTTAACCATTATACCAACCGCCCACCTCCTCTGTTTGACAACATCTGCAGTAGAAAGTCCAAAAACTAAATCTCAACCCAAAAAGGAATTCCAGTTATAATTTTTGATATTTTCTGGGAGATTCTGAGACTGCAGCCAGACAAAAATCCTCAAAACAGTACCAGTGGCAACAGCCCTAGAAGCAGTGTCTACAGTGATAAACACAATTTAACCAATGAGTAGTGATCTGAGAAACAGAAGAAATTAGTCTACACTAAACAGATTTTCCTTCTCAAGAGAAACTGCACCCAAAACATTCTTCATAACTTTCATGATTAGTCAGTATAAACTTTAACATATGCCCCTGACAATTCAGAATTCTAAAAAAATCAAAGAGATAGAATCATGCAATTTTTCCCCAAACATATCAACAGATTTTACCATCATCAGAAGGATTCAAATTAACAAAATGTTTGGCAGTAGCTAGTTTAACTTAAGTTATAGCTTTAGGTCAGATCTGGAAAATGAGGACATTTTGTACATTCTGTCTGTTTTTTTAAGGGCAGCAAGTTGGTTGTTCATAAAATCCCAGGCTGTGACTAAACATCCTCCAATACAGACAGCACTGACGATTGGTGAGGGTTCTAAAAATTCCAATTGTAGCAATTCATGGTATTTTCTGATAGACTGAGAAAACTCAGTGTTCTCTCACTGAAAACATTGGCTCATTTTGGGAATAGTCTCGCAAAAAGTGAATCCTTCACAGGATAATTGAGATACCATACTCTCTTCAAAATTTGAATCAGAAACCTGAGGAGAAAAAAATTCATGTGTCTCTAACGTCCCATACAGATCCTCATTTTGAACTCTTCAGGGAAAGAGGAATCCCCTTTTTTCTTTTACCAGAAACCACCTTACAAGAAGGGTCCATATCTTGCAAAAGACCCTTAGCCAAACCCAATAAATTACTCCTGTCCAGGGAAACTGACACAGGAGAAGTTAAATGTTTAGTCTTTGCTGTAACATTCCTGACAAAAAAAGACCACACATATCTAGTTTTACTAGCAACAGCTAACACATGGGATTGGCACTGCATTCTGAGTAAGCAAGGGCACATTCATTGACTGATGTGGCTCTACCTTTCCCACTGAGGTAACCTCAGCAGCCACAGAGGATGTGACTAACCCCCTGTCCATGGTGGCTATATGGAAAACACAACAGGGATCTGAACAAAAAGATGAGTTGTTGAGGAACCAGCTTTGGCCACAGCACAGTTACACACCTGTGGCTGTGGCAAATTAACAGACTGCTATGATGGCAAAAGCTGTTTAATTACCTTTTTTCTTTTTGTGTCTGGAAGAAGGTCAGACCATTCCATGGTCAATTCAAAAAACGTGTTTGTTTCCTAGGGAAACTTAGCAGCAGTAGTCAGTTAAACAGGAAGGTAGTGAAAAATTTAACTTTTTCCCACAAAACACAGTAAAAAGTACTTTAAACACTTTCCCAGTCCCAAAAGGTAAAAAACACACAGTTTAAGTAGTTTTAAAGAAGTTTTAACAATTATTTTTGCCACAAAAGTAAAGTTATGTTCAAAATACATAACATTAATAAGATGTCAATAAATATTAGCTTAAAAATAGTTGTTTCCATGAAAACATAGTTTCAACAACTTAAAAAGTAATGTGAAAAATTTCCCCAAATGGAACTTACCTGTCCAGAAATGGAATAGTGTTAGTCGAACATCGAGCCTTGAATGCCTGCAGAGGAGTGCTCTACTTTGTGGCAGGAAATCTCTTGAGGGACTTGACTCCCAAGCCTGTCTTTTTAGTCAGCAAAGCTTGAGCTAATGGTTTGGGCGAGTGGAAGTTGCTCTGAAGCTTTGGAAGCTGGGTGGTTGTCACATCCTATGCATGATAAGACCCATACAGCTTATGCTACTGCAGCAGTGATCAATATGAAGAACATCACAACTTTTACTTTAGAAAAAAAGAGTTTAAAATTAGTTTTAATAACTTTTCCCACAATTAATTAAAAGTTATGTGACAGTCATTACAGCATTTTTCCTAGCTTTAAAAATAATATTCCACAGAAAAAGTACAGTTCTGTATAAAAAAGTAAGACAGTATTTCCCTTAAGGTAACTTATCTACCCCGCATTGGAACAGTGTAGATCTTTGAAAGCCAGCCAGAAGGGCACCCTCAGCCCTCATTTAGGCTACTATATGACTGAACAAGTCATTTATTTGTTGGCATTTGTTTACCAGGAATGTCCAACTGAGCAGAGGCCTGGGGAGAAAAGCTTCATTTGCATTGTTTAATTATTTACAGTTTCATTCATGAGCAGTAGTTCCATTATTCACGCATCCTTGACATCAGTTGCATGATTTAAAAACAGTTTTGATTAAGAATAACATTTACAGCAGCCCAAAGAAAGGAAGGAAGGGAGCAGGAACAAGGAAGATAAAGGAGTCGAAATGACAGAGGAGAGAATAGTTGTGATAATAGTACAATGTTCATCGTGTTTCACTGTTGCAGTCATTACAATTGGGTTATCCTGCTGGCAGGCTACCCGCAGTCAGCCTGAGTTCCAAAATCTAGGTCCGGCGTCAGTTGCTATCGCCTCCTCCCTGACGTCAGTGTGCCAGGGGTATAAAAGATGCAGCCGACGCCATTTTCTTCAGTCTTTCTTGCTGTGCGGTGCCCGAAGCAAAAGCAGTTCGCAAGTGCCGGTCGGCCAACTCCTGAGATTTTCCAATTCGAATTTCAGATCCGAAGTCTTCATTAAAGCTAAGTACCCAGTTGGGGAAACTTTTTTCTTGCTCCAGACCAATGTCAGAAAAAGTTAATAATTGTATTTCTTGTGAGAAGCAAATACTTCATAAGGATTTTCATTCTTACTGTATTCCTTGCCTAGGCCCTGACCACAACATTGCTAGTTGTTGGTTTTGTGTTAGATTTAACCAATGCACTATAAAGCGTCATTACGATTTTGCATTTCATTATTTTGGCAGAAGATTTAACTATATAATGCCGTCGGAGCAACGACTACCAGAGATTATAAAAAGCGCAAAGAAAAAGACAGGCACCCGAGGTCCAAAACCGACGAAGAGGCTTCAGCTAGGCCTGTCGCCGGTTCTCACTGAGGCACTTTTGCAGCCCCTGATGCCCGCTACCTCAGAGCCACAGACCGCTTCCGACTCCCACATGTAACCGACTAGGCCGCAGGAAACTCAAGGTATTGGACACTCGGAAACTATTCCTTCAGATGGTTCTGGAGCCACTGAGCAGGCATCGGCTTCTGAGGGTGTTTTCAGGCCTACACAGTTATATGTAAAACCATCTTCAGCTTCAAAGGCAAAGACTAAAGCAGCTCTAAAGACAAAGAAACAAGTACAGCATTCTCCTGGACTGGCCTCCATGCCTAAAAAACAGATGCTTAAAATGGCCGAAGACCTAATTACTTTGATCAGAGGTTCCCATCCCCCTCCTGGTAAGAGGCCTAGGCAAGAGATAGAATATGCGTCTTCAGATCAGGTTTCCATTTCCTCTGATTCCTCTTCTGAACAGGAATATTCTCTTCCTCCCCATGAGGGTTCAAATGCTGACGAATCTATTCCTTCAGCCTCACCTCCTGAGGATTATTCCTTTAGGGAAACCCTGCATACTATGAGGGAGCATTTCCACTGGGAGAGTCAAGATTACTCAGAATCCAAGAAAAGGCTCGGAAACTTCCTCTTATTACCTCAGCACAGGCCCCTTGCTATTCCTCCTGTTTTAGACATTGTAGATGATGTATTTTCAGAGTCCGGACTGTCTCCTGACTCTTTGCCACCAGCTCCTGTTAAACCAGACAGATACTACAGGGTTCCTGATTCACATAAATTTCTTTATAAAAACCCTGCTGCAGACCCAGAAACTGTCTCGCAGGGTCCCAAAGGGGTCAAGGCTTCCACTGCAAAAAACCCTATACCCTCTGATAGGGATTCAAGGGCCCTGGACAGATGGGGAAAAAGATTTATACTTCTGCTACCTTGGCTGTAAGAGCTTTAAATTGTCAATTTCATATGCTTAAATATCAGCAATATCTAATGTCACTGCTTAAACAGAAAATGTTGACAAATTCAGAATGTGCAGAAAACAAAGAAATGCAGGATTTATTGCATGCAGCTGAACAAGTAGGAAAGCATACTTTGCAATGTGGTTTTGATTCTCTAGAGGCCTCTTGCAGGGCCGCTGTTACAGGTTCTGTCATTAGGAGACATGCTTGGTTAAAAGAACAGAATCTGCCTGATCATGTTAAAGCAAAATTATTAGATGCTCCATTACAACATGATACCTTGTTTGGTGTTAAAGCAGAAGAGGTGTTGCAGAAAATGGAGGACAAAGCTAAATCTATGCAAACAGTCAAGGATTTCTTACAGTTACAGCCTCCCAGATTTACAGGAACTGGCCTGCAAAGAACTGGTCCTTTCCAGTGTCAGACAGGCCACAAAATGGCAGATACAGACACCCCGAGGCAGATCACAGCCCCATGCCTCATACAGGCCTAAACAATGTGGTGCTTCAACCTCCAAAAGCGGAGAAGAAAAACACAGCCATACAGGAAACAGTCTCAATGACTTTCCCCTGCCAGCACCAAGCACTTATCTTCTGGCAGCCCCATTTGGGGGAAAAACTAGCACTTTTTGCACAAAACTGGCACATGATCACCCAGGACAAATAGGTCTTAAATATTGTATCCCAGGGTTACAGGTTCCATTTTCACACCCTGCCAAGGCCAAACGGTATGCCAGACCTGCCACGCAATCAATGGGCAGAGGCACAAAAACAATTTTCATCCCTCATGGACATGAGAACCATTCAGCAAGTACCACAGCAAGAGCAGGGACTAGGATTTTACTCAAGGCTATTCTTGGTGCCCAGAAAGGACAAAACCTGGAGACCAATACTGGACCTGTCTATCCTGAACACATTCCTGGATATTCCAAAATTCAAAATGTTAACTCTGCAGCAGCTTCTGCCCATACTGGGCAAGAAGGCTTGGCTTGTGACTTTAGACCTAAAAGAGGCATACCTGCATGTCCCAATCAGACAATCATGCAGAAGATACCTCAGATTTATAGCTGGCTCAATGCATTACCAATTCTCTGCACTGCCCTTTGGCTTATCTACTCCACCCAGGGTCTTCACAAAATGCCTGGCATCAGTAATTGCTTTTTACAGACAAAGAGGAATTTAAATATATCCTTACTTGGACAACTGCCTTATTTAAGCAGAGAACAAGGACACTCTACTACAGCATTAGGCGTTTGTAAAAACATCACTAACAGGCCTAGGGTACACAGTAAATGAAAATAAATCAAAACTCGTACCCTCTCAAGAGATAATATTCCTGGGTGCAAGCTTAAACACAACTGCCCAGATGGCTTATCTCATGCCAGACAAACACAGACAACCGACTACTTATTTCAAAATGTTGGCAACAAAGACCCAGTTATCTGCAAGAAAAATTCTGCAGGCTTTGGGCTTCATGGCATCCTGCATTCTGCTAATTCCATATGCAAGACTGCATATGAGGAAACTTCAATGGTATCTAAAAAGCGTTTGGACTCAACATTGCCACAGCCTGGAATCAATAATTACCCTCATTCCCTGCCTGCAACAGGAGTTTCAATGGTGGGCGAAAGCCTGTCACCACAATATGGGACAGCCATTCACCTTACCCACAGCCAGGCAGACATTGACAACAGATGCATCAGATTATGCCTGGGGGGCTCATATGGCAGGAAGATGTATTCAGAGCACATGGTCCGCAAGTCAAATGCATCTACATATCAATCAAAAAGAGACGCTAGCAGTTCAAAATGCCCTGATAGCTTTCAAGGAACTACTTCATCCAGGACAACTACTGATAAAGACGGGCAACACCACAGTCATGCGGTACATAAACAAGCAACATTCCTACCCCCTCTGCAGACTAGCCATGAACTTGTGGGACACAGCATTGACTTACCAAGTACATCTGCAAGCACAATTCCTGCCAGGAAGGATAAATACTCTGGCAGATGAACTAAGCAGAAACCTAATGGATCCCCATGAGTGGAAATTGGATCCACAAATCTTCAAAATGATAACAAGGAACTGGGGATGCCCGGACATAGACCTATTTGCCTCCCAATGTTGAAGAAACTGCTTGAAACCACCACGATGTAATCCAAAAGGCATTTATTGTAAAATGAAACAGGAACAAGCGCTTTCACACAAACAAGTTGTGCTTCATCAGGTTACAATCACATAAAGAAATCCATTCACTTTTATAGAGACCCCTTGTCATAGTTAACAAATTAATCAAATCAATTAAAATCAATTGGCAAACTTAGCTCATTGACAGAAATAAGAATTTAGATTAAATATAAAATAGCAAAGTTCTATCCAACTATAAGGCATTAAATTAAATGACCATTGTATAAAAACTATAAGTATTTCTTCTTAAAAGGTAATATTAATTCTTTACCTTTCTATAAATATCATATTAATTGATAAAGTGCATGAAGTTGTTTCAAATACCGGTATCCCGCCTCCATGAATCAACTCAGGAAGCCATGCCCATATTTAGAAAGGGAAGCAATCTAAAATGTAGCTTTATTATAACTACTAATTAACAATCCTGGCTTACTTTTTAAAAAATATAGGTTACCATCACCCGTTTTTATTTTATTTTTACTTTCTTACTTTTTCGATGTATAAAATATTTAGCTCTCAAAGCAGTTAGATTAATTAATATTTTAAATAGTTTTAAAAGTTATTATAGGAGACTATATCAATCCACTGTGTTAGGGAACTAACTTAGGTCATTCCACAAACAATACTCATTTTTAAAAACAAACCTATAGTCAGATAGGATAATGTTTACATCAATACAAATTACACTCGCGGAAAGAAAAAAAGAAAAAAAGTGCCATATGTAGCAGTTAACCAAGCAATGTATTTAGAATTATCATATGCTGCCATGCTCGCCAATGCAAAGAATTATATAGTCACTAAAACCATGACTAAAGCAAATAGCAAGTAAATTCTATATTAAATAGACAAAGCACATTCAGTATTCAAAAGTATATATATGCCCTGAGAAACACGTAGATAGATCCTAATATATAATACCATTTAAATAAAATGTAGATCCATAGATAGAAACAAATACTACGAATAGGAACAAAGAGACATGATGTGCAGTATAAAATCCCGTTCAATAGACATAGGAGCAGGATAGGCATTCAGTTGCGATATAGTCTCAGTGACAGTTGTTAAACACTGGTCTATGAAATAGCTTTATGTTTAATTTAACCATAATTAAACATAATCAATTCAAATCTCATAGTGAGACTCACAGCAAAAAATTCACGGACTCCATGAGGTCTGATCATAAATATAAAAATATATAAAAAATATATAAATATCTAAATCACATTTATCAAAATTAATATAATAATTTTTAGTATAAAAATTAATATAAGAATAATTACTAACAACGGAACAAATTATATTTACAATATTTAGATTCACATAGACAGTATTTGAAAGATGAAAATATAAATTTTACAAATTTTTATATATATATAAATGATTATATAGATTATTTATATGATAGAAATAGCTAGATACATCAAGAGGCTTCTTTGTTTTTATTTTTATTTTTAACTCGGACCTATTAGGGCTGGTCGAAGATTAACTACAGAATTGAGACCTGGCGGTAAATGAGCTCTAAGTCTCAATATCCATCTTAGCTCAAAGCCCTCCAGAGTATTTAGGTTATCACCTTCCCTTATGTTAGAATCCACCAGCTGTAACACCTGGAACACAAAGCTGTGTTGTGGGTGAGTACTACAATGTAGAGCTAAGGCATTACAAACATTACATTTTCTAATATTGTATATATGATCATAAATTCGATCTCTTAGTCTCCTTGAAGTTAAACCCACATAGTAGGCATCACAAAGAGTACAGGTGGCAAGGTATATTACATTTCTAGTATTGCAATCTGCATAGTGCATTGGTACTATGTTCCTTGTCATATCTGGAGGTGTAAAACCATTATTTCTAGATATGTATTTACAATAGGAGCATTTAGTGCATTGGAAGGTGCCTGTTTTTATCAAAGATCTAATATCAATAGGTGTATTAGTTAGCTTCTCCTTACATAACAATCTTTTTAAGTTCATACAGTTCATATATCTAAAGTTCGGTTTATTACTCACGATTTCTGAGATAGATGTGTCTGACAATAAAATTTTCCAATTTTCCCTAATTATATTAGTCAAATACTGTATATCATTGGTGTATTTAATGTCATAAGGCACAATATTAGACATATTCCTAGTGAGTTTATCACAGGGAGTATGCTTTTTCGTGTAGAACCTAGTACTATTAAATAGTGGTTCACTTATTTCATTGATCATTTTAACAGGATAGCCCCTTTCCACAAAGAGTTTCCTTTGAGTATCCATTAAGTGTAGTGAATCAAGTCTATCACTACAGATTCTATCAATCCTCCCCATTTGATTTCTTACTATATTGGGAAATATATGTCGTGGATGTAGGCTATCATAGTGGAGGATCCCATTCCTCCAACAGGGTTTCCTGTAGAGTGTTGTTGATAGTCTGCATAGATTGTCCTTTTTGATAGTAATATCTAAAAAATTTATGTGGTGATAAGAAAAATCATAACTAAACCTAAAAAACGGAGTGACACTATTCATATAATCAATAAAAGAAATGAGACCTTCTATATCGCTATTCCATATGATCAGTATATCGTCTACAAAACGTCTGTATAGTATGACGTTTGCAAACCTCAAATCATTGAATAAATATTCCCTTTCCCACTCCAATACGACAAGGTTGGCATATGCATTGGCACATGGGGTTCCCATGGCAACCCCCCATGTTTGTGCATATGCCACATTGTCGTAGAGGAAAACATTATTTTTCAGGACCAAATCCAGAAGACAACACAAATTCATAACATCACCATTGGGAACCTTAAGTTGTGTCATGTGACTTCTTATTGCATCTAAACCATAGTCATGGGGGATCTTTGTAAATAGACTTTCGATGTCCAAAGTCACCAATATGGTGCTATTAGTTATTTCCTTAGTTAGTGTATCTGACTTCAGGTCGTCCAAGAGTTTATATGAGTCCAAGAGAATAGTAGGGACCTGCTTTACAAGGGCTCCTAGTTTATCCTGTATATATAATGATGCATTATATGTGACCCAATGGTCACCTGATACTATAGGTCTCAGTGGTGGTGGATATACCTGTTTATGTAGTTTTGGAAGTCCCTTGATAATGGGAATAAGGGGGAGCTCTATCAATAAGAAATCATAGAGAGGTTTTTCAATAGACCTAGTCATGAGCATATCGTAGAGAGTATCATGAACATATCGCGTTAATGAAACTATTTGTGATTTTTCAATCCTTTTATATGCAGTGTCATTATCTAGCATATGGAGCATTAAATCATTATAAAAGATTGCATCCATAGCCACTATCCCCCCTCCTTTATCTGCTGGCTTAAATATTATTTGTGGATCATTGCACATCATTTTCAACTCAGACATTTCCTCATTATTAAGATTAATAAAAATATTCTTTTTCAGTTTACTTTCATAATAAAGATATATATCACGCTCACATGTTTTCAAAAAACAATCTACTATTGGTGTCATGGGTGGTACAAAAGTACTTTTCTTTCTGCATATGAACCTAGTGTTGTTGTCAAAGATATTAATAGAGTCAGTTGTATTGTTCTTAAACATTAGTTTCAAAGATAGTTTCCTGCAAAATTTGCGTAGACCTATAAGAGTGTCAGAAATATTACTATGTTGAGAGGGTATAAAAGATAAACCCTTATTTAGAACATTCATAGCATCATGTGAAAATGTCCTGGAGGATAAATTAAAAAATAGACAATTTAAATCGGCATTTTCCAGTTCTTTTATAGTACATCTCAAACGACTTGATGGAAGGTTCAGATCTTAGCTCTTCTTTTCTGCTCCTTTATGTCCCCTGACAGTTTCCTCTTCCCCCTTCCCCGGCTGTTGGACCGGGCTCGCACCGCCTCCTTGTAGGGCAGGGGAAAAATCAAAGGCGAGGGTGCTGTTAGTTTATTAGTAGAGGCTATAGCTTTAGGTTTCGTACCTATATTAGTCAGTTGAACCAGACCTTGCTGGTTGCAAGGTAGTGACATGACTGGAGTATCTGGTAGCGCGGACACTTCGTTTATCACAGTCTCAGTATGCATTTCTGCACTAGTCGTAGTATCATGCGTACTAGCAAGAACATCATTATTTAGGCTGAATGCAACATTTCCTTGATTATTAGATGAATTAGTGAAATTAGAATGAGTCCTTGGCCAAACAAAGATTCGGCCGAGCTGGAAATCCTCACAATCACGCTTCAGTTTCCTCATTTTTATTTGCTCCAATTTATTACTGTATAAGGACAGTTGCTTATTCATAGTTTGTATTTTGGCTTTACAGAAGTCAGATTCAAAGGTGGTGGTAAGCAAGTTATACTGCTCTTCAACTTTAGTTAGTAGTTCAGCTTCTATCGGTGAAAAATAATCTAGAAGTAGCTGAACATATTTAAAGCCAAAGTCGATGTTTAGCTTCTGCCATTGCCGAAGTAAATCTGGTTGACTATCCCCATAGGTCGGCATGCACAAGACGCGCATGCCGCGGGGGATCACTTTAAAGTGTTGACATGCTTGCAGATGCCGTCTCTGCCATACAAGTCTATGCAAACGATATAGATCATTCTCAAGTGTCCTCATGTTGCCAAAAAACTCATGCATATTATCATTATTAGTAGATGGATTTATACATGCCTCACCATTCAGATCCATGTGCAACAACGGATTTTCACGTTGATAGAAAAGGCAATTCCAGTTATCATAGGAAGAATTACTCACAGGGTTATAGTCTAGTTCAATATTCTGTGCTTCCATCGCGTGGTGAGCGGATAAGTAAAGGAACCAGAAAAGTAACTGCAGAAAAACAAATCCAATCACCCAAAGGTTTCTTGCATCAAGGCAGGAAAAACAATGTTGAAGAAACTGCTTGAAACCACCACGATGTAGTCCAAAAGGCATTTATTGTAAAATGAAACAGGAACAAGCGCTTTCACACAAACAAGTTGTGCTTCATCAGGTTACAATCACATAAAGAAATCCATTCACTTTTATAGAGGCCCCTTGTCATAATTAACAAATTAATCAAATCAATTAAAATCAATTGGCAAACTTAGCTCATTAACAGAAATAAGAATTTAAATTAAATATAAAATAGCAAAGTTCTATCCAACCATAAGGCATTAAATTAAATGACCATTGTATAAAAACTATGAATATTTCTTTTTAAAAGGTAATATTAATTCTTTACCTTTCTATAAATATCATATTAATTGATAAGGTGCATGAAGTTGTTTCAAGTACCGGTATCCCGCCTCCATGAATCAACTCAGGAAGCCATGCCCATATTTAGAAAGGGAAGCAATCTAAGGTGTAGCTTCATTAAAACCACTAATTAACAATCCTGGTTTACTTTTTAAAAATACAGGTTGCCATCACCCGTTTTTATTTTATTTTTACTTTCTTACTATTTTCGATGTATAAAATATTTAGCTCTCAGAACAGTTAGATCAATTAATATTTTAAATAGTCTCAGGAGTTATTATAGGAGACTATATCAATCCAGTGTATTAGGGAACTAACTTAGGTCATTCCACAAACAATATTCATTTTTAAAACAAACCTATAGTCAGATAGGATAACATTTGCATCAATATAAATTACACTCGCAGAAAGAAAAAAAGTGCCATATGTAGCAGTTAACCAAGCAATGTATTTAGAATTATCATATGCTACCATGCTCGCCAATACAGAGAATTATATAGTCACTAAAACCATGACTAAAGCAAATAGCAAGTAAATTCTATATTAAATAGACAAGGCACATTCAGTATTCAAAAGTATATATATGCCCTGAGGAACACATAGATAGATCCTGATATATAGTACCATTTACATAAAATGTAGATCCATAGGTAAAAACAGATACTACAAATAGGAACAAAGAGACATGATGTGCAATATAAAATCCCGTTCAATAGACATAGGAGCAGGATAGGCATTCAATTGCGATGTAGTCTCAATGACAGTTGTTAAACACTGGTCTGTGAGATAGCTTTATGTTTAATTTAACCATAACTAAACATAATCAATTCAAATCTCATAGTGAGACTCACAGCAAAAAATTCACGGACTCCATGAGGTCTGATCAAAAATGTAAAAATATATAAAAATATATATATCTGAATCACATTTATCAAGATTAATATAATGATTTTATTATAAAAATTAATATAAAAATAATTATTAACAACGGAACAAATTATATTTACAATATTTAGATTTACATAAACAGTATTTGAAAGATGGAAATATAAATTTTACAAATTTTTGTATATATATATATAGATTATATAGATTATTTATATGATGGAGGTAGCTGATACATCAAAAGGCTTCTTTGTTTTTATTTTTATTTTTAACTCGGACCTATTAGGGCTGGTCGAAGATTAACTACAGAATTGAGACCTGGCGGTAAATGAGCTCTAAGTCTCAATATCCATCTTAGCTCAAAGCCCTCCAAGGTATTTAGGTTATCACCTTCCCTTATGTTGGAATCCACCACCTGTAACACCTGGAACACAAAACTGTGTTGTGGGTGAGTACTACAGTGTAGAGCTAAGGCATTGCAAACATTACATTTTCTAATATTGTATATATGATCATAGATTCGATCTCTTAGTCTCCTTGAGGTTAAACCCACATAGTAGGCATCACAAAGAGTACAGGTGGCAAGGTATATTATATTTCTAGTATTGCAATCTGCATAGTGCATTGGTACTATGTTACTTGTCATATCTGGAGGTATAAAACCATTATTTCTAGATATGTATTTACAATAGGAGCATTTAGTGCATTGGAAGGTGCCTGTTTTTATCAAGGATCTAATATCAGTAGATGTATTGGTTAGCTTCTCCTTACATAACAGTCTTTTTAAGTTCATACAGTTCATATATCTAAAGTTCGGTTTATTACTCACGATTTCTGAGATAGATGTGTCTGACAATAAAATTTTCCAATTTTCCCTAATTATATTAGTCAAATACTGTATATCATTGGTATATTTAATGTCATAAGGCACAATATTAGACATATTCCTAGTGAGTTTATCACAGGGAGTATGCTTTTTCGTGTAGAACCTAATACTATTAAATAATGGTTCATTTATTTCATTGATCATTTTAACAGGATAGCCCCTTTATCTTCTGGCAGCCCCATTTGGGGGAAAAACTAGCACTTTTTGCACAAAACTGGCACATGATCACCCAGGACAAATAGGTCTTAAATATTGTATCCCAGGGTTACAGGTTCCATTTTCACACCCTGCCAAGGCCAAACGGTATGCCAGACCTGCCACGCAATCAATGGGCAGAGGCACAAAAACAATTTTCATCCCTCATGGACATGAGAACCATTCAGCAAGTACCACAGCAAGAGCAGGGACTAGGATTTTACTCAAGGCTATTCTTGGTGCCCAGAAAGGACAAAACCTGGAGACCAATACTGGACCTGTCTATCCTGAACACATTCCTGGATATTCCAAAATTCAAAATGTTAACTCTGCAGCAGCTTCTGCCCATACTGGGCAAGAAGGCTTGGCTTGTGACTTTAGACCTAAAAGAGGCATACCTGCATGTCCCAATCAGACAATCATGCAGAAGATACCTCAGATTTATAGCTGGCTCAATGCATTACCAATTCTCTGCACTGCCCTTTGGCTTATCTACTCCGCCCAGGGTCTTCACAAAATGCCTGGCATCAGTAATTGCTTTTTACAGACAAAGAGGAATTTAAATATATCCTTACTTGGACAACTGCCTTATTCAAGCAGAGAACAAGGACACTCTACTACAGCATTAGGCATTTGTAAAAACATTACTAACAGGCCTAGGGTACACAGTAAACGAAAATAAATCAAAACTCGTACCCTCTCAAGAGATAATATTCCTGGGTGCAAGCTTAAACACAACTGCCCAGATGGCTTATCTCATGCCAGACAAACACAGACAACTGACTACTTATTTCAAAATGTTGGCAACAAAGACCCAGTTATCTGCAAGAAAAATTCTGCAGGCTTTGGGCTTCATGGCATCCTGCATTCTGCTAATTCCATATGCAAGACTGCATATGAGGAAACTTCAATGGTATCTAAAAAGCGTTTGGACTCAACATTGCCACAGCCTGGAATCAATAATTACCCTCATTCCCTGCCTGCAACAGGAGTTTCAATGGTGGGCGAAAGCCTGTCACCACAATATGGGACAGCCATTCACCTTACCCACAGCCAGGCAGACATTGACAACAGATGCATCAGATTATGCCTGGGGGGCTCATATGGCAGGAAGATGTATTCAGAGCACATGGTCCGCAAGTCAAATGCATCTACATATCAATCAAAAAGAGACGCTAGCAGTTCAAAATGCCCTGATAGCTTTCAAGGAACTACTTCATCCAGGACAACTACTGATAAAGACGGGCAACACCACAGTCATGCGGTACATAAACAAGCAACATTCCTACCCCCTCTGCAGACTAGCCATGAACTTGTGGGACACAGCATTGACTTACCAAGTACATCTGCAAGCACAATTCCTGCCAGGAAGGATAAATACTCTGGCAGATGAACTAAGCAGAAACCTAATGGATCCCCATGAGTGGAAATTGGATCCACAAATCTTCAAAATGATAACAAGGAACTGGGGATGCCCGGACATAGACCTATTTGCCTCCCCTCGCAATTGCCAGCTACAAAAATTCTGCACAAGGACTTATCACAAGCAAGCATGGAAAGTTGATGCTCTATCTTTCAGGTGGAAAAACCTAGCAGTATATGCCTTTCCTCCTCTGCCTCTCCTCCCCAAGGTACTCCTCAAGGCAGACAAGAGAAGCCAAAAATGATACTGATTGCCATAGACTGGCCCCGCCAGCACTAGTACCCAATCCTAAAGAGTTTGTCTCAATGCCCAGCTTGGACATTACCTCAAATTCCTCACTTACTGACCCAACAAGACAGTCAGATATTGCACAGCCAACTCAGGACCTTAAACCTGGCAGCATGGTGGATAATGTAGCCATTCAAGACGCACCGCACCTTTTTCTAAAGCAGTCATGGATGTGATTTTGGAGGCCAGGAGGCCTAGCACCAGAAAATCTTATGCAGAAAAATGGAAGAGATTCTGTGCTTGGAACCAGGTACAAGGTACTGACACGATTGATGTTCATCGTGTTTCACTGTTGCAGTCATTACTCTTGGGTTATCCTACTGGCAGGCAACCCTCAGTTGGCCAGAATTCCAAAGTCTAGGTCCAGCGTCGGTTGCTGTCACCTCTTTCCTGACATCAGTGCACCATGGGTATAAAAGATGCAGCCGACACCATTTTCTTTAGTCTTTCTTGCCGCGCGGTGCCCGAAGCAAAAGCAGTTCGCAAGTGCCGGTCGGCCGACTTCTGAGATTTTCAAATCCGAATTTCAGAACCAAAGTCTTCATTAAAGCTAAGTACCCCATTGGGGAAACTTTTTTCTTGCTCCAGACCAATGTCAGAAAAATTAACAATTGTATTTCTTGTGGGAAGTAAATACCTCATAAGGATTTTCACTCTTACTGTATTCCTTGCCTAGGCCCTGATCACAACGTTGCTAGCTGTCGGTTTTGTGCTAGATTTAACCAATGTACTATTAAGCTTCGGATCGATTTTGCATTTCATTACTTTGGCCAAAGATTTAATTATATAATGCCGTCGGAAGATCCGACGACTGGAGTTTACAAAAAATGCAAGGACAAGGAAAAGGATAGGCATCTGAGGTCCAAACCCGATGTCGAGGACTCCACTAGGCCAGTCGCCGGTTCACCGGTTCTCAGTGAGGCGCTTTTGCAGCCCATGGCACCTGCTACCTCAGAGCCACAGGCCGCTTCTGACTCCCACATGGACCCGACTGGGCCTCTGGATACTCAAGGTATTGGACACTCAGAAATCATTCTCTTAGATGGGTCCGGAGCTGCTGGGCAGGCATCGGCTTCTGAGGTCTTCAGACCTACACAACTATATGTTAAGCCATCTTCAGCTTCAAAGACAAAGCCTAAAGCAGCTCTAAAGACAAAGAAACAAGTACAGCATTCTCCTACTCAGACTTCCATGCCTAAAAAACAGTTGCTCAAAATGGCCGAAGACCTAATTACTTTGATCAGGGGTTCCCATCCCCCTCCTGATAAGAGGCCTAGGCAAGAGACAGAGTATGATTCTTCTGATCAGGTTTCTATTTCCTCTGATTCCTCTTCTGAACAGGATTATTCCATGCTTCCCTATGAGGATTCTGATGCTGAAGAATCCATTCCTTCAGCCTCTCCTCCTGAGGATTATTCTTTTGGGGAAACCCTGCATACCATGAGGGAGCATTTCCACTGGGAGAGCCAAGATTATTCTGAATCTAAGAAAAGGCTCAGAGACTTTCTGCTACTTCATCAGCACAGACCCCTTGCTATTCCACCTGTTCTAGACATTGTAGATGATGTATTTTCAGAGTCCGGCCTGTCCCCTGACTCTTTACCCCCTGCACCTGCTAAGCCAGACAGATACTACAGGGTCCCGGATTCTCATAAATTCCTATATAAAAACCTCGCTGCTGACCCAGAAACTATATCTCAGGGTCCCAAAGGGGTTAAAGCTTCCACTGCAAAAAACCCTGTCCCCTATGATAGGGATTCTAGGGCTCTAGACAGATGGGGAAAAAAAGTTTACACTTCTGCTACCTTGGCTGTAGGGGCTTTAAATTGTCAGTTTCATATGCTTAAATATCAGCAATATTTAATGTCACTGCTTAAACAGAAATTGTTGACAAATACTGAATGTTCAGAGAACAAGGAAATGCAGGATTTATTGCATGCAGCTGAACAAGTGGGAAAGCATACTTTGCAATGTGGTTATGATTCACTGGAGGCCTCTTGCAGGGCCGCTGTTACAGGTACTGTTATTAGAAGGCATGCTTGGTTAAAGGAATAGAATCTGCCTGATCATGTTAAAGCAAAATTATTAGATGCTCCATTACAGCATGATACTTTGGTACTAAAGCAGAAGAGGTGTTGAAAAAAATGGAGGATAAAGCAAAATCCATGCAGACAGTCAAGGATTTCTTACAGGTACAGCCACCCAGATTTAGCAGAAACTGGCCTTCTAAAAACTGGTCCTTTCCAGTGTCAGACAGACCACAAAGAGGCAGATACAGGCATCCCAGAGGCAGATCTCAGCCCCAAGGCTCATACAGGCCTAAACAATAGGGTGCTCCTACCTCCAAAAGCGGAGAAGACAAATCACAACCTTACAGGAAACAGTCCCAATGACTTTCTTTTGCCAGATCCAAGCACTTTTCTTTTGGCAGCACCCTTAGGGGGAAAACTAGCAGTTTTTTCATCAAATTGGCAAATGGTTATCCAAGACAAATGGGTCCTGAAGATCGTGTCCCAAAGCTACAGGTTCCATTTTCACACCCTACCAAGGTCAAAAGGTATGCCAGACCTGCCACACAATCAATGGGCAGAGGCACAAAAACAAATTACAGCCCTCATGGACGAGGGCCATTCAGCAAGTACCACAACAAGAGCAGGGGCAAGGATTTTACTCCAGACTTTTCCTAGTGCCCAGAAAGGACAAAACCCGGAGACCAATACTGGACCTGTCTATACTAACTACGTTTCTGGAAGTTCCAAAATTCAAGATGTTGAATCTACAGCAGCTACTGCCCATGCTGGGCAAGAAGGCTTGGCTCGTAACTTTGGACCTAAAAGAGGCATACCTGCATGTCCCAGTCAGACAATCTTGCAGAAGATACCTCAGATTCATAGCTTGCGCAATGCACTACCAATTCTCTGCACTGCCCTTTGGCTTATCTACTGCACCAAGGGTATTCACAAAATGCCTGGCACCAGTAATTGCGTTTTGCAGACAAAGAGGAATTCAAATATATCCCTACTTGGACGACTGTCTAATTCAAGCAGAGAACAAAGACATTCTTCTAAAGCATCTGGCATTTGTAAAAGGATTACTAATTGACCTAGGGTACACAGTAAACGAAAATAAATCAAAACTAGTGCCCTCTCAAGAGATAATATTCCTGGGTGCAAGCTTAAATACAACTGCCCAGATGGCTTATCTCACGCCAGACAAACAAAAGCAACTGACTTCTTACTTCAAGAAATTGGCAACAAAAACCCACTTACCTGCAAGGAAAATCCTGCAGGCCTTGGGTTTCATGGCATCCTGCATTCAATTAATTCCATATGCCAGACTGCATATGAGAAAACTACAATGGTATCTAAAAAGTGTTTGGACTCAACATTACCACAGCCTGGAGGCAGTAATTGCACTCATTTCCTGCCTGCAGCAGGAGTTTTGATGGTGGGTAGAGGCCTGTCACCACAACAATGGTCTGCCATTCAGTTTACCCACAGCCAGACAGACACTGACAACGGATGCATCAGATTATGCCTGGGGGCCCATATGGCAGGAAAAGGTATTCAGGGCACATGGCCTGCAAACCAGATGCATCTTTACATCAATCAAAAAGAGATGCTAGCTGTTCAAAATGCCCTGACAGCTTTCAAGGACCTGCTTCATCCAGGACAGCTACTGATAAAGACAGACAATACTATGGTCATGTGGTACATAAACAAGCAGGGAGGTACACATTCCTACCCCCTCTGCAGACAAGCAATAACCTTATTGAACACAGCATTGACTTATCAAGTTCACCTGCAAGCACAATTCCTGCCAGGAAAAACAAATACTCTGGCAGACGAACTAAGCAGAAACCTCATGGATCCCCATGAATGGAAACTGGATCCACAAGTCTTCAGCATGATAACAAGGAAATGGGGATGCCCAGACATAGCTCTATTTTGCCTCCCCTCACAACTGCCAATTGCAGAGATTTTGCACAAGGATTTATCACAAGCAAGCATGGAAAGTGGACGCCCTATCCTTCAGCTGGAAAAATCTAACAGTATATACCTTTCCTCCACTGCCTCTCCTTCCCGGGGTACTCCTAAAGGTCAGACAAGAGAAGCCAAAAATGATACTGATTGCACCAGACTGGCCACGCCAGCACTGGTACCCAATCCTAAAGAGCTTGTCTCAAGGTCCAGCATGGATATTGCCTCAAACTTCTCACTTGCTGACCCAACAAAACAATCAGATTCTGCACAGCCAACTCAGGACCTTAAATCTGGCAGCATGGTGGATAATGTAGCCATTCAGAACACTCCTCTTTCAAAAGCTGTTATGGATGTTATCTTGGAGGCCAGGAGGCCCAGTACCAGAAAATCTTATGCAGAAAAATGGAAGAGATTCTGTGCTTGGAACCAGGAACAAGGCATTGACACCTGTGTACCAAATATCCTTCAGATTTTACAATACCTAACTGAGATGTTGAACAAAGGCCTTTCTTTCTCATCAGTTAAGATTCATGCCTCTGTCATTTCAGCCTATTACAATATGGAACCACCTATTCTTTCACATCCTTTAATAAGGCAGTACCTCAGAGGGGCCAAAAACATTAGGCCTCCAAGGAGAGCACCAATTCCGCCCTGGGACCTCAATTATGTTTTGGAAAAACTCACACTGCCTCCTTTCGAGCCAGCCTCAACAGCGGATATAAAATTCTTAACCTGGAAAACAGTTCTGCTCCTAGCAATAACCTCTGCAAGATGAGTCTCGGAGTTACAAGCACTCATGGCTGTGGAACCTTTTATCATTTTTCATCCAGACAGGGTTTCTCTGAGGACAAACCCAACATTTATGCCTAAGGTAGTGTCCAGTGTGGCCCTACCATTCACTTGCCTACCTTATATCCAAATCCGCAGAACAAGGGTGAGAAAATCCTGCATTCTTTGGTCATACACAGTCAGTTACGCTTCTACTTGGACAGAACTAAAGCTTTCAGAAAGACTGAGCAACTTTTAGTGTCATATGCTGCAGGATCACAAGGAAAGGCTATCTCAACACAGACTATTTCTAAATGGATAGGCCATTGCATCCATTTCTGCTATTTTCAGCATGGCAAATCAGTGCCTAAGGGCATTAGGCCTCATTCTACCAGAGCAGCAGCCACTTCAGCAGCCTTCCTCAGAGGAGCACCAACCAAAGATATCTTAGAGGCTGTAACTTGGAGTTCAGTGCACACTTTCACAAAGCACTACTACTTACCTCTTTACTCTAAATCCAGAGCAGGCTTTGCCACTGCAGTTCTGCAGGGCCTCATAGCCTCTCCTAATCCTATTTAGCCCAGCCACCCATCCTCAGCTTTGGGATTCAACCCAAAAGTAATACAGTTGTGTACCTACCATAAATGTAGATGTTCGAGTGTATTCACTGCTTCAGTCCAGGTTACCCACCCACCATCCCCCTTTTCTTTACTGGGACTTATCTGTACTTCTCTATCCTATAGAACCTATGTGGTGTATTTGCTTGTAGATGAAGGAAATGTTATTTTTGTGCATGCATATTTATTGGCATATTTTTTCAGCCTACCAATTTGGGGGCACCTGACATCTGGGGCAAGAAAAACTAAAGAAAATGATGTCGGCTGCATCTTTTATACCCCTGGCGCACTGACGTCAGGAAAGAGGTGACAGCAACTGATGCCGGACCTAGACTTTGGAATTCTGGCCGACTGAGGGTTGCCTGCCAGCAGGATAACCCAAGAGTAGTGACTGCAACAGTGAATACACTCGAACATCTACATTTATGGTAGGTACACAACTGTACTTTCCAAATATTCCTCAGATTTTGCAATACTTAACTGAGATGCTGGATAAAGGCCTTTCCTTTTCATCAATTAAAATTCATGCCTCTGCCATTTCAGCTCATTACAATACAGAACCACCTATTTTTTCTCATCCATAACTAAGGCAGTACCTCAGAGGGGCCAAAAACATAAGATCTCCAAGGAGAGCACCAATACCTGCATGGGACCTCAACTATGTCTTGGAAAAACTTACACTGCCTCCGTTTGAGCCAGCCTCTACAGCTGATATAAAATTCTTATACTGGAAAACAGCTCTGCTCCTAGCAATAACCTCCGCTAGATGAGTCTCAGAGTTACAGGCACTCATGGCTGTGGAACCTTTTATCATTTTCCATCCAGACAGCGTTTCTCTGAGGACAAACCCTACATTTATGCCTAAGGTAGTGACCAGTGTGGCCCTTAACCAAACAATTCACTTGCCTACCTTTTACCCAAACCCACAGAATAAGGTGGAGAGACTTCTGCATTCTTTGGACATTCACAGACAGCTACCCTTCTACTTGAACAGAACCAAGGCTTTCAGAAAGACTGAACAACTTCTAGTAGCATGTGCTGCAGGATCACAAGGAAAGCCTATCTCAAAGCAGACTATTTCAAAGTGGATAGGCCACTGCATTCGTTTCTGCTATTCACAGCTTGGCAAATCAGTGCCTAAGGGCATTAGGCCACATTCCACCAGAGCAGCAGCCACTTCAGCAGCCTTCCTCAGAGGAGTACCAACCGAAGACATCTTAGAAGCTGCAACTTGGAGTTCAGTGCATACTTTTACAAAGCACTATCACTTACCTCTCTACTCTAAATCCAGGGCAGCCTTTGCCACTGCAGTTCTACAGGGCCTGATAGCCTCTCTAATCCTATTTAGCACCAGCCTCCCGACCATAGCTTTGGGATTCAACCCAACTGTAATGACTGCAACAGTGAAACTCGATGAACATAGTACAGTTGTGTACCTACCGTAAATGTAGATGTTCGAGTGTATTCACTGTTGCAGTCCAGGTTACCCTCCCACCATCCCCCTTTTCCTTGCTGGGACTTATCTGTACTTCTCTATTCTATACAATCTATGTGGTGTATTTGCTTGTAGATGAAGGAAAAGTTGTTTTTGGTTATGCATGCTTATTGGCATTAGTAAGCTTACCATTTTAGGGGCACCTGACATCTGGGGCAAGAAAAACTGAAGAAAATGGTGTCGGCTGCAGCTTTTATACCCCTGGCGCACTGACGTCAGGGAGGAGGCAACAGCAACTGATGCCGGACCTAGACTTTGGAACTCAGGCTGACTGCGGGTAGCCTGCCAGCAGGATAACCCAATTGTAATGACTGCAACAGTGAATACACTCGAACATTTACATTTATGGTAGGTACACAACTGTACTTTATGTTTTGTGAAGCAAAGTTAGATCATACATTTATATAGCTAGATTAGTACCACTTTAACTAGGGCTGGTGCAGATGCAGAACAATTTATTTATCAGGTGTTGCTTCAGTTGGCATTTAAAGCCTTTCAGGTTGTAAACTGTTGTTAAGTGGAGTGGAATAGTATTCTAGCTATTAACAATGCAGTGTGAACACGGAGAGTACCCTATATTGTTTTTAGGTTTAGCTATGGAGAGTAATGATTTGTCATTGGAGCACAGAAGTCTCTTAGTAATGTGAGGTTGAATGATGAAGTGAAGAATGGAAAATGTTCACGGTTGTACAGTAGTTTGAAGGTTGGAAATAATTGTGAGTACAATAGGAAATTATTTAGTTCAAGCTAGTTTAGTTGTTTTAGAGAGGAAGTGATGGGATCTATATTGCTGGTTGTGATTGTGGCTATTTTATTGTAGCATTGTTCTAGTTAGGCTGATAGAGCAGAGTTGAGACTGGATAGGATAGGAGAGGCATATAATAAGGTTGGGAATAGAAAAGAAGTGGCAGTGCTTTGTCAAGCAGAGTCACTAATGTAGTGTTTTACTCTGTAGAAGCAGCCTAGCTTTTGATGAGTCTTCTTCATGGCTTGCTGAAGGTGGAGATTAAAGTTCAGGTTGTTGTCTGTAATCACACCTAGTAATTTCATTTGCGATACAAGTTTTATATTGTCACACCTAGTAATTTCATTTGGGATACAAGTTCTATATTCTATATTGGTCTTGTTGGATGACACTATACTAAAGGGAGTTTTCTGGGTATCACTTTACCAAACGTTGCTCTCAGGTTGCCCATGAATGTGTAGTGTGTGTCCAGTGGGCCTACCTAATGGGTATTGTTACTACTACTACTACTACAACGTATAAAATAAATCAGCCCACAAAAGGAATAATATATGGTGCTGTGTATAATTATTTTACTGACCTATTGTGCTGTGATGGAGTGATATGCCATCCAGGACTGCTTTTCTGCTTTGCTACCATGCTTGCGTGGACAAACTCTTATTCCACACAATGATGAATGTGGTACACGTGATATCAGAAATAAATTAATGAATTTTAACAGCATAAGGGCACTAGGCAAAAGCATTTTTGGTAGTGTGCTTGGAGTTCTTATCTTGTGAAGTTACTTGATCAGAACTGCACAATTTAGTGATGAGAAGAGTGAATTAAACCCAGAAAATCAAAGTAAAACTTGTTAACTCTTCACTATTAACATTCTGTACTGTATTGCCAGACATATCTTGTTGCTGAAAGATTAATGTAACATATTTTACAATGAAAATCCCTTAAACTGAGTGTTTACAAGTTCCATTCCAGGTTCACTTCTAATGCCTTGACGCGCTGTGTAAGTTGATCTCATTGTTTGGTTACTGATTCTGTTCTGTCACAGATATTGTGGAAATTGATACTGATGACAAGATAAAAGTATTGATGATCATATTTTATTTTATATAAGAACTTTAACAAACATACTGTTTATATGATTTAGCTGTCATCCATATTAGCTAAAATGTGAAGTTATATGCTTACTTTAATTTGTTTATATTAGAAATAAAAAACACCTTCGTATAAGAGTTAGTTTTGATAAAATGAACGGAGGTTGTTTTAGACTTTAAATTATTGTTAAGCTTTGTTTGTTCATACCAAAAGAAAATAATTAAACATTCTTCACATGACATTACCAGCCTTGCACAAAGCAGAGAACTTTAACATGATCCAAAAATGTATGTTAATGCAACCGTGTGTTTCCAATGAAAATTAATATTTCTTTTCAACTTTTGTCTCTCTCTCTTTTTTTTTTTTTTTTTTTTTAGCCCACATGTGTGTGCCTTTTTTTTTCACATAATCTCTGCCTTCTTCAGAATACTGATTGACTTATTTTTTAATTCCCATTGCAGATAAACCTCAGGTTCAGTGCTTGAAGGCTTATAAAGCTCAAGAAAATGATGAGTTGAACCTAGAGAAGGCTGATGTTCTCATGGTCATCGAGCGGTCCAAAGATGGTTAGTACAGACAGATGGAAGTTATACATAATTCTTTAGACAATGATGAAGCAAAGAACTCTCCAATTTTCATTTCCTTTTTCCAGTGAGTTACCAGAGAAAAGGCGCATCTGTCACACAAAGGGTTCACTACTGCTTTTTAAATAAATCAGCATTCACAAAATATTCTATGGATAAAGTAGCCTAGAGAGCAGTTCAGACACTTTGTCCAAGTGACACCAAGTTCAACTAGAGCCCTAGAGCTGTTGACAAACCAGTAAGGAAGGAAATAGCTTTTTAATATAAAAAAGAGATGCGTATGCTTTTCATCCAATGAAAAAGTGAGCAAGCAGTGACTGCAAAAACCATGAGTAAGTAGGGTATGATGATATGTATAACAATCACTACAGAGATAGCAGTTAATAATAAAGTGGTAAGTAAACACTGTAAGATGTTACTAACATCAGTCACTACAGAAACATTGGTAATAAGCATATAATTATACGACACTACAGGAAAAAGTAGTTGCTAAGTTTCACTGGTACTGAATAAACAGACACCACAGAAAAAGTGTAAGAAAGCGGTGGGGTTTGTTGTTTAGGCTAATCACTGCAAATTTTCAGTTAGAGAGAAATATAGAGGGTATTAGTACATCTGAATTCTCCTGGATAAGAAGCATGAGCCAAAACATATTATTCAGAGAGTAGTTCGCAGCGGAGCTTTACTGTGTTATTAGGGCCTTTATATAAGAGTACTCTAACACGGACACTTGATTAGGAAGTTCACCACAATATTTCATTATTCTTTTCTGACAAGGCATTGATTTTAAACCTACAGTAAAATGGGATATCGATCAAGAAGAAATAATCTTTGGATAGGTGATTACGCAGAACAATCTGAAATTTTTTTTTTTCAGTGAAGGTAACTGCTGAACTGATTGAGTTTACCTCCTTGGCCCTACCTAATGTGTTTCAACACAGGCTTTCTGATACGGTGGCCTGCTCCTTATGCCTTTCAGTGACATTTTCAGATGTTGGTCACACTTGTTTTTCTCTTCTTATGTTTCTTATTCTTTTGCACATCTCCTTTTTTACCATCTGTGAACTGCTTTAGCCTTAGTCATTTCAACACTGGCAGATGTATGTGGGCTCTGCTTTTTGGTGTAACATTTTCTTTGAAGGATGCACCTTTTCACACATTTCCAGTGTTTTAGGTACATCACTACCTTACCTTGTGATCATCAAGGATTTAAATTCTTTAGCTTTTACATGAAGGCCCTCAAATAACACAATATTTTCTTATAGTCTGTATTTCCCTCCATCCTAAGATTTTACAGAGATGGGGGTCTTTAGACTGTTGTATCCCAGACTGGGTTTTAAATGCAATTTGTGAGGCGACTCTGTAGTGTTACACTTTTTTCCATTGCCATAACATGAAATGTCTTTATTTTTTTTTTCCTGAAGCATGATCTGGGTATGTGTTTTGGGTCTGTTTTATTTGTTATGAATGGCATGGTAATAACCATTGCTGTTTCACAGACCTTGGTTTTCCAGTTCATTTCTTGGCTGGGGTATCCTTGGTAAGGATCCTATATGTGTTCATTATGTTTGCTTAGATTTAAGCAAGGTTCTGCTGTTCTCCCCCATAATCTGAAGACAAGATGTCAGGTTGAATACTGCTGCTAAACTGACCTTTGTGTGTGTGTCTCCACCCTGTAATGGAACAGCACCCCATAGAGGTTGGTTCTTGCCTTGC
This sequence comes from Protopterus annectens, assembly GCF_019279795.1. Classification (NCBI taxonomy): domain Eukaryota; kingdom Metazoa; phylum Chordata; order Ceratodontiformes; family Protopteridae; genus Protopterus; species Protopterus annectens. The sequence goes on along the minus strand of NC_056741.1, from coordinate 362,616,630 downwards.
TCCTAGAATATGCTACTGACAAATTGGATTAAAGAGGTAACAAAAAGGATAGATACTGTTGACCTGTATTTCTGGAAACCTTCCAATCGGTTTGGTATTCTAGCTGCTTCATCTATACCAAGGGTGGTTGGCAGTCGCAAGCCCTACTGGCAAAGAGAAGCACTCGAGCAGATTTGGCTCAGCACTCTGCTGCAGACCAGCAGACAGGAGTATCATAATCTTACTTGTCTTTATACTACACTAACAGGATTACTGACTGCACTCAGTGCAAATACAGTCAACGTAATTAAAAAAATGCACATAAATAAAATGCTAAATACCACTATTGCAGTTTGCCTGGCACTTTAATATGTCTTGCAAGAATAGAAGTCATAAACTTTGGCACAATAATCTTTTCAACAACAATTTCCTACCCTCATATGTGTAGATAAAGGCTTAGAACATCCCATCTCCCTAGCTGAGCAGCTAATTTTCCTTCTGCTGTGCTCTACCCTCGCATACTCAGATGAACAGTTATACAAGTGTGCTATACACACACCACAATATGTTTTCAATACCCCAGCTGCATCTCACCCAGAGTTTATCTCTCATCTTCCATCACTTCTAGACTCTCACCTTCACATAGTTGTGGGATGGGGTGGAAGACAGACAATGATCTCACCAACCTCCATGTGAAAAGATACGTTGACATTTAATGTTTCCCTCTCTGACCAGTCCAATTTCAGCCAGGGTTCTATCATGAATGCCATTTGATAATACTGGGGATGTGTGGACTATCTCCTCACTTTAATCCCAGTAGGACAATTCCTGTCACACTGTCTCATTACTATTATGTCACTTCTGATATTAATCTAGTCACCTCACATGCCTTGATACTCTGACCACTCCAACTCAATATGTCCTAGATTTGTACACTGATGATCAATTTCAGAACCTTAGATGAATGCCTCTGTAGTTCATTTTGACAGATAAGTAATCTTCTACAACATTTTCTGAATGTAGACTGCCCTGAATTAGGAATGTGGCTAGGCTGAGAGAACTGTGTAGTCACCAGGTATCTTGGAAGAAAGTGACCAGTCAGGTTTTGTACTTAATGTAGCTCCATTACTACCTCACAGAGGAAAAGTCAGCAACCCTCTTAGCTGAACAAGTACTGATGTGTTTCTGAATGTTAATTTGGGAATGTGGTTTTACAGCATTGTAAATGTCAAGTACACTAATATCACAATAAAATAAATATTTTTAAATAAATTATTTTTGGTAGACTCACAGCTGTCTGCCTTCAGCTACATCCTGCAGCCCCTCCTCAATCTTCTGTTCTGAGATGCCTGGCACTATCCAGCATACCACTTAGGTATCAAAGCACCCCCACTGAGGGAAGGTGCTTTGTGTAGGTGTCTAAGCAGTGGATATCTTGCTATCAGCAGTGGGCTTTTTCCCTACCCACTGACCTCCAAACTACACTGAATGTGTAGTTGTCATGCACACTCTGCAGCTCTAGAATCTCCAGTCCCCACCAAGGACTTGTAGCTCTGAGAGGTCAACTGCTCCATCTCCTAGGATAAATGAGACAGCAAAAATGTCACTCCTTCCCCAGCACCCCCCAACCAACTCCTCAAGTACTGGGTCCATTACCTGAACTGGGGTCAATGAGTTTCTTTCCTCCATGCCATATAGATGGCTAGATAAATAAAACAATAATTCTATCATGCAATAACAAACTTCTCACGTTTGCTGTGTTTAAAGTAGCCACAAAAATAAACCAAAAGGTGGAGATCACTGTATTTTTACATGTGTGAGGTAAAAGAAAGATAATTAGAAAAGGAATTATTAGGATGCTACTAGGATGCAATAACATGAGGAAAAAAATCTAGAGAAAAGAAACATGGAAAAATGAAGAAGTGTGAAATGGCAGACATGGCTGTTGTAATGGAGAAGGAGTTAGAAAAGGCAGTTAGACAAAAAAAAAATTGAGATGAAAAATATAATCACTAGAGAGGGATAAATCAAGAAAAATAAGAAGGAAAAGTATGGAGAAAGTCTTTTTGTTGTCTAACAGTAAATTGTATTAATTGTCAGCAAAATATCTGTAGCGAGTACAGAAAAGTGCAGTCTTAACTTCATCAATCCAAGTAGTACATGGTCAAAATGGAAATTCATGGGTGTTGTGCATATTCATTGCAGAAAGATAAACACTTTACTGTGTCTTATACTTTCACTGTGGCGGAACATGGCTACTTTGACAAGATTTTATGGGATTAGGTATGGAACCAGCAAAAAAGGAATGTACATACTTATTATGTATTCACTAAGTAGAACTTGTATATATAAAGCAGTCTGCACACCAGGTACCTGATTTTGCCTTTGTCATATTTCACAAGGTTGATACTTTTCTTGCCTCTTTTTTAGGGTGGATGGAAGGCATCCGCTTATCTGATGGTGAGAGAGGTTGGTTTCCAAGCAATCATGTTGATAACATCACAAATACGAAGGTGAGGCAAAGAAACCTTATGGAAATGGAGCGCATAACTGCAGCCACAGCAAAGCTTGGAAAGAAATGAGAGGAAATGGAAATTTTAACTTGAGAGATTTGTAGAACAAAGCAACATGAGCACTGGTTTCTACTTGCATTCCTGGTAAAGGATTCATATACAAGATCGGACTCAGTTGATAGCATTAAAAAAAAGAACTGTGCCTTCCTTAATAATGGACCTGATGTCAAAAGGCATTCAGTACGATGTTAGATTTAATGACAAATCTACTGTAAGTGACTCAGAAGTGGATACACTGTTAGTGTCTAGCCTTACAAGAGTCCCAGCCTAAATGTCAGCGTCATGATACAGAAAGTTAATTAGCTTCTAACCTTGAAATTATTAAGCAGGTCTTAGTATTCCAGTACTATCTTGTGAAATTCTTTGCCTGATCTTAAAAGGATTGGGAAGGAAAAAAAAAACTACAACTTTGTCAACAAAGTTGTCATCTTCGGACACTACTGAGTATACCGTGCATTTAGTAAATAAGTTAATCTTGTCACTTTTACGACTGTGGTAGCATATTTCATTTTTCTTAACACAGCTACTCATTAAACTGCTGGGTGAACAATTTTAGGGCATTCTGTCAAGAGAGCTGGTATTTCAGTTGTGCAATGTCTTATTTATGTTTTAATCTGAAACTTTTGTATAGTACTGAAAAGACAAAATATTAAAACTGCCCTGTCTCATACTCAGTTCTGTGAAGACTGGCATGATAATAGGAAATATTTTCGCATCATAGGAAGATAGATCAACAGCAAAATGCAGTGGAAAGTTCAGTTTGTTTACCAATGCATTGCCATAGCTCTTTTGTTTGCCTTTATCATCCTTTGCTGTGAGAAACTGCAGTTTTGAATCTTAAAGCAGGATTTCTGGCACATTAACTCTGTATTAACATATGTCTTTACTGAGTAATACTAATTAGTACATAGTAAAAAAAACTAAAGGAATTATGGCCGTCTGCACACAGCTACAGTTTGACTTCCCATTGTATCTACAATATAAGCATCTCTTATATCCTACTGGAACAACAGGCTGCATTCTGATCTCCAACAGAATCAGAAAACAGTTTTGGAGCTATCTGCATACTGAAAACTACCATTGTTGAGATGTCAGCTTTCATCCTGTGCACCTTTATTAAAATCTGCATTTAATGACACAGGAAAACAACATAAATGTCATTCCATACATCTGCAATGGAGTGGCTTGAAAAGTACCTCAGCCTGGGGCACAGTGGTTTCCATAGCTAGTGATGCCAATCATAATGTACCAAAAAATGTGTATATGATGCATGAAACCTCAGAATTTTTCACAATAGTGGGAGTTGGGGGGGGGGGGTTGTTACTTGATGAAGCCTGGGCTTAGAAGTTTTGTGACTGTTATCTTTTTCAGTTAAATAATGTTGCTCATACATTATAAAAACTGTGAGAATTATTCTTGAAATATATGTGCCGTTCAGATCAGTGGGTATGTCTTTGCGCTGTCCCATGCAGAAGGAGAGTGGGGTCAGGGCCAGCAACTTGGGAAATGGAACCAATCTAATGCCTGCAAGTAAAATTATGTTTATGAAATTATGATCCATTCACCTCTAAAGCTTGACTACATTTATCTATGTATTAGTGAATCTTGGAATCAAAAAATCCTACTGCTACATCCTGAAAATTCTCTTTCAGTTGGTGTCAATGCAATTGCATGAAGACTCAAATACTACATAGTTTCAGTGTTCATAGAAAGTCCTTTACATAGATGATAATATGAAGACCTCAGAGAAGAAATGATGTTCTCCTAACTTTATATTACTGTTTACCACTGGTATCACAATTGGTCCTAGAATTAAATTACACAGAAACTGTTAGCAAACAGTGATTACTTCTCTTCCATAGCCTGTTAAATGTAAGTAGCAGATCTTGGTTATCTTATGTCTTCCTTTTGTCGCACTTTTATGACGTACCTTTTGCACCCCATGATAGTATGTGGTGCATAAAGTACCAATTAGCATTTTCTGCAGGTCGGTGAATGTTTTCAGTCTTCTGTTCACTTAAAAAAAATGATCCCTCATAAGATCTGTCTTCCCCTGCACTTATGCCACTAAAAATTATACTCGGTGATATCAACAAAGGGAAAACTTGAGATGTGTTCCTAGAGTACACTGGTTGCATGCTGCACAGGAGAAGACACATCTCTAATCAAGTATATGCAATATTCCTATGGTGATGTCATTCAGGAAAACAAAATTTGTTTGAGCCATGGTTTCAATAAAAATAGCCCAAATAAATAAGAGTGGACTAAGGCACGATACATCATGGCACATAACTCACAGAATGTCATGATACAGTATTAAAGTGTGACAAAACACTTTAAAATGTTACTAGTTCCATTCATTCTTAAATTCTAACACTGCGTTTGATTCCAGTTTCACATACACTGCAGGAAGGCTATGCTATGACTCTGCAACCCTTTTCTCTGAAAAAAAATCCTAATATCCCCCTAAGCAGTTTAAAAAAAAATCTTACCAGCATCACAGTGACCTGTTTTCCCCTTGTGCCCTTTGGCACTGAATATCTCTTTCTCTGTTCTTAGACTTTTAAATTCCATTCAGGTTCTTAAATGATTTTCATACCTCTTCCCATTTCTTTCATGGTGAAATTAAGTGACAGTCTTTTACTGCAAACCTTAAAATATTTTAGTGTGTGTGAAAAGGGGAGACCTTCAAAACTGCATGCCAGTACTGCAGGTGTTGCTTCCAGGATGATGAATAACTTTCCACTTACTACTGTTGATGCTTGTTCCAGTATACCACAGCATCTCCAAAGCTTTCTTTAATTCCCTTTTATTCAACTGTCACATTTAAACATTATGGCTTTTGTGACTGCCAGTCTTCTAATTTCAGATGTGCCACCTCTCCTTGGATTTTTCTCATCCTGACCACTGCAGATTTTAAAGCTGTTAATTAAATATGCATGTGGGAATTACAGGGTCAGTTGTAACCACTTCTGAAAGTTATAATGTCAAAGCAACAGGGAGCTGCAGCTGCTTTTGTGAAATATGTAAGCAGTAAGTTGTAGTAAAGTACTGTGTACTGGTGGATTCACCCATGCTTCTTGTGGTTTAGCCAGCATGGTGATGAGAGGCTACGGATTCAGCAGTCATTTGATGTAATTTCTGACTAAGAAGGTTTCAGAATTCCACTCCTATTTTGTGCATTATGATCATAAAATAATAAGCAGCTTTAAAGTCTGTAGTGGTTTGACTCGTAGTTCAGTGACTCAGTAGAATATTTTTTTTAAGATTAAGAAACTCTAACTATCATCCACTGACTAGTGTAGCATGTTCCTGTCTATAATTTTTATTCTGAGGCCTTGTTTTTTTTCATATAATATAATTGTTCGGTATAAAGGCAATGAATTTAATCACATAATAGAAAATATGAATTATTTTAAAAATCAATAAACTAACAGATCCCTATTTGCACATCATAGTAATGAAAAAGAAAACAGATCCACTTTGTAGTGAAAAAAAGAGTCAGCAGTGCCTTAAAGTTTACTGGAAAAAATATGGGAGGGTGTTCAGTAGTCACAGTTTCAAGATACTGTTAAAAGTTTGATTTAAATGATGCCAGACTGAAACTTACTTCTTAGGACATTCATTGTGAAAAAATACTTAACTATAAGTAAACTGTACCAGACTGGTTTACTGAACACATTTTATGCAAGCTGTAAAGCATAACATTATCCAGCTGGCCCCAAAGCTAACAGCTAAATTTTAGTTTTTCATGTGTATTTTTGTCTGTTAGGGAAAAAGCTCTACATATATCAACAGCAAAGTCTGAGCACAGACTCATAACTTAATAAGGTTTGCACTCCCCCCACAAAAAAAAAAAAAAAAAAAAAAAAAAATGCTGTTTTAAAAGGGCATTGAATGCTATACAAATATTCATTCCAGTTAAAAAAAAAAAAAAAGATAAGTTTATCTCACCATGGGGTCTCAACAGCCCCAGAAGCAGATTGTACAGAGTTAGTACCTGGCACCATCTATCTTGGTGAAACATCCTTGGTAACACTGTAGGTGGTAAGATTCTATCATTCTGTACTGTGAATTCTGATTAGGTAGAAGTGTTCTAATTCAAAGGTCTAAAGCGTGAAACTGTACCAGCTACGATACACTGTTATAAAGGGTTTGGAAAGAGGATACGAGGTGTTAACTGGGGTTTAGACAAAGGGCTAAAAAGTATGTAGTTACTCCTCTGGTGAATAAACTTTCTCCATCGAGGGTTTATGTACAGATAAAGCCCAGCAAAAAAAAAAAAAAGGTCTGCCACTTCACTGCAGCATACTAAACTAACGTGAGGCAGTGACTGAATTAAAGCAAATGCCCAACAATATTTTATGGTCACTAAATGCAGCTTTGCTGTTTAGCAAGTATAAAATAATAATAACAATAGCAATACTAAAGTAAAGGAAAAAAATTCAAAAAAAGTATCCGCAGTAGCACTTACAAGTACTTGTCTTTTAAGTAAAAGATACCCCTCCCTAAACAAGGTTTTAAAAAGCTGCATTTACCTAGGTGAAAAAATAAAAAAACAATGCAATTCACTGTGTATGTGTAAGACAGAGAGGGATAGTGCATACCTCTCAGCTCCTTTACTCAAAAAATCGGAATCCTAAGCATCTTTTCATCAACATGCATTATCTGAACAATAAGATGTATGAAACTACAATGTTTACCTTTGTTGACTACCTACAATCCTCAGCGATTTCCTAGAAAATAAAGAAATTAAATAAGTGACAGTGGGAAGGTGTTGCAATGCTATGCACTAAATATATATATATATATATATATATATATATATATATATATATTTTTTTTTTTTTTTTCATTCGATTACAATAACAAGTAAGATGTATTCAGTCAAGAAAGTGGTGTAATTGCTATGCATGTGTGTTTGTGTGTGCTTTTCTGTGCATGGGTGTGCAAGTCTCTCTCGAATTCTGCATGCACATCAGTGTATGTGTTGACATTAAGTACTGATATAACTTATTTTGGATGTAAAATACTTCCAACAATTACATATGTTGCAGTAAATCTGAAACGTGGAGGAAGCATTTTACATCAAAAATATATAAAAAATGTATATAGTAATAAAAAGAAAAAAACAAATGTGAAACAATTCAACATGTAGGCCATTGCCTAAGGGCAGTAATGCTCAATGTTATTGGGAAAATATTACTATTGCTAGGGGTGTTGAGACCCTCTACATGTGACGTCAGAAGTCACAATAACCCTTGCGTGCATGCATTTGATCTCCAATCCTAACCTGCCTATTATGTGTCAAAACCGTGGATGCCAAGAAATCTACCTCGAAAGTAAAGCCAATAAAAGTAAATCTTGGCATCCATGTTGAGAACACTTATAATCAGAGGCACAATCATAATTCTTTGTAACACAGTGAGTCTTATCTGCTCCATGTACTAAAAATGGTAGGAGCTGAAAGTGTGCTACCAGCTTTCAAAGCCTTTGAAAGCCAGTAAAATATTTTGGTGCTCTCAGAAATTATGTCCCTCAGAAAAATGAAGACATTTAAAAGATTTTAGACCCTTCATTTTGTCATGTTTTGTTTATGTCAGAATGAAGTTCAAACAGCTTTTAAAAGCTGTTTTTACCATCTGTTGCTGTTCTTTACCAACCATCAATGTCCCTAGCATAAGACCCAATCATGATATGCTGATTTTTGTTAAGCATCCTTAAGGGCTGTTATGATCAAGTCTTTTGTTAGGGAAACAATTATGTTTATCTTTTTCCCCTGATATCAGAGCATAAGCTCGGAGCACATGTACTACACCATTCTTACAAATGCTTCTGCTAAAAACTACATATACAGGTAGCAGGACCCTGTAGGGCAAGTAAGGTTGAAGTGAGCATCAGTAAAAGATACATACTCAAGAAGCATCACTTACAGTTATTAATGCAAATTTCATTGAATGCCTTGCTGATTATTTTACTAAGTCAGACAGGTTATGGTCAAAAGAAATCACACGAGGAAACAATTCAAATTATAAGTGAAGTTTTGATTTAGCTTACATTTTTGTTTTTTATTCCATGAGATACTTGGCTTTGTAGATATAACAGAATATCTATTACTATACTTGTCAGCATCAGGACCTAATCAGAGATGGCATTATGTTCACACTGCAGTTTTAAAAAGTAGATGGCACTGAATGTTAATATAGATACAACTTAGCCAGTACTCTGTTCCACCTAGTCTGACTCCTTTCTTCATTAATTGCAACCTAAGGTCCCTGCCTCCTAACAATGGCAGTTAATTGTACAATACCTGTCAACTCTCTCTATTTCTATTTTGGAGGAACGTTCCTATTTTCTGAGCTGATTTACCCCCTGCACAGGATGTCCCTATTTCAAATTTGATTTCCCCTTTAAAGAATTTCCTGAATCATCTTCATCACGTGTCATTTTTGAAGCTATCTAGTACACACAAAACTACACTATATAACCAATACACTAGTGCCACTAAATAATTTCAAGAAATTATTATACTGTCTCTTTGATAATGTGCTTATAGGATCATAGGAGGTTACTAGGCTAATGGCTCCAGGGCCCTTACAAGCCTAGCCAAGTTCAACCAGTGTTCCCAAGGGTGTCTGGTTCAAGCAGACATTAAAATCAGCACCCATTACCCCTGTCCAAGAGGGACACAGGTGGAAGCCCTGGGGTGAATTTCCAGCTACCCATCTAATCGTCCAAATTTCACTTAAATAGGGCCAAAGAGGGACTTTGTTTAACATGAATAGGAAGCATGTTCCAAAAGTGGGGCAACCTGTGAGACAACTCTGTCTCTCCAGCAAGTTCTGTTGATATCACAAACCAGATTAAGGTCCTTTGAGTGAGTAACTCGTGTGCCATTTGACTTGCGAATGTGCAGCATTTTCATTAAAACTGGGTCAGAGATTGCTCTATATGCAAGACACAGGTCACCACTGAGCAGTCTGCATGACCCAGAGTAAAGTGAAAATGATTTCCATCTGTCAGCATAAGACAGATCTTGATGACCCTGAATTTTCTTTGTAAGGAACCTTTATGGTCTCTCCAATTCCTGCAGGTGTTTGGAAAGGAACATACCAAAAGGAGTGTTATACTCCTTTATTGGCCTGATGAGATTAGAGTACATGTGGGTTATGACCTCTTTTTTCTGGAGGCAATGCCCTTACTTATGAGATCAGCAATATAACTATGGAGACATGGTGATCAAAGTTAAGGTTGCTGTCAATCTGTGTGCCCAGATCTCTCACCCCTGACTGTGTGCTTAAGGTATTGCTATTAATGTGGTAGTTTGCAGGAACATCACCGTTGCTGAAGGGGATGATAATGCATTTTTTGAATTAAGTTTAAGACAATAACTTTGGCACTCATCATTAGTCTGGGTAAGACCTTCCTGCAGGATGTTAACATTGCTAGGGGTTTCACTGATCGCTCCCAGTTTGAAGTCATCAGCAAACTTTGTCAGCCATAGTCCTTTAGTTTAAGCCTGTACTTCAGAGAGGTAGATTCAGAACAGTAGGGGGTTCCACAACTGTTCACTGTGGAAAACCACTGGTTATGGGTCTGCTGGAGGAGGAGGAGTCCCCTATTTTGACTGTATGAGTTCTATCAGTAGAGCCAGTTTGCAACCCACCTGAAAATACATGGCTTGATACCCAGCTGGGGGAGTTTATCGATGATGCCCAAGTAGGGGATTGTGTCAAAGGCCTTGAATAAGTTTAGGTAGGCCATATGCAGCGGGGTGCTCTCATCTAGGGCTTTGTCTCAAACTAGCCCACCAAGTTTAACAGGCATGATCTCCCCTTGACAAAGCCAAACTGGGTGGGGTCAAGTGTTTGAGATTTCCTATATCTTTGTTAATAAGGTCCATGATGATTCATTCCATTGCCTTGCAGATAAAGCTGGTCAGGCTAATGGGTCTACAGTTCCTGGGGTCTGCGGATGTACTCCCTTCGGTCAAAGAGATGATTGTGGCTGTTTTCTGCTGGCAGGAAGCCAGTGCTTAGGCTGTGATTGAAAAGCGTGCCTAATGGCAATGATAATTCCTGTTTTAACCTCTGTAGAACACAGATTGGGATGCTGTCTGGTCCCATAGAGACTGTGTTTTTGGCCCTTGAGAGGGCATTTAAGACCTGCTCCTCAGAGATACTAGGTGGGGGATAGGTGTTAGAGATGCTTTGGGGTATATGTGGCAGGTACAGTGGAGTGAAGTTTTCACTGAACCTGTCAGCCAGCACATTTGCTATATCCACAGGTTCTATATATGTAGTACCATTAAGTACTAGTTCAGCACAAATCTCAGCCTTACCTTTAAGGTTTACAGATGTAACTAAAGAACACCTTGTGGTTATCCTTACTTGGAGAAGCTAATTTGGATTTGTAGTTAGCTTTGGTGGACTTCACTAGGAGTTTATTTACTTGTTTAAGTTGAGGAGGCAGTTTTTCCGGTTTTGAGGACATTCCTTCCTGCTCTTACACAGCAATTTATTTCTTCTATTGTAGAGCCTATTAATGGCAGTCATCCACCAGGCGGGTTTGTTTTTCCTTGAAGATCTGGATTTGGTTCTATCAGGTATAGCAGAGTCAATACAATTGTGCAGGTGCTTGTATAAAGCATTGGTGTATAACGCAGCATAGGTGTCTGTTCTTTCAGTGGGAGGAAGGGCTATGAAGGTATTTTCTATTTTTTCACTCTGTTTTTTTATACATGAGTTTCGGAGTGGTAATTCACATCCCGACTAAAAGCGGGAAGAGTTATGTGGTACTTGGTTTCAAATTTTATGCTAATTAGATGAACAGATTTTTAGCTGGATATTCCTACTTTTCAGATACCTTTGTTCCTATTTTCAGTGTTTGCAAGTAAAAGGTATGTATTATATCATACAGATATTTGAGGTCACTGTTCCACTTTATAAGCAATTTTTGTTTAAGATGTTAACACACGAGTAACAGAAATGACTACTGTAGCAAGAAAACTTTGAATTTCCCAACACACACCATTTCAAAAAGTTAAGTAGACATGTTTAGACCCTGTTTTGATTACAGCACAATGCTTTTAACAAGTATAGAGTTCTTAAATTATAACATGAATGTCTCTCTCTAGTGGTACCTCTGAAAAAGAAAAGTGATTTCCTTCAGCATTTACCACTGACATTGACAACTTTCCAAAGTACAGAACCCACATTTTTAAGTGGCCTGTTGAAATTCAACTCTGTTTAGAAACCCCATTTTGTTGCTGCATTCCTTTCTGCTTGTGGTGGAGTTAAGAAATGAGTTATCCATCATTTCATTTTCTAAGAATAATTTAGAGAGTGCAAACATAAACATGCTCAATGGTTATTGTTTAAAATGACTTCTGGCTTGCAAAATATTATTTTTCATAATATACCACTAGCATGATGTTGACTATATACCTTAATTCTCCTTAACTTTCACAATGTGCTTTTGGTTCTAATTAATACATCTCTGGTTTTACTCCCTCCCCCCCCCAAGAGTGTTTTTTGTTTAATGTTTTCAACATAAGAGACCTCTAATTTTATAATTTTCCTCAGATAGTAAGCACTCTCTGCAAGACTTAATTTAAGGATGGTTAGAAATGCCATATCTTTTTTCTATTTATAATGTCCTGTAAAATAAAATACCTGTTTAGCTTATATAATGTAGCTTAAACAGAATCAAGATTTTGCAGCCCAGCCTGTGTCTCGTTTAAGAATCTTTTTCATTAGTCGCTTTACAGTTTCTTTCCTCAAAGTAATGAGTTTCTTACCCTTGTTTAAACATATATTCTTCCATCCACAGTTTACTTCTCCTCAGTTCAGATGCTCTCTCACAGATAATTTTAATGAAAGAAACAAGACAGAATGCTTGGTCAATGTAATGAGAGCACCAGCTACTAGTACCTGAAGCTGTTCTCCACCAGCTCAGCCCAAGGCTTAAGGAAATGTAGGAGCATGATGTGTAGATGTCTAGTGCATTAAGACTTTTTGCTTTACATGGGGCTACCTGGAGATAGGCGTATGATTTCACAAACAATTTTCACATGACTTCCAAATACTGGCTGATTTTTGGAAACTATTAATCTTCTGTACTCACTGCCCCACATTTTCATAGATGCAGCAACCTCAGAGATGATTTAAGAAGGGTGCAAGGGATCTCCTTCTGTTTGAGGATAAAAGACAAATGCCCCACCGCAGACAACATATATTTTATATTTTTTGTAAGTTCATAGAAATGCCATTTGAGCCAACCTGCCTTACAAATGTTGTTTTCAAACAGGTGGTCTTCACAAAGACAAGCCTACATCCTGTCAGAAGACGGTGTAATATGGTGCCATTCTAGTCCTCCTCCTCCCCCCAAAGAAGTAACAGGAGTTTAGTGGTTGCTTCATCATCTAATCTATACCTTAGATTTACCAATATACATTTCCAAAACTGTTGCACTAACATAATAGTAAGCATTGTTCTGTCTTTCAGTATCAGTGACTAAACAATTTTTGTGTGTGTATGTGTTGTTTTAAAATTTCTCTGTATGCTATCCCAAACTCAAATAAACTTATTTTGGGGAATCAGCTCTGAGAAGCAAACAACCACTGCCTTCAAAAGTGTTACAGAAAAGGATTTTGTAAGGCCAACCTCATTAACAGCTTATTTTAATTCTCTTCATTAACTCCCACAAGGATAAAGTTCCATTAGTCAGGGACTGTTCACAGTCCCCAGTGTTTTTCTGACCCAGAGCCTATTTTTAGAGGGCAGATAAACCCTGAAACTTCCCATTTTCAGGTGTTTTCCTTCACATCCCTTACCTTAACCTTATAATTAGCCCCAGGGTTGGTCAAACAGTAGCAGTCCCCAATTATTGGTGCTATCAGTGAAACTATTTTTTCAACACAGCAAATGACTTCTGTATTTAACAGTGTCTGTGTACTTTTAAGTTTTCAATATTTGGAATCTGCATTAATTTTGCATATTAAATAAAGTTACACAAGAGTTGCCATTATAACCACGATTTAAGAGAAAACAACTGCTTATGCAATTCCTAAAATTTCAGCTAATGAAAATGGAATTTCATCATTTTGTTTTTTTTTTCCATGTCCAGGATTCATCAATCTCCTTTAAAAATAAACAATATTTTGTTCATATATATATATATATATATATATATATATAGATATATATATATATATATATATATATATATATATATATATATATATATATATAATCTCAAAATATATATATATGAGTCCAAAATCTTGAAAGTTCAAAATACTGAAAACTCCAAATTCTGAATTTCATAATATCAAAAAAACAGAGTACACCAACACTTACAATATTCCAGCACAACTACATAACAAAACATGTTAGTCTTCTCCAACTATAAGCAGGGAGGCAAGCCCACCTGCACCCTCCACTCCTCCTGCTACTTAACTATATCAACTCCAAGATCGCACTCCACCGAAGAAAATAGCAAACATACCTTTATGTGCTTTACGACTACCTGTTGTAACCTTAGTCATGTTCCCTTTTAATTTGCTGTACAACAACATAACTCATCTTAGTGTAGTAAACTGCGATCTCGGGGTTCATATATTTTAAGTACCAAGGGGAGTGAGGGGTGCAGGGGGGTTTGCCCCCTGCTAATAGTTGTAGTAGACTAATATGCTTTGTCTTTTATTTGTTTCTCTATGTACTTTTGGTGGAGTATAGTAAGTGTTGGTATCCTGTAGTTTTTTCAGTATTATGAAATTAGTTATGTTGAGTTTTCAGTATTTTGAACTTTCAAGATTTTGGACTCAGTATTTTGGATTTCAAGATTATGAGCTTTCAAGATTTAGAAATTAAATCACATCTTATGAACACCTGGCTATGTCCATGTATTACATAACATTTATTTTGCTTCTTCTCATATACCTTCCTTCCTAGTATACTTACTGTATACATGCTACAGTACCACAACGCTAATTTCTTTATTTCTAGCAAGAAAATTCCCTTGGTAACCATATTGTTTTTTATTACTTCATATATTGTTGATATTCTCTTTGTCTTTTTTACATTTTTGTCTGATTGTGATGTAAATGTGGAGCTTTTCTCCCCTGGCCTCACTGTAATGGACTTGGTCCAGTCGGACTATCTCAGTAAACAAATGTATAATTAATAAATATATATATATATATATATATATATATATATATATATATATATATATATATATATATATATATATATATATATATATATATATATATATATATATATATATATATATATATATATATATATACATACATATACACACACACACACACACACACACACACACACACACACACACACACACACACACACACACACACACACACACACATACATACAAGCATTTTCACTTCCCCATACTTCTTTTGGCCCTTGCATGTATAAAACTTAGCAGAAGCAATGGTGTACGCAAGCTCACTTAATTTTTTTCTGCCACCTTCATGTAACAACATTTTTTTCTGACTGAAAACGGTCAGCAGACTAACTCAGTTATCAAACAGCAAAAATAAAGTACTTTGTGTTGTTAACATCACCATAAATTTTCATTACATGCCAGCAGAAAGCCTCATCACTGTTAATTTCCTCTTTGGTGCTTTACTTCCCTGCCTTACTGTGATTTAATTTGCAAAGCCCTACAAGCTACTACACATGTCCTTATGCCACATGAAAGCAGTTGTCTTTCCCCCCTTCATTTCCTTGTGTGCATTCAAGGTAGTTTATAAAATGGTAGACTGATTTGTGATCATGACTTAAAAAAACAGGGGTCTATATCAGTTCTCCAAAACCCAACTTCAGCGAACGGCCATTCATCGAACGTTTACATCAGCGAACGTTCTTCACAGGGGAAGTGAGTCAGTTGGACAACATACAGAAATTTGCCCTTTTCCCTACTGTAGTGTGATCTCGGAGTAAGTATATATAAGTAGGGGGTGTGTGGAGTGCGCAGCCCACTCATTTTGGTGGATTTGGTATATTGCGGTGTGTGTGTCACTCAGTATATTGGGCAACTAACTCCCTTCCCTGGAAAACATGTTTGCTAATGTAAACATTTGAAGAATGAACGTTCGCTGATTTGTGTTCGATGAATGGCAGTTTGCAGAAGTTGGATTCTGATGAAGTGATACAGACCCAAAAACAGTCTTCAACACTGCATGGATGAAAAGAAGCTAAAATTTTGCAGTTTGCAGATTGGTGGGAAAAAAAAATTCATACATTAGTATGACTGCCATAGCACACTGAAATTGTCTTACTTTTTTTTTTTTTTTTTGTAAACCTTCAGTAACTTCAGATCCAAATGTATTTAGCGGGATATATCAGTATTTAGCATGTATAAATACATTTATACCAAACGTACTTTGCATGGATATATAGCAGGGGTCAGTGTGGAGGGTCTTTGTACCACCAAACAAGTTTTTTATTTTTTATTTATTTATTTTTTTAAACAAGCTTACTTTTGCCAGATTTCTCCCAGGGCAAGTGTTTATGAAAATATCCCCATCCCTTTAGCCATTTTACCTTTTTGCTTTGTTCACTTCTACATGCATAGGCTTGTCACATTAACTGCATCATCCTTTGTTTTCATCACCATTCATTTCACCTACCTATTACCTTTCACATTCATTATCCAGTGATGTAGCTTCTCATTCATTTAAAATGCACATTATATCGCTGGGTCCTTGTCTCCATCTTGTGTATCTCTCATACAGTGTGATGATTTTTAGGATCCTAATGTCAGACCACTGTTATGTACCCTATGAGGTTCATGTTTATAATTGGCCATTTCTTGCACTGTACTCACCTTAACAAATTGACTGACTACTTAATAAACTGTAAAGGATGCAGCTAGACAGACAACTTATTGTAGCCACACATGAAAACTACAACACGTCTATCCTTTGTTTTAGCCATTTTGATGTGCAATCATAACTGTGGCTATGGATTTTTTACATTTTAGTATAACGCAAAGGAGTACATAGTATAACGCATGAGTAAAGGCAGTTAATGTTCCCTTTGTATTCATCCTTTTATTTAAAATATTTTGCTTATATAATATGTGCAATAACTTTACTGTCCATGGTATCTGACAATGGCATACCAAGGCTAACTTTTCTGTGACCATGGTTGGGTTACATTTGGTTTTTTAAATGTTTAATTAAAAAAAAAAAAAAAAAAACGGCATCCACCTTTCTTTAAACTTATTCACAGAATTGACTGTAAACTGGCTATCTGCTGTTGATAACTGAAAGGTTTTGTCGGGTAAACTGTACAACACATTTAAGTATACTACTCTGGAACTACGTATTTCAGCAGACACCAGCTGTACAAAGAATAATGTTTTTATTGATGTATATATGTTATCTACATTGATCAGACAAAGTTACCAAAAGCACTATGGTTAAATAAAAAAAAACTGTATTTTTAATGAATTTCAGATTTATTATTCTTTGTTATGGACACACCTTAACTTTCATATTATTTATGTTACAAGACTATACACCAGGATACTTACTGTCACTGAGGCAGATATGACTATCTTTTACACCATACATTGAAGGATTACCTACCATGCATGGAAGAGTGAAGTGAAAAGGAAGAAATACAAATTAAAGGAGGGATAACAAAAGAAGCATAAGGAATGGGACATATGTATTAGCAACAGTAATGCCACAGGGAATTTTTGAAGTAAAGACTGCTAAAGAGTGACTCTAAGCATTACCTATTTGAAAATGATAGATGTATATTACAATATGACAAAAGTACAGTTCTGTAAGTAAACTTAATATAACAGTAGTTGTTCAAATGATCACACTGTTGCAGTAGCCCAAGCTGTATGTGTTATATCCTAAGAATATCACAGCCAGACAGCTTTCATAGCTTCAGTTGCCTTCCGATCACCCAAACCATTAGTTAACTGGACTTAAACTGACCAAAACATAGCTTTGGGTACTAAGCCCTTCAGACCTTTCATGCCAACAGAGAAAAGAGGGCCAAAGTCCTGAGAAGAAAATATTAATAAATGTCCACACCCTGGCATAAAAAATGTACTAAAATATGGTAGCAGCTACTGCAGCAGTGACATTTGAACATCCAATGTTATGGTAAGTATACCTCCATAGCTGTACTACAACCTTTGTATGGATCACTGCTGAAATAACCTAAGCTAGATGAGTAGATTATCGTAGCTTAACATGACTTGGAGGAGGAAGGATGAGGGTCCAGGAGCCCATGAAGAATAGTCCTAGCAAAGCCTGCCCTACACCTGGGGAAGGAATCTAGTTTACAGTGCTGTGTAAAAGTGTGCACAGAGGACCAAATGAAACAAGAGTTAGTTTTTATGAAACAAAATTAAGATCCCAAGGAGGAGCCACCAGTTTTCTAGGAGACTTTATATCATATGCAGCACTCCTTTCATAAACATTTTTATATGAGACTGCACTGAAATGGGAGGGAATCCATAAGGAGAAATTCTGGAGGCTGACAAATGAACCTTGACTGAGGAGTAAGACAGACCACAGGACAACAACTCACACAAATAATGGAGAACCAGAGAAAAACCAAGCGAATACATGTAAGGTAAACATTACAAGTATTTGTTTGTGCATGTTTTTTGAGCTTGTCCTACAATAATATGTTATACAGTTTTGTTTGATTTTTCTTGTTTAAGCTTCATCAAAAACATTTTTATACGTTTTTTATCCAGTTCAATTATATGTTTGATTAGCTGAACAGTTTGATTATCCGAACTACCCTAGGCCGCAATTAGTTCAGATAATCAACTCTCTACTGTATTAACAACACTTCGAGTGTGCACCTTAATGTTCTCACATTGACTGTCAGGTCCAAAGCTAGACATGACTGCAACCCACAAGGGGTAGTGTATTTGGCTACATGTGAGTCCTGTCCCTGCTTTTACATGGGGAAGACATTTAGGAGGTTTGGCTGCAGAATATATGTACACACCTTTGCAATTAAACATAAAGATCAGATCAGAACAGAACAATGCACTGGTAAAACACTCTTTGGTTTGTTCTTCCTTTAAGAAATGCACTTATTTTTACTCAATGCCATCATTATGGATGATTTTACAGGGAACTATAAAGTACAGCTGGCATGCTGAGAATCATGTTGGCAGATCAATTTACAATCGGACAAATACCCAGGTTTAAATGATTGCATTAACATTAAATATTTCTAGCTAGCACAAAAACTTTGGGAATGTTTACTCACTACACTTCCATTAATTTTTATGGTTTGATGACATAGGTTACATGTATGAAAACTCTAATGTGATTGGAGGTTTCTTTAGTCACATGATTTTTCAGTACAGTTTTCAAGTTGGCTGTTAACTTTGTATTTTAGATTCTGATGAAGTTTTGTTGGTACAAGACTGAAAGCGCACGATCATTTTCTTTGGCACCCAAAATCCAACTTAGTGGTTTTAGTAGAATCTCTTTCAGAGTCTGTTGCTGTTTTGTTCTATGCCATTCGTTTCAATATTTTAAAGGGTGTAACTATTTGCAGATAAAATATACGTTAACAGGGAGGAAGATGGTGAGAAACACCAGGGCCTTGAACAGACAAAGACCTAAGAGAATAATTTGATTAACATGAATTCCTATTTATCTAAATATATGAAAACACTAATAGTATCCAAAAACTATTCAAAAGTAGCATGGAAGTCCAAAAGATAGCATTTTAAAAGTTAAGAAGTGACGTACTTATCTACTACCCAAATCACACTGCTACCACAAAGGCAGCAAACAAAAACTGAAGTAACTTAAAGAAACAGAGGATGGAGAGGTTATGGGAAGGATGCTTTCTTAACTCATTCAATCCAAACAGCAGATGGCTGATTAATCCCCTTTCTTCCTGGGGGTATTTTTCCAAAATCCTCTACTGAAAGCACACTCAATAATATTTGCAATATCTGATATATATGGTATGAGTTACAAAAAAATGTAAAGGCTCTTTAGTAGATAGTGGCCTGTACGGTGGTGTCAGCATCAAAGGACTGTCTGTTTATGCCTAGTTTATGCTGCATATATAAGAACGAAAAAAATGTATTTTGTATGACAAAAGTTACTTACATTATGATCAAACAAACTGTTATATCTCTGCAAATATGCAAGATAGATCCAAGAAGCCAGTGGAAAGATCGCTCACCTGTTTGAGAGCTTTCCAATGATATGTGACATGATGGAGGAGCATGCTGCTGTTTTGTGATATTACAAAATCTATGCAAATTATGAATATAGTAATGTCACAATATTACAATCTGCAAAACCAGGTGTGTTAGATGGCAAGTACTTCTTCTTCTTTCGGCTTTTCCCGGTTAGGGGTCGCCACAGCAGATCATCTGTCTGCTCATGATTGGCAGTGGAGTTTTTTACAGTGTCGAGTTGCCAGCCCAGCGCCCAACCTTCCACAGAAGGCACACACATGCACACACTCACACCTAAGGCCAATTTAGAGTGTCCAGTCCACCTACAGCATGTCTTTGGGATATGGGAGGAAACTGGAGCACCCGGAGGAAACCTACACAACCACAGGGAGGACATGCAGACTCCACACAGAAGGCACCCCAGCCGAGGATCAAACCAGAGAACCTCTTGCTGTGAGGCAGCAACGCTAACCGCTGCACCACCGTGGCTGCCCGTTAGATGGCAAGTACCATTGGAAATATTATGTGCCATAATGCTTTGCATAAGCTGGCACCATTTGTTCATCTGTAGGTTAAATGTCTTAAGAAATTAATGAACATATGAAAAATATAACTAATAGTCATCATTTCTTTGCCAAAATAACATTTATATCTCAAAAAGTGCTCATATCACCCATATTTTAATGTTATTTTACTAACACCCAGTGCTTAATACAATTCCCATAAACTGGAAATAGAACACTCCATTTTTGCTTTAAACACAGTAAATGTCTCTGACATTTCATAACTTTTTAATAACTCCTTTCTGTACATCCCATGCTAACCATTTCACAATACATGGTTTAGTAAATCATGTCAACCACTGCCCTGCTGCGTTAGTTTTAGGTATGCATCTGTAAGAAGACTTCAGAAATTAAACCTGAAAATAATGACAAGTATACTCATTTCAGAAGTACAGGGAAGTCTGCTGTAAAGATGAGTATACTCTTACAAGATGCAGCAGAACTCTTTCCTGATGAGTATACTCTTGTAGGAAGCAAAGAGTTAATGGGACTGGAGCACTCTCTCTGCTGGATAGGATCTGAGCAGTGGTTCAAGGACACATATGTCAGATGAGACACAATGAAGAAGATTAACTGAGCCGTTCTGGAAAAAGTTACTGAGAAAATGAATCCTTCAAAAGGACTGGCTGAAGCCACACTCTCCTCAAAAAATCTCCCTAGGGATGGGGACAGTTTTTTTGCTAAACAGAGTAGCATTCTTTGCACCTCTTCCCAAGACTGACAGAGTGACTCTTCCTTGCCTACCAATGGCACTCCCAACAGCCAGAAAGGCGGTGTCTAACTTCTGGTCCATGGTGGCTGTAGGGACTACACCAGTGGGAGCCAGGGAAAAAGATGAGTTGTCCGTGGTACTAGTTTTAGCCACAACAGTCACTCATCTGTGGCTGAGGCACTTTAGAAGCCTGCTGTGGTGGCAAAGTTGTTTAGTAATTTTCTTTTTGTGGCTGAAGGAATAACAGAGGAAATAACAGGTTGTCCCATGGTTAAAGCAAGAAAGATGCCCGATTCCTGGGGGGGGGGGCTAACAGCAGCAGTTGGTACAACAGATAAGTGGGGAAAAACTTTTCCCCGTAAAAACCCTGTAAAAAAGCACTTTAAACACTTACTCTAGCCTCCAAAAATAAACTAAACACACTTTCCCGAAAGAAAATACAATTGTTTGAGTAAGCTTACTATAGCAGTAGATGCACAAATGATTACTGCTGCAGTAGCCTTATCTATATGTGTTATATCCTGCATAGGCTACAAGTTGGACAGAGTCTAAAGCTTCTTTGTGCCCAAACCATCAGTCAGTTCGAGCAGAGCTCATCAAAAAGACAAGTTTGGCCACCAAGCCCTTCAGAGCTTTCATGCCAACAGACAGAGAGGTAGAGTCCAGAAAAGACAATGCTAGTAAAACTAAAAAGTAAATATCCACACCTTGGCAGGAACACAACAAGAAACAGGGGGATATAGGGTGGGAGCAGCTACTGCAGCAGTGATCAGTTGAACAGCTACTGTTATGGTAAGATTGCTTACACAAATGTATTGTATTTTTTTAATTAAACAAGAAACTCCTTTATTAAATCATCATGTATGACACAGGCAATCTTGGATTTATATAAATTAAAATAAACCATACCGACACAATCTCAGTTGCAAATATTATACATCACTTATAATATATCCAGTCATTCTCAGTTGAACAATACATAACTCAGATCCTACCTTCTTTTAAACCTTGTTCCTCCTTTGCATGTATTGATCCCACAATTCCCATTTTTCCTATACAATTTCTTCCTACCGTTTTCTAAAGATCCCAATTCCAGTTTTTTCTCTGTTACTATCTTTGCTGCTACTTGTACAATTGGTTTAGACTTTAATTTCTATTTTCTAGTAACTGCTATCTTGGCAGCCATCATAATTTGACTCAAGAATGCCTTACTATGTTTAGGCAATTCTGATTCTGTATCATCAAAATAATTTCCTTAGTTACACCAATTTGCTCACCCAGCATCTCCAACAGAGCAGTCTGCAGGGAATCTTTAAAGTCTGCCAACTCATTACAGTCTCCAAAAAATAGTTACCTCTTTCTTCCCCATCACATGTCTAACATTTGCTGTCTACCTGAGGAATAATTCTTTGGAGTCTACATGGAATACAAAAATACCTATGTAAACACTTCCAAGCAAAGATCCAAAATCTTCTAGACTGTATTGCATATTTGGGAGATATACATATATCCCCCATTGTTTCTTTGTGAGTTGGTTATCCAGTATCTCTTCCCAATTCTTTCTAACCTCCTCTGATTGATTCTTATAGTTATCATGCAATATGTTATATGCTTTACTAATTATTCCTTGCTTACCAGCAACTTCTTTTCTAGATTCTACTAAAAACTCTTACTAGCACTGGTCTTTTGTTTAGTAACCCCATATTTCTTTCTCTTTGCCTATACTCTGATATCAAATCATTGCTAGGGAAGGCAATCTCTAACCTGCAGTCCAAATAAGTTCTTGGCGTCTTCCCATTCTCTAACCTTTCCCTCTCTAGTTATTTGCTCCCAATACCTTGATTCCTTTGCAAGTTTTCTCCAATAAATCCCAGTCCCCTCTTGCCTATTGTCTGTATCCCTAATTGTAGCCATCACTATCTACAGAATCTCCTTTCAACATTCTCGTGTTGGCTTAGTTCTTAGAATACTTTCTGCTACGTTATGAATGTAATATTCTGTATGATTATTGTTATTTTTCTTAAAGGTCTGCATTCAAAATCCCAGTCTATCTTTATTTCTTGAGCTTCCCACCTGTTTCACCATAATTTCTTTCCACTTTGAATTATAATTTTCTGCTTGTGCCATGTATAGGAGCCTTATCCGTTTTGCTCTGAAATATCCCTTCAAATTGGGTAATCCCAATCTGCCCTGATCAATCAGAAGAATCAGCTTATCCCACTTGACTCTTGCCATCTTCCCCTCCCAGATAAAATCATTCAGCTCTTTATTAATTGTTATCCACAACTTCCCCTCCGGTTGATAAAAAATATGCCTGACTTGAGTATAAGACTAAAGGGACTAAAAGCATTTTAACTGCTTGTATCTTACTATCGATATCTGTATAACAGAGCTTCCATTTTCTCAGTTTTTGTATTATCTTTTGTTTGGTCTCTTCCCACATATTCTTAGCTGCAACAACAGAATCATTTTTAATCCATACTCCTAAATACTTCATTTTATCATGCTCCCAAAGGTATGGATATTACTGAACCAATTTGTATGTGGGTACATAATTTACTGCTATTGCTTTTGTTTTAGCTTCATTAATTTTGTAGCCCAAAAAGATTTGAAACTTTCTCAATATGTTCCACAGAGTTAGGTGACCAGCTACTGCTCTGCTGTATTCATCTGTGCAATCAAAGAAATCTGTTGCATTCTGCTAACCATAAGTACAATTTTATACTGTATTTTGCACTTTTAAACTGTACTTTTGCTATATTAAATATATGTTACATAAAATAAAAATAAATATTGCTGATTTTTTAAAACTGTTCTTGCTGATTTGTTGGACTTTTTGTCAACTGTGGCATAGACTAGATTCAGACCTGCTGAATCTGGTTCTGTTTGTTAATTTAAGCACTAAAGCAGGCTATCTTTTGTTGGAGAGGGCCACCTGCATCCTTGACGGTTGCTGGCACAGTGCTCAGTTTTGGGTTTTTTTATTCGTTAAATTGTTTAATTCAGTTTGCTCATTATTTTAACATAGCTCCACAGAGATAAGCAACAAGCCACTGCTCTGTTTCCCTGTAGGGCACCTCCATGCACCATCACACACTACCCACTAATAAGCCCTGTTATTCCAATAATTTTTGCGATCCCCAAGATACACAAAATTCAAAATGCCCACCCACCCCTTTAGACCAATTGTGGCAACAAAAGGGTCTAAGACAGAGCCAATAGCAGCATTTGTAGATCATCACTGTAAGCCAGCTCTTAAGTCTTTTTTGCATATTCTAAAAGATTCATGGCATTGCCTAGACTTACTGAGAGCTATGCCTAGTGACAATGATTTTGTGTTTGTCACAATAGATGTAATTAAACTTTTTTCGGTTATACCCCATCATGTGGGCCTTGAATATTTTACATTAAGCCTGACACAAAGCGGGATGCTGGATCAAACGGGTGTATATCACATAATCAAAATCCCAAAATATCGAACACCATAAGCTCGAACTTGGAATGTCAAAATGTGATATAATTGAAAGCTCAGAACAGCAAATTTTTCACAGGGGAAAAAAATTTGCTGTTCTGAGAAACACACACAACATAAGCACACCAATAAAAGTAATCCACACATATACACTTAAAATCCTACTTCTAACCCTACACTAAACTGTACATACACTACTATCTATCCACTTACCTTAACCCAAACCCTAACCCTAAGGTCCCTATCGCACACTCAACTTACCGGCTCCCTAACCCTAAGGTCCCTATCGCACACTCAACTTACCGGCTCCCTAACCCTAAGGTCCCTAACTGTCACACACTCACCTTACCCACTCCTTAACCCTAAGGCCCCTAACTATCACACACTCACCTTACCTGCTCCCTAACCCAAAGTCCCTAACTATTACACACTCACCTTACCTGCTCCCTAACCCTAAGGTCCCTAACTATCCCATTCCCACACTCCCCTTAACCTGGTCCATTCACACACTTACCTTAACCCAGTCTGTAACCTTTAAAACCTGGAAACAATGGAGCGAACAGCAATGAGAAAATTCGAAACTGTTTTAATGTAAGCGCTTTCGGCTCGGACCTTTCCAAGCCTTCATCAGACAAAACAGTTAATTACAGACAACACTCAATTAAATATCCTCATCAATTAAGTTCTTAATTAAACTTTAAAGAAATAGTATTAAGATAAAGTGTCTTTCTTAAAAATAAATATAAAGTATATACAAAGAAACATTAAAAATAACGTTGACTCAATGTACATGGTGGGGTTAAAACAAAACAATCAAGTGGATGAAATTAATTGTTAATTATGTTATTTTGTGCGTACAATATGAACTAACAAATTTATACATGTGAATAACTAAAAAAACACATTAAAAATAAAACATAAAGACATTATGGATAAACAAGTTGTGCACAAGAGAGTTATGAGTAACTCATCTATCTAAAGACAATAAATTTAAAAAGCATTTAATAGAAATGGCTTCTGTAACCTTTGCACCACAGTGGAGAAAATAGTGAAGCGGCAGAAACAGCCCACCAAATTCTTTCCCTAGGAAAGAATTTGATGTTCTGCAGCTTCGCTATTTTCAGCGTTCGCTGTTTTGGGTTCGATATTATAACATTCAATGTTTTACTGCTTCAAAGTTATAATATAAACCCGAACAAACTAAGGTTAACTTACTGGCAGACCTGGTTGAAATGGTGCTCAAAAATAACTATCTGTTTTGAAGGTGAATACTTCAGGCAGAAAACAGGTGTGGTGATGGGTGCAAAGTGCACCCCTATTTTCGCCAACCTCATTTTGACTGAATGGGTGAAAAGGGAAGTATTCACTTCAGTTCATGCTAACAAAATCCTGTCCTATCATAGATTTTTGGATGATATTCTTATTTTATGGACAGGAAGTTCTGATGAGCTGTTGGAAATTATATGCTATTTGAATACAACTGCAGTTTTTTTAAGATTTACATACAAAACCAGCAGGCACAAAATGGATTTTTTTAGATATTTTTTGGAGCAGAAATATTTTAACTGGGGAATGTTCCTCTAGCATTTTTAGAAAAAGGACATACACAAATACACTTCTAGAATATCATAGTTATCATCCATTTCATCAAAGACAGAATGTTATCAAGGGCCAAATAGTTAGACTCTCCAGGTTGGTCAGCAGTGATGATGAATTTTTGCGTGAAATGTATATTTTGATTGGAATGTTCAAGGATAGAGGCTATCCCTTTAAACTTCTACTATCAGTTAAAAGAGAAGTCACAAAAAATCATTCCACTAGATTAAGCCCCATTTTGAGAGGTGGAATGAATACTGCAATGATGAAGACTACAGAAGCACCTAAAAATGATGCAATGGTTTTGCAATATAATCATGCAGTACCACTTTTGGCAAAAAGTTTGTGCAAGATATGAGATAGTGTATTTGACGCTGAATTAAAAAATAAATTAGGAGCAAAGCCTAAAATTGTATACAACAGGGGCAGAAATATTAAAGAAATACTTGAACGTGATGACGAAAGGTTTAGAAAGACATACATCTCCAGGATGAGTAAATGCAGGGCATGCAGCAGTTGCACGTTTATTAATGATGGCCCTTATGTGACTACTGAGGCACATAATAGGACATTGCAGTGCCCTGGCCTGTGCAACTGCAATACTAAAGGAGTTGTTTATATTGCTAGATGCATTTTACCCTGCCAAAACCATTAGGTGGCTACATGATAGGATTTTAAAACATAACAGGTACATAAGAAAAGAAAAATTGAGTAGTGCCTTATACATGCACACTAGGGAATGCACTGAATACAAAAAATTCATATTCTTTGTGATTGATAAAATAAAGGTAGGAATGAGAGGGGGTGATTATGAATTAGAATAATACAACAAAGAGGTAGAATGGCAACTGAGATTAAATGCCAAGGAGAACCCAGGCACTAATGACAATATACAATAAAAATACCAAGACCACTGATCCAAGCAATAAGCAGATTTAATGAAACATTTAGTGCATCAGCTTACAAAGCCTTCCAAGAGTAAAAACACTACAAAACACAGTTTGCTTAAATACACCATTCTTCATAGAACATCTGGCAAGGGCAACCAGATAGTAATTATGCACTATACACAATATTTAGAGATGTGTTATAAACATTTTAATAATGTAGAAATTTACAGGAAATGCGATGTTTCTGATTATTTTGAAGCAATTAAAGAGTACCAACTTTTAGGATGTGGAAAAAAGATTGGAGTGAAAAACTGCTCTATAGCAGTTTTTTACTGTCTACCCAAAACACATAAAGGCTTAACCAACCTTAGTGGTCGACCTATAGTGTCTGCACTGAGGTATTTTTTGAAAAACATAAGTGTGTTGTTACATGAACATCTACAGAAATATATGATGAGCACATCTTCTTATATTAGGGACAGTCAGGAGCTCTTGAACAAATATCTGAGCTTTGGCTGGCTAACTTCTATCTGAAATCAACTGGACATATAAGTGAATTTAAGTACACTTTTATCTGCTCTTTTTCATATAGTACTGTATTTAATTTATTTATTTGTGTTTTTCACTGAATATTAACTAAACTGAAATTGTGGCTGTCTCTCTACAGAGTACTTGTTAGAATTTCTGTGTAGCCATTGATAGCAGTGGGAGGTAGTTTCACCTCATCACTGATATTCTGTCCTGCTTATATAAGTGGTACATTTTGAGTTATCTCTGCTTAATATCTGAGCTTTGGCCAGCTAACATCTACCTGAAATCAACTGGACATAAAAGTGAATTTAAGTACACTTTTATCTGCTCTTTTTCATATAGTACTGTATTTAATTTATTTATTTCTGTTTTTCACTGAATATTAACTCAACTGAAGTTGTTGCTGTCTCTCTACAGAGTACTTGTTAGAATTTCTGTGTAGCCATTGATAGCAGTGGGGGTAGTTTCACCTCATCACTGATATTCTGTCCTGCCTTATATAAGTGGTACATTTTGAGTTATCTCTGCTTAATATCTGAGCTTTGGCAAGCTAACATCTACCTGAAATCAACTGGATGTATAAGTGAATTTAAGTACACTTGTATCGCTGTTTTTCATATAGTACTGTAGTTCATTTATTTATTTGTGTTTTTCACTGAATATTAAGTCAACTGAAGTTGTGGCTGTCTCTCTACAGAGTACTTGTTAGAATTTCTGTGTAGCCATTGATAGCAGTGGGGAGTAGTTTCACCTCATCACTGATATTCTGTCCAGCCTTATATAAGTGGTACATTTTGAGTTATCTCAGCTTAATATCTGAGCTTTGGCCGGCTAACAGCTACCTGAAATCAATTGGATGTCTAAGTGAATTTAAGTACACTTTTATCGCTCTTTTTCATATAGTACTGTAGTTTATTTATTTGTGTTTTTCACTGAATATTAACTCAATTGAAGTTGTGGTTGTCTCTTTACAGAGTACTTGTTAGAATTTCTGTGTAGGCATTGATAGCAGTTGGGTGGGGGGTAGTTTCACCTAATCACTGATAATCTGTCCTGCCATATATAAGTGGTACATTTTGAGTTATCTCTGCTTAATATCTGAGCTTTGGCCAGCTAACATCCACCTGAAATCAACTGGACATATAAGTGAATTTAAGTACACTTTTATCTGCTCTTTTTCATATAGTACTGTATTTAATTCATTTATTTGTGTTTTTCACTGAATATTAACTGAACTGAAGTTGTGGATATCTCTCTGCAGAGTACTTGTTTAAATTTCTGTGTAGCAATTGATAGCAGTGGGGGGTAGTTTCACCTCATCACTGATATTCTGTCCTATCTTATATAAGTGGTACATTTTCAGTTATCTCTGCTTAATATCTGAGCTTTTGCTGGCTAACATCTACCTGAAATCAACTGGACATATAAGTGAATTTAAGTACACTTTTGTCGCTCTTTTTCGTATAATACTGTAGTTAATTTGTGTTTTTCACTGAATATTAACTCAACTGAAGTTGAGGCTGTCTCTCTACAGAGTACTTGTTAGAATTTCTGTGTAGCCCTTGAGAGCGATGGGGGGGTAGGTTCACCTCATCAGTGATATTCTAGCCTGCCTTATACAAGTGGCTCATTTTGAGTTATCTCTGCTTAATATCTGAGCTTTGGCTGGCTAACATCTACCTGAAATCAACTGGACGTATAAGTGAATTTAAGTACACTTTTATCGCTCTTTTTCATATAGTACAGTAGTTTATTTATTTAGGGTGGCCACGGTGGTGAAGCAGTTAGCGTTGCCACCACACAGCAAGAGGTTCTCCCGTTCAATACTCGGCTGGGGTGCCTTCTGTGCAGAGTCTTCCCTGTCGTCACGTGGGTTTCCTCTGGGTGCTCCGGTTTCCTCCCACATCCCAAAGACATGCTGTAGGTGGATTGGACACTCTAAATTGTCCCTAGGCATGAGTGTGTGTGTGTGCCTTCTGTGGAAGGCTGGGCGCCGGTCTGGCAACTCGACACTGTAAAAAACTCCTCTGCCAATCATGAGGGACAGGTGATCCACTGTGGTGACTCCTAACCGGGAAAAGCCAAAAGCAGAAGAAGAAGACTGTAGTTTATTTCTATTTTTCACTGAATATTAATTCAACTGAAGTTGTGGCTGTCTCTCTACAGACTACTTGTTAGAATTTCTGTGTAGCCATTGATAGCAGTGTGGGGGGGTAGTTTCACCTCATTACTGATATTCTGTCCTGCATTATATAAGTGGTACATTTTGAGTTATCTCTGCTTAATATCTGAGCTTTGGCCAGCGAACATCTACCTGAAATCAACTGAATTTCACCTCATTACTGATATTCTGTCCTGCATTATATAAGTGGTACATTTTGAGTTATCTCTGCTTAATATCTGAGCTTTGGCCAGCGAACATCTACCTGAAATCAACTGGACTTATAATTTAATTTAAGTACACTTTTATCTGCTTTTTTCATATAGTACTGTATTTAATTTATTTATTTGTGTTTTTCACTGAATATTAACTCAACTGAAGTTGTGGCTGTCCCTCTACAGAGTACTTCTTAGAATTTCTGTATAGCCATTGATAGCAGTGGGGGTAGTTTCACCTCATCACTGATATTCTGTCCTGCCTTATGTAAGTGGTACATTTTGAGCTATCTCTGCTTAATATCTGTGCTTTGGCTGGCTAACATCTACCTGAAATCAACTGGAAGTATAAGTGAAGTTTAAATCTCAAAATGTACGCGATGGAAGCACTCCTCAGTATGGAGAACGTCAAGATCTGTGCAGTAACTGAAACCTGGTTCAAGGCTCCAGAGAGCACCCCAGCACTACCGGCCTACAACTCATACCACACGTTCGGCCACAGAACACGGACCGCAACACAAAAGGAGGGGGTTGTATCCATATTCATCAAGGATACCTGCACCTCCAGATTAGTGGCGCAGCATGATACCTCTGAGATCATCCATGTGCAACTACCATCGGGCAAATCTGCATTGTAAATTGTGGCCTGCTACAGATCAGCCTTCATGACCCAGGACTACCACTCCAACTTTCTGGAGACACTGGAAAACATGAAGGTCATACCGAACACCCTGACATTGGGCGATTTCAATTACCCTACCATTCACTCGGAAAACTACTCGAGTACAAATTCCCAGGCCCAGCGCTTCCTGGAATTCATCAACTCAAACACCCTGGATTAGCTGGTAAACTCCCCTACCAGAGGTGAAAACATATTGGACCTGGTCATCACTAACATGGGTGACAGGTGTTGCACATCGGAGGTCAACCCGTCACTGGTTAGATCAGACCATAAACTAATCACTGTGGATGTCCACACCCCAACACCACCCCCAACTAAGGAAACCACAGTAAAAAAATTTTCTAAAGCAAACTTCACCATACTTAAGACAGAGGTGGTAAGTTTCACAGATTCCACGCTAAAGGATAACGCTGCCCAAGATGCGGAAACCTTTAAAAATGCACTCTATGAGCACCTACAAGGATGAATGGATCATGTCATCCCTATCAAAACCAAAACTCACTCCTCTAAGAGAAGGAAACAGTTTGGTGGACCCCTGCCATAAACAGGCTATACAATAGAATGAGGAAACTAATTCAGATAAAAGCAAGTCCCAAGAAGGAAAGACATCCCTGATCAGAATCAGTAACAAACTAAGGTCCCTCATGATATCATCCAAGGCTAACTTTGAAAGAAAAATAACCCAGGATTCAAAAGATAACCACAAAGCTTTCTTTAGCTATGTTAAGAATCTAAGTGGCAACTCACAGATATGCACTGAACTAGTGCAAAATAGCACAAAATATACTGAACCTACTGATATTGCAAACATCCTGGCAGATAGATTCAGTGCAAACTTCACCCCCCTCTCACCTCCAGAAGGGCCCACAACAATACCAGAAAAGTGTAGTGTCCCAAAAATCACAGACGCACAGGTGAAAACAGCCCTTTCAAAAGCCAAAATCACAGCTTCAGTGGGACCAGATAGTGTCCTAGACTGCGTCTTGCACAAATTACAGAACAAACTAACCCCCCACCTAAACATGCTGTTCAACCTCAGCCTCTCCACAAACTACGTGCCCATAGAATGGCACACAGCAATGGTTATTCCTCTCCACAAAGGAGGGGCCACAACTGACCCTGGTAACTATCGCCCCATAAGCCTGACTAGCCTGGTCTGCAAGGCTATAGAGCGCATCATCATGGAACTCAATAATGACATTGGGAGCCTCCAAACACTTGACCTGACCCAGTTCAGCTTTGTTAAGGGCAGATCATGCCTACTAAACCTGGTTGATTTCTTCGAGACAGTCACCATGGCCATAGATGAGGGAAAGGTGGTTCAGACAGCCTACCTTGACTTCGCCAAGGCTTTCAACACCATTCCCCACTTGGGTATTACAGAAAAACTCACCAGCCTGGACATAACCCCTTACGTCAGAAGATGGGTTGCCAACTGGCTTACAGACAGAACTCACACGGTAAGAAAATCGGGCTCCAGGTCCGACTCTAAACCAGTCACAAGTGGTGTCCTGCAAGGCTCATTCCTGGGACCCCTACTCTTTGGCATATACTTCTCAGAAGTACAGGCCAACACAGGAGGACTATGGCTAACCAAGTTCACTGATGACTGCAAACTGGGAGCCATAATTGACTCTTCGGCTGACACAGACATCCTCCAAAAGGGCCTTATTGAGATGGATACCTGGTGTCATAGTCATGGCCTCAAGTTAAATGCCAAAAAATGCATAGTCATCCCGTTTGGGAAAATCAAAACACCCATGAATTACCACATATGTGGCAGCCCCCTTAATACAGAAGAAGTAATAAGAGATCTGGGGACCCAGGTAGATAGTAATCTCTCCTTTGTCAATCATATTGCCAAAGTAGTTAGGAAATCCTTTTATGTGGCCCATCTAATTACTAAAGGGTTCGCATCTAGAAATAAAGAGGTTATAGTGCCATTCTACGCATCACTCATTAGACCCATCATAGAGTACAATGCCCCATTTGGGATGTACCTCACAAGACACTTCCAACAGCTGGAAAGACCACAAAGGTACCTCACCAAGAGGATTACTGGCCTCAAACATATGTCCTATGCAGCCTGACTGAAAAAACTCTGGCTGTACTCAGTGGCATATTGCTTACTCAGAGGTGATCTCTGCCTGACTTACAAAGCCATGTCCAACTCACAATTGATGGACATGCTCCACCTAAAGAAATCCAAGTAATTGCGAGCCACGCGCTCTAGTGAGCTAAACCTCACCACAACAATAAATAGAACATGCTTGAGGGATAGATTCCTGTCGCAGAAACTCTCCAAGCTTTGGAACAAAATTCCAAATTGCATCAGGCAGAGCCCCTCACTAACACTCTTCAAGAGAAACCTTGACGAGTGGATGGGAAACAGAAAATACACCCCTGGGATCACTTCATTGGCTCTGCTTGACAGAGGATCGATTTATTAATCAATGGGGAGGCAAAAGCTGACACACTCTGGCTAGGCTTATAAATGCCCTCGGGCAGATAGCCTAGTACCTACCTATGAACCTATAAAATAAGGGGGAATGTTTGGAAAAAGGATATGTTGTGGCTATATTTTGATGTTAAAAGTCTTTATACTAACATTAGGCATGACATAGGTATTCACGCCTTATTTCACTTCTTGGGGGACTCTCCCATGTCTCATTTTTTGATAGATTTTGTTATCTTCTGTTTGAAAAATATTTTTTTTTATGTTTAATGGAGACATTTTTCAGCAGTTACACGGCACTGCCTTAGGGGCAGCCTTTGCCCCTATGTATGTAAATTTATTCATGGCTAAACTTGAAGATGATTTTGTTTATAGGCATGATGTTTTTTAGATTACAAGTTATTCTATAGCTTAGGTTTATTGATGATTTTATTTTTTTTTATGTCAAGGAAGCCAAACAGAGGACCTTACGTTTGTTGATGATTTACAGTCTAATACTATGGGCTTAAGCGTTGATGGTATGCAGTTTGGCCCTCAAGTGATTTTTTTGGATATAAGTTAAGAGGGGTTTACAACTAGTCTCCATAGGAAATTTGAACATAGAAATGTATTTTATATGGGAGTAGCTGTCACCCCAAACATTTGGTCAAGGCACTGCCTTATAATGAATTCTTACGAATTCATAGGCTATGTAGCCTTAATGTGAGCTTTGACAGAGAAATTGCAGAAGATATGTTTATTAAAAGGGGCTATGATGTCCAGTTGGTTAGGGAAGCTAAACAAAAAATCATGTATATGAGGTATCCAGTCAACCCTCAGGGAGATTTTTTATAGTGTCCGTGTTAGTGGGAAATATAATGCTTGTGTAAGTGGAAATAAACATACCAATAAAGTTCTGAATGATGGAGGGCAGAAGGAAGTTTTTTGAGTGACTACCTATAATGTTATAACTGAGGAAATTGTTAAGAAAGTGCGTAGTCTGTGGCCAATGCTTTTAAGGGATAACATTTTGAACTCTATATTACCTAATTTTGTGAATATTGCATGTAAAAGAGCTAGGAATGTGTCTGATATACTGGTACATATTCAATTTTATTTACCAGATGTTACTCTTAGTCAGAGTTTAAGTATAAATAAGGGCACTGTTCCATGTGAAGGTTGTTCCATCTGTCAATACATAGTGAGTTGGAATACTGAAACAGGTAACTGCAAATACATAGTGAGTTCTTTTACCCACATTAATGGTATTAAATTTACAGCTAGGTATAGAAATAGTTGTAACATGGAGGGGCTAGTGTATGTGCTGAGATGTGGATGTAATAAGTTTTATATAGGGGAAACATATAGGAGTTTTAGGGTCCGTTTACAGGAACATATCAGGGACATAAAAAATAAAAATTGGTAGTCATTTTATGACAGCACGTAATTCTAACCCTGATTCCCTTAAGGGTTATTGTAAGATTATGCTCAGCAAGGTTTTAAGGTTGAAAGTAACTTTGCTACAAATATGCAACATAAATAAGGAATAAGATAAAGCTTGCTTAAATGCAGAAACAGAGTTTAGTAATATGTGATTAGCAGCCATACTAAATGACTGTGGCTTAAAAAAATAAGGAACTTGCTTATGAGTGTATTACACACACATCAAGAAAGCTGACTTCTTACAGACATAACAAGAATGTAATTTGCTTTCTTTAAAGAACTGACAACAGGACATATTTTTCTAAGAAAGTTGCACAAGAACAGATGTGTCAGCAATTGCGTCATCAAGGCAGTATCTTTCCAAAACCAAGAGGGTGTGTGTTTAACTAAAAATATATATAAAGTCTATATTAAATCCAGTTATGTTAGGGGTACTGGTACGGACACATTAGTCCTGAGGTAAATGTTATATCTCTCACATCATCTGTACTATTTGAGAAGTAAAGTAGAACATTTTCTGAAGCTGTAACAGAAGTATGTGTGGTTTATTATAAAAGTTATTGGTTACTGGTCTTAAAGACAGGTTGCTGCAAAGTATATTCTCTCATCAGTGTATGTTCTGCAAGTTTCTGTATGCAACAGACTGCGAATGCAACTATAACCAGACTTTGATTTCAGCAGAATCCAGCCAGTAAGACTGAGTGTCTTAAGAAGACTTCAAATCCATCACAGTAAGCATCAGAGTAACAGCACAGTGCTTTGGAACCTTAAAATTAATTTTTCAATGGCAAGCTAGCCTGCATTTGAACCTAAAATCTGCATTCAAACACAGGGGGAGTGATGGTAAGCCCTGCAGAGGGTTACTTCAGTCAAATTGCAGTAACTAACATTTGTACGTATGTCT
The DNA here is from genome assembly GCF_019279795.1 of Protopterus annectens. Lineage (NCBI taxonomy): Eukaryota > Metazoa > Chordata > Ceratodontiformes > Protopteridae > Protopterus > Protopterus annectens. Next base: position 362,581,249 of record NC_056741.1, on the reverse strand, counting down.
GAATCTTAAACAAAAATACTCCAGTTTATGCAGCTTGCAGCAGTAAAGTTTTTTAGATGTCTACATCCGGAGTGAGACTGAAGTTCAAGTTGCAGTGCCATAAATTCTCCAAGAAAAGGTGGATATCTACTTTCACAGCATTCCGCTGCCTGTTGTGTTTCTCCAGCTTCTCAAGTGACTTTGAAAAATTTCCAACCATTTGCAATAACAGCCTGATCACCTGTTTTCTTGCTACGTGGTAAGACTTTTTTTTCTATTTCACATTTTTTAGTATGGATGCTATAAGACAGTTTGGATGTTATTAGACAGTATGGATATTTTCAGACATAATTCAAGCTAATGTAAACCAAGCTTTAGTAAATTGCAATGTTGGTATGCACAGCACATTAGTAAATGTAAAACCTTAGTAAGTCAGGCTAATAGTAAGACATTATGCAAATGTATTACAATATTTGACTGGTATCTCAAAGAAAACCATGTGTAGTATGTCAAATGTTTATTATGTCAATCAACAAAAACTGCATTTTGTGTAGTATGCCATAAAAAAGTATTGCATGATATTGCTAAAACAACAGACTGTGAAGACTGATCTGTTCATGATATAAAATTAACTAAGGCTAAAGAGTTTCCATTATATTCAGATGTTAAACAGTTATGTCCTGTCACCACATGTAAAAAGTTTATTTCAGAGTTACAACAGGAGTCAAATCAGTTACTGACAAGATCTCTAGTACAGTTTGTTACAAAATAATGTAATACACTTCTAAGAGACAGACACAATGAGTTCAGGAAGTTTAGACAAGTTATACAAACATTTTTCCAAAAGTGCATAGGAGTTTCAGATTCAGTAGAGCAGGTTCCTGAGACATATCAGGCAGACCATGAGGAAACTCTTGAACAGCAGTTGCAAGATGAAGAAAATAAATTAGCTGAACTAACAGACTGACTTCCTACATACATTGGGAAAGAGCAGGAAACTACAGCTGATCTTTACAAAAGATATATATATTTTATATGTTTGTGTTTTGAAAATGATTAAGCATACATGGTAGGATGGTAAAATACAAATCATTCTCAAATGTTTAAAACTTCCGTTCAATTAAAGCAAGATATTTATCAGTACTACAGTAAAGTAGAGTGTATGACTGCCATTCTCATAGCACAGTCAAAAGGTAAACAAAACAGTTCTAGTGTATAAAAAGTAAATAAAAATAGTTAATAAGAGTAAATATTTAAAGTCACAACACTGACATGCTTGTATAAAGATTTAAAGTGACAAGACTGACATGCATGTATTTTCTTTTTATACAATGCACAAGAATAACAGGCAGACAACAGCAAATAAAAATAATGTAAATATAAACATGTTAGTTAAGCTAATATCTATTTATTTTTTACATTTTTTTATAATTGTATAGTAATACTACACCAGTTAAAGTTCTGAATTTTAAAAAGAAATAAAATCACGGATGCTATTAGTCAAATGAATGTCAGAACAGTTAAATAAATAAAAGAATACTGAAATCAAAAGTTAAAAATATGTAAGCTAATTGTAAAATAATGTTTAGTTTGCATAGATATACAAATCACAAATATAATACTAAGTGTTTTATAACTGCATTTTACTAACAGATGATTAAAGGAAAAATGCTAAAAGGGTTATCTGAAATGTGAGCTCAGACCTTCCTGGACTGGATGAATAGTTACAGGAAATGTTGAGCAGATAAGATAAGAAACAAGACTGCCAGACAAGGGGCTTGAGTTTTTCTAAAAACTTATTATTAAAACATAATTGCTAAAATGTTCACATGCAACAATATTTGGTAATTATAATAAAACATCACAATTGTGCATATATGTCACTGATAAAAATAAAAAACCTTAGTTACATCAAGTATAGCCAACAGATGGATTATAGTATACATACAGTTCAAATAAAGTATACAGGAGGGTACACATAACTACTACTAGAAATAGACAGCAAAGGCAACAGAAAAAATTATCAAATCAGACAAAGGTCTATAGTTTAATAACCTAATAAAGCAAATGTATAACCAAAGTGTTGGGCTGACATACATTATAAAGCAAATAAACAATAGTGCAATACTACAGGGGGAGGGGTACTTTCTCAATTTTACACTGACTGTGTGAGCAGTAAGTGTTGCAAAAGGGTCTGAAATAAAGCTACAGGAAGAAATAATATCTCATTCCTTCTTGACAATACTCTTTCAGGGGGAGGGAAAAACAGGTATTAGTGCATTAGAAATATTGGTAAACAGATTAAACCTGACAGGATATTTTACAAGTTGCTAATAGCTATCATTCTAGTTATTAAATTGTATTTACAGGATTTCATCACCAGTATTTACAACCTGTTAAACTGTAAAGCTATACAAGAGATGACTTAAAATTGCTTTATTAAAGCTATACAAGAGAGAGTAAAGATATGTAAAAACTGAGCAAGAATGGTCACTATTTTAATATCTTTTTGGCAAGACAATGTTGGTATGCAAAAAGCATAGTTGCCTCTGGTGGCAATTCCACTAGATACTTCTAAAGAAACATAAGACTTTTCCAAGATTTTGCTTGATGTTAATGTTACTAAATTTGTAGATTGGACTATGTACACATACAAAAGAATTCAGTACAAATAAAATTAATGTCTAGTAATAAATGTGTGTGAGAAACCATGTTTTAAAAAAAGTGGGTCCAGGACAGCTGCTAGATTGAAATGCATGAATAGCAAACAGTCTGTGTAAATACATACTGTACAAGATACATTGTAATAAGTTCAAAAGTAATTTGTAATATGATCACTGATTTTAAGTTGGAATCTTATTGGTTACCCCAGTTAAAGGAAAATTATATTAAAATATTGTATTCATACAGCTAATAGACTAATGTGTACATAGCATTCTTTAGTATATACATCATGTTTTTTTTTTTGATAGGTTCATAGGTTGGTACTAGGCTATCAGCCCTAGGGCCTATACAAGCCTAGCTATAACAATTCTCTGGCTATTACTTCCCTGGACCCCTGTCTAGCAGGGTGACTGACGTGATCCCTGGGGTGAATATAGGTTCATAGGTCTTCAAGTATTAACTATACTGAAATAATTGCATTCAAATATTTATTATCTAAGCCTAATTCAGTACTTTATGTTCAGTTCACTGTCAACCAAGATGTTAATGGGCAGTTCAGAGACATGACCGCAATGTTATGGTTAAAATGACATTGAAACTGTATATTTTCAGCAGTGTATAAATGCTTGGAGTAGCACATAGTTCTTGTCTCTTATAGATATTAGTCTATCTCTAATCTTTTGATATAAAATAACCAATAAAAGTAAAGAGTTAATTCAACAGTTGCAAAGAGTTAATAAAAGAGTACTAAGTCATAAATTAAATTCTGTGATTGCAAAAGAATAAATTAATCAAGTGCTCATAATTGATAAAATATTTTCACAAAATGGTTTGCAAAAGAAAAAGTTGTTAGATACATTCAGTTTTGGTAGTAATACTTTTATATTATTGTATTAACTGTGTAAAATTGCATTTTGACTTGTATCAAAAGAAGACTAAAGATTTTGTTTCTTAATGTGTTTTCTATAAAAAATAAAAAGAGGAAATTGTAAGATTATGCTCAACAAGATTTTCAGGTTGAAAGTAACTTTGCTACAAATATGCAACATAAATAAGGAATAAGATAAAGCTTGCTTAAATGCAGAAACAGAGTTTAGTAATATGTGATTAGCATCCATACTAAATGACTGTGGCTTAAAAAAATAAGGAACTTGCTTATGAGTGTATTACACACACATCAAAAAAGCCGACTTCTTACAGACATGACAAGAATGTAATTTGCTTTCTTTAAAGAACTGACAACAGGACATGTTTTTCTAAGAAAGTTGAAAAATATGCTTTTCTAATCCACAAGGCGTTTCCTTGAAGGCAGTTTACTTTTCAGCATTTGCATCATCAAGGCAGTATCCTTCCAAAACCAAGAGGGTGTGTGTTTAACTAAAAAATATATATAAAGTCTGTATTAAATCCAGTTATGTTAGGGGTACATTTGTCCTGAGGTAAATGTTATATCTCTCACATCATCTGTACTATATGAGAAGTAAAGTAGAACATTTTCTGAAGCTGTGACAGAAGTATGTGTGGTTTAATATAAAAGTTATTGATTAGTACTCTTAAAGACAGGTGCTGCAAATTATATTCTCTCATCAGTGTGTATTCTGCAAGTTTCTGTATGCAACAGACTGTGAATGCAACTATAACCAGACTTTGATTTCAGAAGAATCCAGCCAGCAAGACTGAGTGTCTTAAGAAGACTTGAAATCCATCACAGTAAGCATCAGAGTAACAGCACAGTGCTTTGGCACCTTAAAATTAATTTTTCAGTTGTGTCCTGGAAAAATTACAAGTTGGCAAACATTTAAAGAAGGAAACCCTCCTGATTTTAAAGTATGGTACTTTTGAGCCTTTGGGACTCAACAAGGAATGTAATTGAAAGTATGTGATTTAAATTGTAGGCTTAATTGTTTTATGAAGTATGGTGTATTTAAGCAAACTGTGTTTTGTAGTGTTTTTACTCTTAGAAGGCTTTGTAAGCCGAGACGCTAAGTGTTTCATTAAATCTGCTTATTGCTTGGATCAGTGGTCTTGGTGGTATTTTTATTTTATCTTTTGTTGTATTTGTTATTAATGACAATATACCTCTGATGAGCATTTTAAAAAGGAGGGCAAAGACTGTTTGAACTCAGCAACACACAGTTTACTTACAGTTTCACTTAATGAACAGGCATCTAGTTCAGTGTATGACATTTAAGGTTCATTTCACTCTAGTCAATATTATTGTATCATATATTACAGCATACAAGATAGATGTTTAATTTAGTATTGTATTTTAATGGTTATTTAATAATATTTCATATATTTTTGAATTTTTGTCTATCTATTCAAATAACAAAACTATCATCTCTCCTGACTCCACAACAAAACTACTTGGTGTTACCATTGATAACAATCTCTCTTTTGACCAACACATCAACAACACCATCAAAACTGTTAACAGAAAAATTGGATCTTTATACCGTATAAAACCATTTCTTACCCCATCAACTAGGGCTACTATTGCTCACTCCCATCTTATATCAACTCTTTTCTATGCCTCTCCTATCTTCACCAACCTTAAAAAAACTAACCTAAACAAACTAGCAACTTGCTATAATAACATTGCCCGCTTCGCCACTGGTAACCCTTTTAGAACACATCACTGCCTCAATTTGAAACAATTAGGCTGGCTGGAACTACAAAACTATATTAATATCTCACAACTTACAATTGCCCACAAATTACTGTACCAACCTAGCAACACCCTATACTTTCACAACTTCTACTCCATTATAACAATCTCACCTCTCTTACGTTCCTCCTGTAAACTGATGACCAAACCCATAAAGGCCCACAACTTAGCTGGTGACTCTCTTTTCACCAATACTGTAGGCAGAGTATGGAATTTGCTGCCTACAGAGTTAACACTAATCTCATCCCTACCCCTCTTCAAACAACAAATCAAACTACATTTCCAAAACCACTGGCTCTGTTCTTGTAATACTCCAGGCTAACTTCCTCTCCTTACTCTCCTTACCTTTTACCCATCATTCTGACTCAAATCAAACGTCTACCCTGCTTCCCTTCCCAGCTGTCCTCTTATGCTCTGACCTACATCTACTATCTCTCCCACCTCATCTTGACTGTCTTTTTTCTTCTCCTCTCTTTCTTATGACTCTGGCCTTGTGCCTTATCTTTTCTTTCCTTCATACTCCTTCCACTTCCCTTCCCTTCGAGCTATTACTGTAATCTGCTTGGCTGATGCCTTACTGCATTACCTTTTGCTTTAGGTAACCTTGCTTTGAAGTCGACAGAACATTGTGTATGAGTTTAAATTGTTGAGTTCCTTTAATGTATGCTGATTTTGACTACAAGTTGATTTAAATGTATATTTTATGTGTAAGTCTTTATTAACAATTTGTCTATCTGTATTGCTAATGTTATGTGTGGAGCTTTTCTCCCCGGGCCTCTACTGAAAATGGACATATATCCAGCTGGACTAGCCCGGTCAACAAATGTAAAATAAAATAAATAAATAAAAATAAATCAGTAGTTTGGCATGGCAGGAAATGATGTAATGATTATCTAATGAGGCCTATTTGTATTTAAATGCAGTTTTGCAATGTTTTCACTGACTCTGATGATGCCATAGTATATTTACTGATGAAAGTGCTTAGTCTGTGAATTTTATCGTATTTTATTTATTTTTTGTGGGTGAATTTATTAAAGTGGCTGTTTTCTTTTACCACAAGTGGTGGATTCCTTGATTCCATTATTTATGTTTTATTAGTGGTTGTTTGTGGCGGTTGGAGTATCTCTAATTCCCACACAAACGTTCCTGGACTTTGTTAACACTAATGCCCTAGAACAAATAGCATGCAACCCAACAAGGGGCTAAAATATTCTTGATCTGGTCCTCACCAACATGGGTTACCATTGTACCACTTCAAGAATAGAATCCTCATTGGTTAAATCTGATCACACGTCGGTCACATTTGAAGTAGCTACAACATCTGAACTCCTCTTAGGTGAAATCAGGCTAAAAAATTTCACCAAAGTAATTATACCCTCCTAAGGGATGGCATAACTAATTTCCAAGCTCCTGTTCCCACAGATGACACTAACAACTATATTAAGGTATACTCAAATGCCCTGTACAAACACTTATACAAATATATTGACACAGCTATACCTGATGGGATCAAAACAAGATCCTCAAGAAAAACAAGTCTCCCTGGTGGACATCTAGCATTAATAAGTTATACAAGAGGAAAAAGTTGCTGTTTAAGAATAAAAAAGAGAGGTCCCAGCACTGGAAGAACACCCTCCTCTGCTTGAACAAACAAATAAGACAACTTGTAAAATCTTCTAAGGGCAACTTTGAAAATAAATTAGCAACCATAGCTAAAGATAACCATAAAGCATTCTTCAGCTATATTCGTCACCTAAATGGTAGGACCCAAACATGTGCTGAACTAGCTGAGGATGGCATTACACACACTGATCTTGGAAAAATAGCTAACCTATTAGCTGACAGATTTGGTGAAACTTTCACCCCACCTCGTCCCCTCCAAACATTCCACAAAACATTCCCTCTACTTCTCCCCACCCTGCATCTCCAAAGAGCAAGTCATTAATGCTCTCTCCATGGGCAAAAACACAGCCTCTATGGGACCAGATGACATCTCAGGCTGTGTTTTAAAAGGTCTAAAACATAAGTTAGCAACTTCATTAGGTATCCTCTTCAACCACAGCCTGAGTACTGGTTTTGTCCCTGCTGAATGGAAAAAAGGGGGTACAGCAACATACCCTGGTAAATGCAGACCCATAAGCTTAACCAACCTTATCTGTAAGGCCATGGAACAAATCATCATGGACCTTATAAATAAGAACTCAACTGAAGCAAACAGTGCAGCAACCATAAAAGTTCAACTAAAAAAGAAAAAATAGCAAATGCACTGTGTGCAAAATTCTGTCTCTTGAAATACCTCTATTCAATGCTCATAACAGTCCAACACCTTCAATGAAACCAGGTAGAAGTGAATAAAAGTTTATTGTAATGCCAACAAACAAAGAATGGTTAAGCGCTTTCACTTGAATACAACAAGCTTCCTCAGAAGCTTGTTGTATTCAAGTGAAAGCGCTTAACCATTCTTTGTTGGCATTACAATAAACTTTTATTCACTTCTACCTGGTTTCATTGAAGGTGTTGTGGACTGTTATGAGCATTGAATAGAGGTGAATTTCCAAGACACAGAGACGGAATTTTGCACACAGTGCATTTGCTGTTTTTTCTTTTCTAGTTGACCTTATAAATAAGGATATAGGTGATCTCCAAACCCTTGATCCGACACATTTTGGTTTTGTCAAAGGAAGGCCATCCCTGTTAAACCTGGTGAACTTTGAAAATGCCACCAGAGCCAGAAATGAAGGCAAATCTGTGTATACAGCCTACCTTGACTTAGCCAAGACCTTGAACACAATCCCACACTTGGGCATCATTGATAAACTCTCCCAGTGGAATATCAACCCTTATGTCATCAGGTGGGTTGCTAACGGACTCCCCCACAAATCAAACTCAGTCAACGTTGGGGACTTTACTCAACCGGCAGACCTGTCACCAGTGGGGTTCCACAGGGGGCAGTGCTGGTCCCCCTGTTTGGAATATACTACTCAGACATTTAGTTCAAAACACAGGGGCTGTCTGACTAGGTTTGCTGATGACTGCAAATTAGGTGCAATCATTGAATCCCCAAACGATGTCAATATACTTCAAAAGGGACTTGTACAATCCCATGACTGGTGCCAAAGCCATGGACTCAAACTCAATGCAAACAAATGCATTATCATCCCCTTCGGTAAAAACAATACTTCTGCAGACTATCATATAAACAGTAAGTTTATATGATAAGTTAGGCCTCCCAGGCCAAGGACAACCACAAAGCATTATTTAGCTATGTCCACAACCTCAAAGGCAATACACAATTGTGTGCAGAGCTTATTGTAAATGGAGCCACCTATACTGAGCCAGAAAATATAGCAAACCTCCTGGCTTATAAATTCAGCCCCAACTTTACTCCTCTCTCCCCCTCAAACTTCCCTCAGGAAATATCATCAAATACAACTCCCCCTACTATCACTAGGGAACAGGTCCTTAATGCTCTCTCTAAGACCAGGAACACTGCATCAATGAACCTAGACAATATCCCAGAATGCCTTCTAAGCAGCATAAAACACGACCTATCAGGGCCTCTAGAATTACTATTTACATGTGGCCTCCAAACAGGCTTCAAGACTCATGAATGGAGAAAGGGAACAGTCATCCTTCTGCACAAAGGTGGGCCATCTACAGACCCTGGAAACTACAGATCTATAAGTCTCACTAATCTTATATGTAAAGCCATAGAAAAAATTATCATGGAGATGATCAACAGAAGTATAGTAAACCTCCAGACACTGGACCCAACCCAGTTTGGATATGTCAAGGGCAGATCATGCCTACTCAACCTGGTGGACTTCTTTGAAAAGGTCACCAAAGCAATGGATGAGGGCAGAATCATTTGCACTGCCTACCTTGACCTGGCCAAGGCATTTGACACAATACTCCACTCAGGCACTGTTGATAAACTCAAGAGGTTAGGTACAAACCCATATGTTACCCAGTGGATAGCCAACTGACTCACAGACAGGACCCAGGAAGTTAGAATTGGGGAGTCCACCTCTACAAAAAGGCCAGTCACAAGTGGATTGCCTCAGGGATCAGACCACTCCTTTTTGCCATTTATTTCTCAGAAGTCAAGGCCAATGTCAGTGGTCTCTGGCTGACTAAATTTGCAGATGATTGCAAATTAGGAGCTGTCATTGAATCTCATACTGACACAAATGTTCTCCAGGAGGGGCTGACACAGACAAATAACTGTTGTCAGAGCCATGGACTAAAACTAAATGCCAAGAAATGCATAATAGTATCCTTTGGGAAATCATACATCCCTGGTAACTATCATATTGACAACGCACCCCTTAGAGTTGACCCAGTAGACAGGGACTTAGGGACACACAGAGATAGTAATCTGGCCTTTGATCATCACGTGTCTACAGTGGTGAGGAAATAATTCTGTTAGGCAACGTATAAACAAAGGTATGGCATCTAAGTCCAAGGAAGTCATTGTTTCACTGTATTTCGCATTCATCAGACCTATCATTGAGTACAGTGTACCTTTTAGTACATACCTAACCAGGCATATCCAACAACTGGAACGTCCACAGAGGTTTCTCACTAAAAGAATACAAGGCATAAGTAATATGTCCTATACAGACCACCTCAAGGCCCTATCCCTGTATTCTGTCTCCTACAGGCTTTTGAGGGGAGATCTATACTTGGCATACAGGGTATTGTCAACCCCACTCTGATGGACCTCCTGCATATCCACAAAACAATTATTAGCAGAATTACCCATTCTAAAGACTTAAACCTTGCATGTGATATAAATAGGACTTGCTGGAGAGATATGTATGTATCCCAGAGACTACCCAGTCTATGAAGAAGGATCCCCATCCATGTGAAGCAGAGTTCCTCCCTAACCCAATTCAAGTGCATTTTGGACAATTGGATAGGAAACTGGAAATTCATCCCTGGTTTAGCACCTATGTCTCTAATGCAAACAGGTAACCTGTAAATGGTTCATCTTCCTGGCCTATGCTTACACTTATCAAGTGTATCAGAACTTGTCACTTAAAAAGTGGTGATTAGCCTAGTAAACACCTATGAACCTATAATACCCTAAGTAACATCTCAGTAGTGAGAGACTTCGGAACACAAGTTGAGTGTAGTCTAAACTTTGACCACCATGTGTCTACTGTGGTAAGGAAGGCATTCTACATTGCACACCTCATTAGTGAAGGCATTGCCTCAATAGTGAAAAAGGTCATAGCATCCCTGTATTTCACCATAATCAGGTCAACAATTGAGTATAATGCTCCTTTTGGTATGTACCTTATGAGGCAGCTGCAGCAACTTGAGAGACCCCAGAGATTTCTAACCAACAAAATTCAGGGTCTCCAGCACATGTATCATGCACTGATAGACTAAAGTCACTGTCACTGTACTCAGTAGTATACAGACTACATAGAGAAGACTTGTGCCTGACCTACAGAGCAATCTCGGATCCAAGCCTAATGGAAATGCTGCACATCTGTTAATGTGGTCACATGTTTGCCTTCCCTCCACAAAATCACATTGATCTATATCTATCAGTTTTGGCATCACTTTTGCCATTCCTTTAGGCATTATAGACATAAGCACTTTACAGTCATGGTTTAGTATTGAAATGGGCCTGTATGAAGGTGAATCAGATGGACTATTACTCTCTTAAGGTACTACAGCGAGCCACTGCTTTCTTCCAAGATGCTGATGCTTCTCCTCTTAAAATACTGTTAAACAAAACCTTTCAAATCTTTATCAGTTGTTTCCCTCCTAGCTTCCAAACTTCCACAGGAATACCATCTATTTTTGGGGACTTTCCTGTAGATTGGTTATACATCACCATTTTATCTCATCTCCTATCCTAACTATTGGTAATCGAGCCTCCTCTACCGCTGACCTTGGTATATTTAATTCTTCCATAAACGTTTCCATTTGTACCTTTTCTTGATTTCCATACTTATTTGCTTTATACAGACTTTCATATTCCCCCTATTTTGCAATACTTTAACATTTATCAGTCCCTTTAAATAATTCTTAACCATATCTCCCTCTCTTTAATTTCCACCCTCTTTTTAAACTCCACTTTAATTTTATTCCGCTCCCTAGCTATATTTTCAGAAGATTTTTCTATCTTCTCTAATAGCTCCTGAATAATTTCTACTACCCATTCCTTAACTTCCTCTCTTTTCAACAAGTACATGGGAAAGCTTGAGTGTCTCATGTTATTTCATTACCCTGTGTTTTTATTTTAGTTATTATTGGCACATGATTTGAAATAGCTATTGGATGTGTACCAAGATCTTCAATTAAATGCACGTTCCTGTGAAATGTAAATTCTTTCTAGCCTAGCCCAGTTTTTGTATCTTGGGGAATAATATGCAAATTCACTCTGACCTCCTAGTACTGAATTCACATCTTCCATGCCAATTATTTTCATAAATTCTTTGAAAAATCTACCCTCCTTTGTTATGCTTTCCCTTCTCAGCCCCCCCGACACATTTTCACTGTTGCAAATCAAATTCCAGTCCCCACCTGTAAGTAATATTCCTTCATGAAAGCTGATTATTTCCCCCAGAATTTTCATAAGCTCCATTATAGCAGTTTTTGATGGAATATAAATACATGCCAGTGTAATCTTCCTCCCTTGCTAGTAAGTCCCTTAGCACAAATCTACCATTATATTTTTTTATTCTCTTCTGTTACTATTGGAGTTCTTGCAGTTAATGTGAGTATTCTTATATGCCTTTGCCCCAGGTATTCCACTGAATAACCATCCTGAAAACCTTTCTTTATCAAATTCACATGTTCAGTTCTTTCCAAGTGTTTCCTGTAGCATAGCTAATTGCACTCTATATTTTTTACTATAGTTCACTAGTCTTTCTTTTTTGTATTTATCTGAGACCCTTGACATTTAAAGACACTGAAGAAAGCATCATATTCTTGAGAAATGATTTTTTTTTTCCAAACACCTTTAATGAATTATCACTTGTGACACAGACACATTTACATTCATATAAAAGTAATCACACTATAATTAACAAAACAAACATTTTACTTCACATACATTGCCATATGTCATATAACCAAAACAGCATTACATAAATCATTCAATTCCTACCTCTTTTTTTTTTAAAGAAGAAACATTGTTATTAAACCATCACTTACAACAAAGGTAATCACACATTTATACAAATGAAAACAAACCACACTGACACAATCCTAGTTGCAACCATTTTACATCACAATCCATACTGACACACTCCCAATATAACTGGCAAAGCAACTAAGGTAATGGGAGGAAATAACTAGAGAGGTTCCAAATAGGGTTGCCACCTTTTCAAATGGCCAAAGTGGGACATTTTTGGTACAAACATCAGATTTTACAGGCCAACACATACCCACAGTCCATACAAAGGGTAGAACTTAACTTTTTTGCCTAAATAAAAGCTTATTCTTGTAGCATTTTAGTTGCTTATTCTGTTTCTTATAACATTTAGGTATTTTAGATACAGAATAACTGTTTTATGCAACTATTAACATAAAATATAGGAAATAATTTTGTCCTAAAATCTCAGGACATTTGCCATTTTTACAATTTTTTGTCAGGACACAACTTCCCAAACAGGGACTGTCCCTCACAAAGTGGGACAGGTGGTAACCCTAGTTCCAAACATTATACAGCACTTATAACCTACCCAGTCTTTTTCAGTCAAGCATTACATCGCTCATTTAAGTCCTGCTGCCTTTTAAACTTCATTCTTCCCTTGTATGCATTGTTCCCACAATTCCCATTTTTCCTATGTAGTTTGCTGCTACCCTTTTCTAAAGATCTCAGTTCCGGTTGTTTTATAACTGTTACCATATTCACTACTTCTAGTATAGTTGGTTTAGATTGTGATTTCCATTTTCCATTTTGTAGTAATTGCTTTTTTGGCAGCCACCATTATTAGACACAACAAGGCCTTACCATGCCTAGCCAATTCCGACTCTGTATCATAGCTCAGAAAAATTATCTCCCTCATCAGACCAATCTGCCTACCCAGCATCTCCAACAGTGCATCCCACAGGGAATCCTTAAATCCCACCAGTTCATCACACTTGCAGAAAATATGTTCACAATTACCTCTTTCATCCCCTTCACACCTCCAACATTTGCAGTCTGCCTGAGGAAAAATTCTCGGGAGTCTACTTTGGGTATAAAAATATCTATGTAAACATTTCCAGTGATTCTAGATTTTGTTGCATGTCTGGGAGACATTCATATATCATCCCATTGTTTCTTTGTGAGTTGCTTATCCAATGTCTCTTCCCAATCCTTTCTAACCTCCTACCTCCTCTGATTGATTCTTATATTCTCTACTATTTACTCCTTTTTTAATGGCAGCTTCTGTTCTAGATTCTATTAAAAACTCTACCAGTGCTGGTCTTTTGTTTAGGACCCCCATATTTCTTTCTCTTTGCCTGTATTCTGATATCAATCCCTGATCGGGAAGGCAATCTCTAACCTGCAGTCCAAATAAATTCTTGGCATCTTCCCATTCTATCATCTTTCCCTCTCTAGTTACTTGCTCCCAATACCTTGGTTCCTTTGCCAGTTTTCTCCAATAAATTCCAGCCCCCTCTTGCCTACTGTCTGTATCCCTAATTGCAGTCAACCCTATTGGCAGAATCTCCTTTCTCCATTCCCATGTTAGTTTAAGTCTTAGAATACTTTCTGCTACTTTACGGATATAGTATTTTGCATGATTATTGTTATTCTGCTTAAAGGCCTGCATCCAAAATCCCAGTCTCTCCTTGAGTCTTGGGCTTCCCCCATGTTTCAACACCACCCCTTTCCATGTTGAATTATAGTTTTCTGCTTGTGCTATTTATAGGAGTCTTAACTGTGTAGCTCTGAAATACCCCTTCAAATTGGATAATCCCAATCTGCCCTGTTCTACTGGAAGAATCAGTTTATCCAACTTGACTCTTGCTGTCTTCCCCTCCCAGATAAAGTCCTTCAGCTCTTTATTAATTGCTACCCACAACTTTTCCTCTGGTTGACAAAAATATTTCTGACCTGTGTATAAGACTAAAGGGACTAAAAACATTTCAACTGCTTACTATCATTATTCATGTAACAAAGCTTCCATTTTCTCAGTTTTTGTATTTTCTTTGGTTTAATCTCTTCCCACATATCCTTAGCTGCCACATTAGAATCAATTTAATCCATACTCCTAAATATTTCATTTTATCATATCCCAATAAATATGGGCATTACTGAACCAGTTCATGCATGGGTACATAATTTACAACTATTGCCTTTGTTTTAGCTTCATTAATTTTGTATCCCGAAAAGATCTAAAACTGTCTCAAAATGTTCCACAACATTGTACTGTCTTTCTGGCTTTGTTATGTACTAAATAATATCACCTGCAAATAAAGCCAACTTTTCTTGACTACCATACCAATTATATCCTTGAATTCCTGAGTCTCTTATTTTCTTTACCAATGGTTCTAAATATGTACAATGTAGAGGACCTTCTGGAATACTTCATAGGTTCATACTAGGCTATCTGCCCTAGGGCATTTATAAGCCTAGCCAGAATGTGTTTGGCTTTCGCCACCCATTTTAAATTAATTTTGCTATGCCCTTTTTTTGAGGTTAGTATACTGTGCCTCTGTCTAACAGTGACACAGAAGTCATACCCGGGGTAAACCTACGATCTCCCATCCACTCATCAAGATTCCTCTTGAAGAGAGTCAATGAGGGACTCTGCCTAACCTGGACTGGGATTTTATTCCAGAGTGAAGGGAGCCTCTGGGTTATGAAGCTGTCCCTCCAGCATGTCCTATTTATTTCAGTGCTGAGGTTCAAGTCTCTCGAGCGTGTAGCTCGATAGGATTTGGATTTTCTGAGGTGCAGCATGTCCATTAATTCCGGGTTGGACATGGCTTTATACGTCAGGCACAGATAGCCTCTGAACAGGCGGTATGCCACTGAGTAGAGCTGGAGTTTCTTTAACCGGGCAGCATATGGCATCTGTTTGAGCCCTCTGATCCTCTTGGTGAGGTACTTTGGGGTCTTTCCAGTTGCTGCAGGTGTCTGGTAAGGTACATCCCAAAGGGGCATTGTACTCAATTATGGGCCTGATGAGGGATGAGTAAAGAGGCACGATGACCTCCTGATCTAGATGTGAATCCCTTCATGATTAGGTGGGCTATATAAAATGTTTTTCTAACCACTTTGGCCACGTGGTTGTCAAATGAGAAATTGCTATCAACTTGGGTCCCCAGGTCCCTAATTACTTCTTCTGTACTTAATGGATTACCACCTATGTGGTAATTTGTGGGCACTTTGTTTTGCCAAAGGGATGACTATACACTTTTGGCGTTTAGCTTGAGGCCATGGCTCTGGCACCAGTTGTCTGTTTCTATGAGGCCCTTTTGGAGGATGCTTGTGTCGGCTGGAGAGTCGATTATGGCGCCCAGTTTGCAGTCATCTGCGAACTTGGTCAGCCACAGTCCTTCCGTGTTGGCCTGTACCTCCGAGAAATGGGTACTATCCTGACAGAAATAAATTTTTCAGATCCTCAGATCAATTGTTCATTTCTTGTGAAAATGAGATGTATGGGAAACCTGTGTCTAGAACCCAACCCTTTCCACAAAGCCAACAGCCTGCCTGGAATAGTTTTGCTGCGGTGAGTATAACAAAAAGTAATAGCCTTAGACAATCATCTGGAAATGCTCTGTTTTAACACAGGTTTCCCATACATCTCATTTTCACAAGAAATGAACAATTGATCTGAGGATCTGAAAAATTTATTTCTGTCAGGATAGTACCCAAGTTGTCTGTTGACATCTCCCTCATTTTTATATTCAGGGAAATGGACAGTTTGACTTAAGGGAAACTTTAATGCCACTTTAGGCATAAAGAAGGATTAGTTCTCAAAGAAACCATGTCTATGTGGAAAATGAGATAGGGCTGACTCACCATAAGAGTCTGCAATTCAGATACACTTTTTACAGAGGTCAGGGCAATCTGTATAACTGTTTTCCATATTAAGAACCTCAGGATAGCCAGGTTATCTGGCTCAAATGTTGCAACTGTTAGCTTCTTTAACATCCCAAAGAGAGATAACTAGTTTATGCCTCTTATACAAAAGCCCATTCAAAAATATTTTGACATGAAACTGCACTGAAACAGGAGATCCATGGGTAGTCATGCTGAAATGGTTAACAGATGAACTTTCATGGAGAAAAGGCCATAGGACACTAACTCACACAAATAATGTGAAAACAGAGAAACACCAGCCCCAAGTGGGTACTGGTTAAGTTGCTGGCACCAAACAGAAAAGCTTTTCCATTTACTACTATGTGCTTTTCTAGGACGAGGCTTTCCTACCTCCATTAGTACCTGCTACGTGTCCTTATTAAACAAGTGGTTAAACAGAATTAAGACCCTATCATTCAGCTAGTCTACTGAAGTTGATTGTGGGCAGTGTGCATCAAACAGCCCTGGTCTTGTTTGAGTAGATCCAGTCTGTGAGGAAGCTTATGGTAATTGCCCTTGGCCATTTCTAAAAGAAGGGGGAAACACAGCTGCCTGAGCCAGAAAGGAGTCACCCATGGATCTCCTTTCCTATGTGCTTTTCCAGGGTACTTTATAAGATTCGTAAGGAATCTCCGAAAATCACTGTGATTTTGGGAAATTCCTTCTAAATCTTCAAAATTACCCTGGAAGAGCATACAAAAAGTTTCCTGTCCAAGGTAAAGAAAAGGAATATGTCTTCCAGGTCTTTTTCATGGAGTCCTGGAGCAGAATCTTGCCAGCTGATTGTTCAGAGAGGAGGCAAATAGGTCTACTTGAGAAACTCCACATAGATCACATGCTGGAAGACCCCCTCATCTAGTTTCCATTTGTGAGGGCCTGCCCTTGTCCTGCTCAGTAAGTCTGCCACACAAATTTGCCCTGATGGAAAATGCCTGTAGAGGGAGAATGTGCTGTGAAGTTATATCAAAAGCCAACATGGCTATGTTTGCAGCTACAGTTGAGTCAGCACAATGTGGAATGTATAATGTTAGCAACTGAGATTGTGTCACTATGGTTTATTTTCATTTATATAAATGTAACATGGCCTATGTCATACATGATAATTTAATAAAGATGTTTCTTGTCTAAAAAAAAAAAGCCATGTCTAGTCATCATAGAGGTACAGTCTGGTTCCCTCTTGCTTATTAATGTACAACATAATGTGATATTTTCTGTAACAACTTGAAAAAAAGTCCCAGGGACCAAAGGGAGTGCAGTGCATTGATCATGGCAACAATCTATTTTATATTTATGCACTTGCTACTGTCCTTTGTGTTCCACACACCTTGCACTTGTATCCCTCCTGAAACTGCTCATCAAGCAAAGTCTGACGTGTCTGTGGTGACTGACTGCTTTAGAACCGGGAGGGAGGAGAGACCCAGATTTAAGGAAATTTGCTGTCTCCACTAAGTGATTTATCTTCTAACAAACCCAAGCACTGGGATCTGAGAAGACAAAGGATGCTGGTAGTGGGAACAGAGAGATTTCAGATACCATTCTAACTTTCTCAGATGGAATCCTGCCAGGGGTATCATGAGAATAACAGATGCCACGAGACCCAAAATCTTGAG
Organism: Protopterus annectens; assembly: GCF_019279795.1. Lineage (NCBI taxonomy): Eukaryota > Metazoa > Chordata > Ceratodontiformes > Protopteridae > Protopterus > Protopterus annectens. Next base: position 362,563,284 of record NC_056741.1, on the reverse strand, counting down.
GTAGTCCCTCACACAGTGATCAAAGTCTGAGAGGAAAACCTTAGAATCAGATCTGGAGATATATCTATGTTTTCCCTGTGGAAGACAAGATCTTTGAACTGTTGTGTCTAGCTAACAGCCCAGAAACATAATCCTGTGTGAAGGAGTCATAAAAGACTTTAGACTATTTTCTTGGAATCCCAGCTTGAATAAGCGATTTCCCACCCAAGGGGTAAAATGAAAATTCTATCTTCCCTAATAACTCTTGAATAATTTCCCCTGCCCATTCCTTAAATTCCTCTCTTTTTAACAGATAGATGCTGGAAGTATCAGTGTGCCACATTTTTACTCCACTACCCTGCATTTTTATCTTAGTTGTTACTGGCGCATGACCTGAAACAGTTATTGGATCTGTGTCAAAGCTTTCAATTAGATGCATACATTCCTGTGAAAATATAATTTCTTGTCTAGCCTAGCCTATTACAGTTACTGTATTTTTGGGGGAGTAATATGCAAATCATCTCGGAGTTCATACTACTAAATTTGTATCTTCCATATTAAATATTTTCATAAACTCCTTCAGAAATCTACCACCTTTTATATATCTTCCCTTCAAGGTCCCCCAGATACATCTTCACTATTGCAAATCAAGATCTAGACCTTACCTATAAGTGATATTCCCTGCTGAAAGCTGGTTATTTATCCCAACATTTTCTTAAGTTTCATAATAGCAGTTTTAGGTGAAATCTAAATACAGGCAGCATAATCCTTCCTTGCCAGTAGCCCCTTATTATCACAAATCTATGGTTATCTTTTTCCTCTTCTATCACTGTTGCATCTCCTCTAGCAATTAATACAAATGCTCCCCTTTCCCTTTTGTCCCTGATATTCTGCTGAATATTCATTCTGCAAATCCTTTATCAACTTTACATGCTCCCTTCTTTCCAAATGTGTCTCTTGCAGCATTGTTATCTGCACTCTGCATTTCTTAATATAATACAATACTTTTACCTTTTTGTTTATACCTGTGAGGTCATTCACATTCAAAAATAATATTGATAGTATAGCCATTATGATAAGAAGTTATTATATGCACCTGTTATATATGTCAACTTTTTTAAATGTCTATTTCCAGCTTTTGTGTTACATCCACCCACTAAAATTTGACAGGTTGATCCTTCATACAGTTGTTCTTGTTATTTCCATTTGATACTATGTCACATTTTACAAGACTTTTAGTCTCAAAAAACAAAACCCACTCCCTCCATAAAACAAACACACAAAACTATGTACATCTTCAAATAAAGAAGATTAGCCATCCTGATAGGGACAATTATCCCAAATCGACAGCTGCAAGAACAGGTATTACCAAACCTAAAATTAAGATTATCAATGCTAAAGTGCAAATAACAGTCTGACCTCCTACTTTAACTAACTGCAACCTGTTCTTGTCTTACCTCTATTTCCCCTCCCAGATATGAAAAACAGTTTGTACAGTCTCAGAAAATACTAATATATGGCCTTGAGAAAAAAATGCACGGGCTATCTTTAAATAAAGCTAAATTATACATTGTTCTAGTAAATGCAGTGAGGTATTTAGGTACCAGGGAAACTGCTATCCCTTATTCACTTCCAATAATTTCAGACTATGTTTTACTAAGCTGCTTGCCCTTGTGTCTTTATTTTTACGTCTGTCACAGCAATGTCCAGAGCTCTCATGGTTTATTGACTAGACCTGGAGTCAACTTGTTTCCATGAAAATAAGAACAGAATGTACAGCTTCCACCAGCCGCAGACTTCTCAACTCACACTGAGCATTTATTTGCTAAGGGAAAACTTTACACCACATCCACAGTAGACTCTTCATTTCTACAGCAAATTTGCCTATATGATAAACGTCTTACTATATTAAGCTAAGGGCATAAATCCAGACATTCATCCCTGCAAAAAAAAGAAAACAAAAATCTAACTCTACATATCTTATAATCATAGGTAGGTACTAGGCTATCTGCCCAAGGCATTTATAAGCCTAGCCAGAGTGTGTCGGCTTTTGCCACCCTATTGATTAATTAGCTGATCCTCTGTGAAGCAGAGCCAGTGAAGTGATCCCAGGGGTGTATTTTCTGTTACCCATCCACTCGTCAAGGTTTCTCTTGAAGAGTGTTAGTGAGGGGCTCTGCCTGATGTAATTTGGAATTTTGTTCCAAAGCATGGGGAGCCTCTGTGACAGGAATCTATCCCTCCAGCATGTTCTATTTATTGTTGTGGCGAGGTTTAGCTCACTACAGCGCTTGGTTCACAGTGACTTGGATTTCTTTAAGTGGAGCATGTCCATCAATTCTGAGTTGGACATGGCTTTGTAAGTCAGGCAGAGATCACCTTTGAGTAAGTGATATGCCACTGAGTACAGCCAGACATTTTTCAGTCAGGCTGCATAGGACATATGTTTGAGACCAGTAATCCTCTTGGTGAGGTACTTTTGTGGTCTTTCCAGTTGTTGGAAGTGTCTTGTGAGGTACATCCTCAACAGGGCGTTGTACTCTATGATGGGTCTAATGAGAGATGAGTAGAGGGGCACTATAACCTCTTTATTTCTAGATGCAAACCCTTTAGTAATTAGATGGGCCACATAGAAGGATTTCCTAACTACTTTGGCAATATGATTGTCAAAGGAGAGATTACTATCTACCTGGGTCCCCAGATCTCTTATTACCTCTTCTGTATTAAGGGGGCTGCCACCTATGTGGTAATTCATGTGTGTTTTGTTTTTCCCAAATGGGATGACTATGCATTTTTTGGCATTTAGCTTGAGGCCATGACTTTGGCACCAGGTGTCTGTCTCAGTAAGGCCCTTTTGGAGGATGTCTGTATCAGCCGGAGAGTCAATTATGGCTCCCAGTTTGCAGTCATCGGTGAACTTGGCTAGCCATAGTCCTCCTGTGTTTGTACTTCTGGGAAGTATATGCTGAACAGTAGGGGTCCCAGGACCGAGCCTTGTGGGACACCCCTTGTGATTCATTTAGAGTCAGACCTGGAGCCGCTATTCTTACCATGTGAGTTCTGTCTGTAAGCCAGTTGGCAACTCATCTCGTGACATAGGGGTTTATGCTCAGGCTGGTGAGTTTTTCTGTAACACCCGAGTGGGGAATGGTGTTGAACACCTTGGCAAGGTCAAGATAGGCTGTGTGAACCACCTTCCCCTTGTCTATGGCCTTGGTGACTGTCTCGAAGAAGTCAACCAGGTTTAGTAGGCATGATCTGCTCTTAACAAAGCTGAACTGGGTCGGGTCAAGTGTTTGGAGGTTCCCAATGTCTTTGTTAATGAGTTCCATGATGATGCGCTCCATAGCCTTGCAGACCAGGCTTATGGGGCGATAGTTACCAGGGTCAGTTGTGGCCCATCCTTTGTGGAGAGGCTGAGGTTGAACACCATGTTTAGGTGGGGGGTTAGTTCGTTCTGTAGTTCATGCAAGATGCAGCCTGGGACACCTTCTGGTCCCACTGATGCTGTGTTTTTGGCTTTTGAAAGGGCTGTTTTCACCTGTGCGTCTGTGATTTTTGGGACACTACACTTTTTCGGTATTGTTGTGGGCCCTTTTGGAGGTGAGAGGGGGGTGAAGTTTGCACTGAATCTATCTGCCAGGATGTTGGCAATATCAGTAGGTTCAGTATATTTTTTGCTATTTTGCACTAGTTAAGTACATATCTGCGAGTTGCCACTTAGATTCTTAACATAGCTAAAGAAGGCTTTGTGGTTATCTTTTGAATCCTTGGCTATTTTTCTTTCGAAGTTAGCCTTGGATAATTTCATGAGGGACCTCAGTTTCTTACTGATATTGATCAGGGATGTCTTTCCTTCCTGGGATTTGCTTTTTTTTCTGAACTAGTTTCCTCCTTCTATTGTATAGCCTGTTTATTGCAGGGGTCTACCAAACTGGTTTCCTTCTCTTAGAGGATTGAATCTTGGTTTTGCTAGGGATGGCATGATCCATGCATCCTTGTAGGTGCTCATAGAGTGCATTTGTAAAGGTTTCTGCATCTTGGGCAGTGTTATCCTTTAGCGTGGGGGCTGTGAAACTTACCACCTCTGTCTTAAGTAAGGTGAAGTTTGCTTTAGAAAAGTTTTTTACTGTGGTTTCCTTAGTTGGGGATGGTGGTGGGGTGTGGACATCCAGAATGATTAGTTTATGGTCTGATCTAACCAGTGACGGGTTGACCTCCGGTGTGGAACACCTGTCGCCCATGTTGGTGATGACCAGGTCCAGTATGTCTTCACCTCTGGTAGGGGAGTTTACCAGCTGATCCAGGGCATTTGTTGATGAATTCCAGGAAGTGCTGGGCCTGGGAATTTGTACTTGAGTAGGTTTCTCAGTGAATGGTAGGGTAATTGAAATCGCCCAATATCAGGGTGTTTGGTTGGACCTTCATGTTTTCCCATGTCTCCAGAAAGGTGGAGTGGTGGTCCTGGGTCATGGAGGGTGATATGTAGCAGGCCATAATTTGCATTGCATATTTGCTCGATGTTAGTTGCACATTGATGATCTCAGAGGTATCATGCTGCGCCACTAACCTGGAGGTGTAGGTATCCTTGTTGAATATGGATACACCCCCCTTCTTTTGTGTTTTGGTTCGTGTTCTGTGGCCGAAAGGTGTGGTATGAGTTGTAGCCTGGTAGTGCTGGGGTGCTCTCTGGAACCTTGAACCAGGTTTCAGTTACTGCACAGATGCCGACATTCTTCATACTGAGGAGTGCTTCGAGCGCATGCATTTTGAGATTTAAACACCTGGCGTTGAGTAGCATAACCCTCAGTTTTTTGTTAATTGTGCTGTTTACAGAGGTGGGTTTGACTTTTGAGCCTTGCCTAAAAAAGGCACTATGGGGGCAGCAAGAGCCTTGGCCAGTATTCAAAAGCCTAGGGGTGACAGGTGCAAGCCATCTCTTGTGAAGCAACGTGGCTTGGCGAGCATGTCATCCCAGGCTAACAGACACTGGATCCCCTTTGAATGACACCAGAAGCTTAGCCAATTGTTGAAATTGATCATTTTTTCTTTATACTGAGGTATCATTCTTGGTGAGGGCAGGATGCTACTCAGGGTCAGGGTCACACCAGCCTGGGCTACATGATCAGAGAGCTCTTCCATGTCTCTTTTCATGTAGTCCAGGGAGGTACATCTCAGGTCATTCAAACCAACACGAACAATGACAGAGTCGTATCTGTACTTGTTCTGGAGTAACCTGAGTGCTTGTGTTATGTGACGGATTCTGGCTCCCGACAGGCAGCTAACAGTAACATTCTGCTTGTCCAGCCTAGTGAGTGGGATGTCAGTGTGCCTGATTATAGAGTCACCTATTACTAGTGTGTTAGGTATGTTATTTCACCTTAAGGGCTGTGATTGTGCGGCACACTGATTTTGTGTTTTATGTGTTGTCTGGTTTGTGACGGGAAGTGCAGGTTGTTTGGGTGTCTGCTTTGGAGGTCTCTGATGCTTTTGCAGGTTTTTATTTGGAGCCTCCGAGTATGATTTTGTGTATTTATGTGTATTTTTTGCCAGTGCTGTTTTAGTAGGTCTGTGTGCGGCTGGAGGTGTGGTGCAAGTGTTAACCTTCTCCTCTTGACTGTCTGTTCCAGTCTTGGGTAGAGACAGCTTAGCTTCCAGTTTGGCTGTATAATTGCATCTCTCACATATGTTAGTGTTTTGTGGTAGGAGGAGAGGGTTGTCTGTGTACATGAGGCAGTTGTAACATTGCCTCAGGATACCCAGATTCACCAGCTGGACTGGAGAGTGCACCTGAAGTTGCCCTTTGGTCATGCCTGAATAGTAGGGTGAGCTGCTTAGTCGCTTGTTTTTTGTACCCCATCTCAACAGCCCAAGATTACAGCATATTGGCTTGAATATGCTTTTGTCCAGCCATTCTTCTCTTTTTACACTGTAATGCCTACATTACTTAAAACTAAAAAAGAAAAAAAAAAATACTTGTTTACTTTAATATTTTGATCACATGCAAAAACAAAAATCACTGAAAATGCTTTACTAAATAACATGCAATTTAGATCATGAAATGTTTTATAAAAATAGTGTTAAGAACAAATACTGTTTTACTTACAGTTACTATTTTTACTTGTTCAATGTCCTTTCAAACACTGATGACATGAAGTAGGGTATATGCTATTTAGCCCCCAACAAGTTTAACAAAGTCAACAAAATTCCAGTCTTTCTCAGCTATTTTTTCTTGTAAAGCCATACTTCATAAATGTGACTGGTGTTTTATAGTTTCTCATTTATTCCCTAATTTCAGTGTTGCTGGTCTTCTTCCTGTTTATCTCCATCTCACAAAGCCAGGTTCCATTTGAAGTCAAAGATGTTCTTGATTCTTCTAGTCACCACCTGTGCTTTTTTTCTGTCTCTCGCGCATCTTCCTTTGTAATATTGGAAAAGCTCTCACTGGCAAAGCCTCTCTATAGGAAAAATGTGAAACAAAGTCCCCATCTGTTTGACGGCTCACTTTTTGTTGGACAAACTTTTGTATATTCTCCTCAGCCTGTTCTGCATCAAAAAATGACTGATCCACCAGGAAAAGTATTCTAAAGACAGCTGGATACAGAAGCTTGATTCTCACATTTGCCTGTTGACATTCCCTGATTGCTGGGGTAAATGTGCTCCCCTCCTGCCTGGTGTACAGTGAATAATCATTTTTCACATACACCGTACTGTCTCCAGTTTTTAATTCTTTGCCCTTCTGCCACAGTTTGGACAGACCAACTCTTTCTGCTAGTCTGATTGCATTTTTACTAATACAGATTTTGGCTGCTTTCTTTCTCATGGCCAGGTTTGAGTATACACCCTATGTGCCTTTCAATTAGCTAATCCGGCTATGGAATAGCAGTCCAGTTGATTATTTGTGCTTTCATAGCACTGATACAGTATATTCCTACCAGTTTCTCTGGTACAGCAGAAAATCTCAGGTTTTCTTTGTGTGCTCTGTCCTCTAACTGTACCATATTTTTTTTGAAACAGCTCTTCAGCCATGTCATACTCAGCCAGCCTTTTTTTCATTTCAACCTCCGATTCTTGAGGTTTTATCAGTTCACCTGAATAGTTGTTTAAAGCTTCTTCCATTTTGTTCAGCTTTTCATTATTTGAGTTAATATACTCCTTCAATATATCATTTATTTTAATCAACGTTTGAGAGTATGACAGCTATAATATGTTGGACAACTGGTTATAACCAACATTTTATGAGACTTAAATGTATTCTTATTTCTTCATAAGAACAGGGTATAACAAAAGCTATCTAAACCAGAAATGACATTAGAATGAGCTTGCACACAAACAAATTCATGACGCTACCACTGAACATGCCTGGCAATGAGAAGAGATTACATTAAACCATCAAGCAATCCGCTTTTTTCCAGCTTTAGCAGTGGAGGCATCAGAATGAATTTTGACAAAAGTCCAGGAAATGGATAATCATTGGCTAGAAAAAATATGCAATAACCTGGAAAGTTGCTATAGGAGGAAAACTGATTTGTCTGTTTACTTTCTGTTGACTGAGTTGGCCCTGTTGGGCAGAGGAGCCCTTTTTCAAAGGGGACCCAAGGAGAAAAGCTCTCAATCACACTAATTGCAACCCATAACAAGATGTTAAAATGCTAGTTTGAATATTCAAGGATATGATTGCAAATGATTATGTATACATATCTGTAAAACAAACTAGACACCAAGGCAACAACACAGAATGATCTGCTATTCAGCCAGTAAGCTGTACATCTCTCTCTGAAGTTTAATCAATATATTTGTAGATGTATCATGGTTTGTGACAATAGACAATATGCAGTTTGCAAGCTATATAAACTGATTCTCAAGCAAATATTTAAAATGAGTGATATTTTCTGCAGATGTAATTTGATGGGTAGCAGAAGCTAATTTTATTTGGCTATAGGAATATTCTTGGTGCATTTTCCCCATCCTTAGTAATGCTGAGTGTATTTTTGATGAGAAAATCAAAACTGCCACTTTTGTGCCAACTCAGCACTGATGTTAAATGTCCACACTGACAGCTACATAAATACTTGTAATTAAAAACATGCTGATAAAATAAGAATCTCAAAACTGGTAAGGGCTGCATGTAGAGTGGAGGCCAGGAGAAGGGAGATTAACAGTACACTTGGTTAGTCTGTTATAAGCATTTGTTTTAAACTTATTTTCTTTTTTTTAAAGCAAAGTGCAAATAAGTGACATCAAGTTAACACAGTGTTGTAAGCACTATTGTCTGTCAGATATATACATATATATTTATTTATTAGCTAGCATTTGTTTATCAGGATGTCTATCTGAGCATAAGTTGCCCTTTTAGGCAGAAAAAGAAAAACCTCAAGTAAAATATATGTGCAAAAGATATAAAAAGCAGATAAGCAACATTACAATGGCTAACCAATTTAGCAGAATGAATGACTGTAAATATAAACAAGAGAAAGATCAGCACACAATCAACAAATAAAAATTGTAAGTCATGAATAAAATCTAATACATTAGTACAATGGTTAAAAAAAGTGAATGGAAAGAAAAGAGAAATTTATTTGAGACAGCATGCTTTCAAAAATTGAGGTTTGAGGAAAAAATACATAAGTAATGTGCTCACAGAAACGATAATTATACAGAAGTGTGCAGGAGGAACAAGGTGGAAAACAAGTTTGAGAGGCAACACCAAGGAAGTACATAGAGGTGCCAGCAAAGAAAGTAGCTGAATTATGCACAGGAAATGACAGATGCTGAAATAGCCAATTAGCAGACAAGCTAAGTGAGAGATAAGACTGCTGTTGTGAAGAGTGGCAATTAAGTGCCAGTGTATGGTGTGTGGCACGGTACCAGCGATAGATTTAGAAAGGATGAAAGAAAAAGCAAGAAGCTCACATATTTGTTTATGTTACTCATAACAACAGCACAGTAGAAGAGTTCTGGCAGTTAGAGGGCTTGGACTAGAATAAAAATTTTGGACTCTAAGTGTAAGGTAGGTTTTATTTTGTACAAGATATCCAGTTTACAAAAGCTCCAGTGGCATAGAGAGGTAAATCCCTGAATACAGCCCAGAAGAAACAAGTTCAAGTAGCAGCTTGGGCATCTGACAGAGCTGTCAGGGGAGGATAGGTATCCCTATCCTGATGGGGTGTGTGTTCATAATAATGAAGAAATATTTAAATTAAATGTATCGCCCATCATTATCTGCAAATTTAGGATGTGTGTGTCATCTACACTTGCATGGGACTTGCTGTACTGCATTAGACTGTCTTTCAGAAGCACATTTTTTTGCATTATTTAATTGGGACAAAGTATAATAATTCATTTAGTTTGTTTCCTACTGTCTGGCATGTATTCCTGAGAGCTCTGCAAGTATTTTTGCTTTTTTTCCCAGTACTTAAAACTTTATGCTCCAGCCATGTTTTGTCTGTTGTGGTCATTAACACCATGGTCCTTCCACAAATCTATGGTACAAACACCATTTTTCAACATACAAACAAGGAATAAGCAACATATGGTATAATGTCAGTTTGATACATCACAGTTAAATGAAGGATGATTTACAAACTAAATTAACCAAATGTGGAATTTTTCAAAAACCCAAACTATGAATGGTAAAAAGAAAAACAAAGTGCTAAGAGTGTAAGCTGGTGGAAGAGAATTCAACACATTTTCACTTACCTTCCACGGTTATTGCACCTCACAGTAAATGGCATAGACTTTAAAAGGGTGGATGATTCTTAAAGCTAGTAGGAATAATTCAAAAAAACTGTGTGTTTTATTTATATATTATTTTTTTAACAGGTTAAGTTTCAAGTATGAATCTCTCCCATTTCATAGCTGACTCGAAAGCTTTCATTGGGTTACTGAAAAACCTGGGATTCTGATATATTACCAACAGGGGAGCCGAAAGAAGATTGAACAGGGAATACAATCACCTGGAAGGGGCTGCTGGGTTGGGATGAATTAGTGGGCAAACACAGGATTCTGGAGGATAAATGTGACTTGCATAGCAATCTCCTCTGGGAAAATACAACAGCCAAACTGGGTAAAGAGGAAGTAGGAACACTAGCCAACCATTGTAAACGTGGACCAAACAAGACTGGAGGAAAGGACAGATCTGACATTTGTATATAAGGTTACAGGGGGAAGATACAAGAGAAGCTCTGAAGCTAAAGCAGAGCTTGGAGAAACTCCTCAGTAAAGAATTAACAACAGAACAGTGGAGAGAAATGTGTACATTACCCAAAAAGACAATAAGGTTAAGGAAGTTTAGAATATTCACATGGAAATGCTTCCGCAGACATTTTATACACTCCATTTAGAATGCCAGTTGCTTTTTAAACTTAGAATAATATTTATAGAGTTATGGCAGAAATTAACTGGGGGATTGGGTCGGAACATATATGTGGACTTGCCAAAGTTTAGTGATTTTAAAAATGGCCTGAAGAGAACTGAATTGGAGAGTATAGGTACATGTATAGAATTATGGGAAGAAATTATTTTCTGGGATTACAGGGAGAGATGGAGGTATCAAAAAAATTAAAGGAAATACTGATGATAGTATTACCAGCTGCCAAAAGATTGAGAACTTGGTTGCCTGGGTCAGAAGGGAGTCACCACAATGATCTTGGTGGATTCCTTCTGAATGTTTAGAAGTACCCTGGATATCAGTGGAAAGGGTGGAAAAAACATACAGGAGCATTCCTGTCCAAGGAAAAGAAAAGCCATATGTCTTCCAAGCTTTCTTGCATGGAAGCCTGCAGCAGAATCTTGTAAGCTGATAACAACTTGAAGAGATCCCGGGGACCAAATATAATTCAGTGTATTGAGTAAAAACCTTAAATCATTAACAGAGTTTAACAAAGAAGTTATAACTGACAACATAGGATTGTTGAAATATTTAACAATCAGTTTTGTAGTACTGAGGACAAAGTGGGAAATAGGGAAGATTTGATAAAAAAAACTTGAATTCTTGCCCTGAAACAAAATAATTATTTATCACAGCCAAAGAAATTTAAGATCATCAGAAATAACACATCAGCGTTCCCAGCCTATATACCAGCTATTATGAGTAAAAGAATGGACGTTTTTTAACTTCTCATATTGTGAAACATCTTTAATAAACTCTTGCTTAATGGCGTAATACATTTGCGGAAGACTTCAAACAATATACCAATTGTCAAGAAAGGTAAAGTTTCTGTTCTGATATAGATAATTACAAACTCATGAGCCTTAATTCTATCATCTGTAAAGGCTTTGAGTGAATCTGACACGAGATGAAAATAAATGTCCAGAAACTGCTGATATACATCGAAATGAGTTTTTGAAGGGAAGGTCTATATTAACTAGCTTAATTGACTTTTATGAACAAGTTACAATAGTTACTAATGCTGGTTTCTCCTGTGGTGGTATTTTTTTTAGATTTTAGCTAAAGAATTTGATTCTTTATCTCATTTTTCTATTTGTAAAGTACTATGTGATTTGGATTACAATCCATCTGTTATTAAGTGGATAATTAATTGGCTTACAGACAGAAACCAAATGTGTGGTATTAAAAGGACATATTTCGGCTCCAAGTTAAGTACATAGTGTCACTCGACTGATCTGGATAAAACAGACGAACATTCATGGGTTCAGTTCAAGCAGCTTTATTATACACACACACTCACACACACACACACACACACACACACACACACACACACACACACACACACACACACATCAGGAATGAGGCTTTGTAACTTAATCTTAAATAAACGTATAAACAGACTACCACACTCATACATGTTAACACTTCGGCTGTTCTCTCAACAAGGCACTGCTGCCTGCACGTGCTCACTGTTTATATGCATGTGCTTACATCTGGAAATGCTTCTTAAAGGTACATACACAAAACTCTGATCTACATCCTCCCTCTTTGAGAAATAGTCTATATACTAAATGACAGTCTTGAATGACATGCAATTTACAGAAATGATCTTTTGACATGCAGTTATACAGAACTAATTATTTGACGTGCAATCATACAAAACTAGGCACACATAAAACAATCATGTCCAGGTTGCTGTGTATTTTACACTAGGCCTGGAAATACGATCTAATTGTGTAACATAAAGGTCAGAATTGGATCTAGCAACGGGGACTGTCTTCAATGAATGTTCAACTTTGGAGACAACTGAGACATCATCAGGAACGAAAATGGATACTGAGACATGTTCTTCGGTAAGAACATTCTCAGGGTTGCTCTGAGATCAAGAGGCTGTATCACAGGTACAATGCTGTGATATCGTTTCTGATACAGGAAGAAGATGTCTGCAATTTCTCCTGCATTCTATACCTTCAAATTCCACTAAGTAGGATCTCGGCTCAGCACATATACCTCTCACTTGACCAATTCGATCAAATCCTTTTGCTGTTTGCATCCTCACTGTCTCTCCTTCTTTTAATGGACAAAAACATGTGCTCATTTTATCATAGCTAGACTTCTAAGAAGAACACTTCTTAAAATGTTGGGCTTTCATTGCTTTGTTGTTTTTAGCATTAGGCACCAACAAACTAGACCTGATAGGCAAGGTTGTTCTGGTTTGCCTAGACAGAAGTCTCTGAACAGATGAGCCAAGTAGGTTGTCATGGTGTATAGTTCCGAGATTAAGTAAATTCAAGAAGATATCAGTATTGTCTTGCTTTGACCTCTCTAGTAATTGCTTTGCACTCTGTACTGCATGTTTAGCAAGGCCATTTACTGTGGGTATTCAGGACTACTAGTAACATGGATAAAGTCACACTCTTCTGCAAATCTCTGAAACAATTGACTGGTAAACTGATAACCATTGTCAGAAATAACTGTGTGGACTACCATGGACTGAGAAATGACATTTCATCTTAGCAATAACAGCACTGCAGGTTAGGTTAGGTAGAAAATCAATCTCAAACCAGTTCGAATAAGAGTCTACCGACACTAAAGTAATGCTGATTGTTCCACTCAAATACGTCAGTTGCTACTGTTGACCAAGGTAGTTCAGGAATTTGGCTTAGCTGAAGTGGCTCTTTTTGCAAATGCGGTTTAGTACTGCTGCATATTGAAGAAGAAGAAAGCACTTTGTCAATGTCTTTCAACAGAGAAAGGCCAAAATACTAGTCCTCTCACCCTTCTTTTGGTAGAAATAGGACCTGGGTGGCCATGATGCAAAATCTGAATGTATTCATGCTGTAAGGAAGTAGGAACAATAAATTGTGAACCTTTGAAAATTATACCATCTTCCATCAGCATCTCATCTCTGTATAGAAAGTAAAGCTGTATAGGTTCATAGGTTGGTACTAGGCTATCAGCCCTAGGGCCTATACAAGCCTAGCCATAACAATTCCCTGGCTATTTCTTCCCACATTATTTACTTTCCTGGACCCCTGTCTAGCAGGGCGACTGACGTGATCCCTGGGGTGAATTTCCTTTCTCCCATCCAATCGTCAAGGTTCCTCTTGAAGAGGTCCAAAGAGGCACTCTGCTTAACATGTATGGGCAATCTATTCCAGAGTCTGGGGAGTCTCTGGGTCAGGAACCTATCCCTCCAGCATGTTTTGTTTATTGTGATGACAAGGTTTAGATCCCTGGCGTGTAGCTCTGGCGGATTGGGATTTCTTTAAGTGTAGCATGTCCAACAGCTCTGGGTTTGACATGGCCTTGTATGTTAAGCAGAGATCGCCTCTGAGTAGACGATATGCGACAGAGTATAGCTGGAGTTTTTTAAGGCGGTCAGCATAGGGCATCTGCTTTAGGCCTGTGATTCTTTTAGTGAGGTATTTCTGAGGCCTTTCCAGTTGTTGCAGATGTCTTGAGAGGTACATACCAAATGGGGCGTTGTATTCTATAATGGGTCTAATGAGAGATGAGTAATGTGGGACAATGACCTCCTTTTTTCGATGAAAAGCCCTTCGTGATGAGGTGTGCCACATAGAAGGATTTCCTGACTGTTGTGGTGATGTGGTTATCGAAGGTGAGACCACTGTCCACCTGTGTCCCTAGGTCTCTTATCACACTTTCTGTGTTTAGTGTACTGCCACCTATATGGTAATTCAGGGATACATGTTTTTTCCCAAAGGGGATAACAATACATTTCTTGGCATTGAGCTTGAGCCCATGGCTCTGGCACCAAGCATCTGTTTCTGTAAGGCCCTTTTGTAGAGTATCCACATAATTTGGGGATTCAATAATGGCTCCCAGTTTGCAGTCATCTGCAAACTTTGTTAGAGTCCCTTAGTGTTGACCTGTACTTCAGAGAAGTAGATGCCAAACAAGAGCGGCCCCAGGACTGAACCCTGAGGTACTTGTCACTTGTCTGGAGCTGGATTTGGAGTCAGCTACTTTTACAGTGTGGGTTCTATCAGTAAGCCATTTAGCAACCCATTGGGTGACATAGGGATTAATGCCCAACTTAGTAAGTTTATCTATGATTCCAGAGTGGGGGATGGTGTCAAAGGCCTTGGCAAGGTCTAGGTAGGCTGTGTGAACCACCTTACCCTTGTCCATGGCTCTGGAGACTGATTCAAAGAAGTCAATCAGGTTCAGGAGACAAGATCGGCCCTTCACAAACCCAAACTGGGTGGGGTCCAGTGTTTGAAGGTTGCCAATGTCTTTGTTTATAAGTTCCATGATAATACGCTCCATGGCCTTGCAGATAAGGCTTGTCAGACTGATGGGACGGTAGTTTCCGGGATCCAAGGTGGATCCCGCCTTGTGGATTGGGATAACTGTAGCTCTGCGCCACTCAGTGGGCACGAAACCTGAGGTGAGGCTATGATTAAACATGACACTTAGGTGAGGTGCCAGTTCATATTGTAGTTCATGTAGTACACAGCCTGGGATGTCATCTGGTCCCATGGATGCTGTATTCTTGGCTTTAGAGAGTGCGTTTTGTACCTGTGTGGCCGTTATTACTGGAATTTGGCAATCTTCCGGTATTGAGATGGGCCATTTAGGGGGTGATAGGGGGGTGAAGTTGGCACTGAATCGATCTGACAGGATATTGGCAATATCCTTCAGATCAGTATATTTAATGCCATTCTGTTTTAGCTCAGAGCAGATCTGAGCATTGCCATTTAGATTCTTGACATAGTTATAGAATGCTTTGTGGTTGTCTTTGGACTCTTTGGCAATTTTATTTTCGTAACTAGCTTTGTAGGATTTTATGAGGCATCTCAGTTTCTTACTGAGGCTAGTAAGGGAGTTTTTTGCATCCTGGGATTTTCCTCTTTTCTGCAAAAGTTTCTTCCATTTGTTGTAAAGTTTGTTTATGGCAGGGGACCACCAGATTGGCTTCCTTTTTTTGGATGAGAGCATTTTGGTTCTATTTGGGATGGCACGATTCATGCATGAGTGGATGTGCTCGTACAGTGCCTTAGTGTAGGATTCAGCAGTTGAACTTTCAGTTCCCGTCTGCATGGGTATCATGAAGTTTGTCACTTCTGACTTGAGTAGCATGAAGTTGGCTTTGGAGAAGTTTTTATGGTGGTTTCTTTACTGGGGGTGGGATGTGGATGTTAGGTGATTAGCTTATGGTCAGACCTGACTAACGAGGGGTGACCATAGGTACGGAGCATTGATTTCCCATGTTGGTAATGACCAGGTCTAGGATATTGGAGCCCCTGGTGGGACTATGGATTAGTTGATCCAGGTTGATTTATGAATTCCAAGAACCGTTGCTAAAGGTGTTGGGACATGAGTAGTTTTCCCAGCTAATGGCAGGGTAGTTAAAATCACCCAGTATTAGGGTGTTTGGTTCTATCTTAATATTTTCCAGTATGTTTAGAAAGGTGTAGTGAGAATCTTGGGGTATGGTGGGGATCTGTAGCAAGCTACAATTTGGATTGCAGTCTTACCTAGTGTTAGTTGCACTTGGAGAATTTCAGACACATTGTGTTGGCCAACTAGCCTGGTGGTGTGAATATCCTTGGTGAATATTGACACTCCTCCACCTTTAGTGTTTCGTCCTGGTTTGTGTAAGTGAAAAAGTGGGTAAAAGTTGTAGCCTGGTATTGCAGGGGTGCTCTCTGGATCCTTGAACCAGGTCTCAGTTACTGCACAGATATCGATGTTCTCCATTTTTGCCTCGAGAGTGCATTTTGAGGTTTAGACTTCTAGCATTGAGTAGCATTACCTTCAGATTTTGCATGCTTGTACCTGTTACGGTGGTGGTTTTGTCCTTTGAAGTTTGCCTAAAAAAGTCACTATAGGGGTGGCAAGAGCCTTAGCCAGTAACCTGAATCCCAGGGGCGACAGGTGCAGACCATCTCTGGCAAAGCATTGTGGTCTGTCAATCATGTCATCCCAGGCAGACAGATACTGGATCCCCTTTGAATGACACCATAAGCTTAGCCAATTGTTGAAGTCAATCATTTTATCCTTATATTGTGATATCATTCTGGATGAAGGCAGGATGCTACTCAGGGTTAGGGTCATACTTGCCTGGGCCACATGATCCGAGCGCTCTTCCATGTCTCTTTTCATGTAGTCAAAAAGTTAAAGGCATCCTAAGTATATCAACAACATCTTCATTTCTATTCTGCAATGTCATCACTCTACTATTATCAAATCCTGTCATATCTATACTTCTTTTATTACAATAGGGTCTACATCTACCATGTCTTTATCTCCAAGCTATATTTATCTATCTATCACATTCTCTTCATATGCCCTTTCCATAAATTCTTGCTTCAGTGACCACAGTGCTATTTGTTATATGTTGTCATCATTGTGCAGACGCATGATACGAAAAATCTGTCCTTTCAACACATTCAACTTACTGTGTTTGGGATGCATACTCCCATTATGTAGGACATTATTCTTCCTAAGAGGTTTCCTATACAGTGTGGTAGAGACTGAAAGAGAAACATCCTTGTTAACTCTTACATCGAGGAATTCAATCTCCTTGTTGGAGTATTTATACTTAAAATTAAGAAAAGTAGTAACATTGTTAATATATAACAGAAATTCATTCAAACGCTTCTCTGTATCATGCCACAACAAAAAAGTCGTCCACAAACATTTATACCACACTATAGACTTGGAGTATGCATTGTTAAAAAGGACATTGTTGATTCCCCATTGTACCAAAGATAGGTTGGCGTAGCTGTTGGCACAGGCAGTGCCCATTGCCACGCCATCCTTCTGTATATAGTGCTCATCTCCAAACATAAAAACATTGTTCTCAAGAATAATCTCTAACAATGCACATACAAGCCTAACCTTCCCTGAGTGCACATTCTTAGTATGTAGTAGCTCCCTGATATTCTCAATATCCCAAGCATTGGGGATGACTGTAAATAATGACTCTATATCCAGAGTGACAAACCAACATGGATCATGTAATGATTCCAGATAAGTCCCCAGGTCATTCAGGAAATCTTTAGTGTCCTTCAAAACAGTATCACACTCAATCAAAACAGAATGTAGATTTTTCTCAACAAATATTGAAAGGGGCTCAGTGGCCCATCCCCTACTAGACACAATCGGACGCATAGGTGGACTAACTACGTTTTTGTGCACTTTAGGTAGACCATACATAATAGGAACCATGGGAAATTCAACACTAAAATATTCAAAAAGTGACTCAGAAATCATCCCAGTCACAAGTAAGTCAAAGACTAAAAATTGTATCTTGTCAATAACTGCCTTAACAGCCAGAGGAGATATTAGATCATAAGTATTGACATCATAGAGAAGATTCATCATACTACCAACATACAGATCCTTATCTAGTACAACAATGCCTCCCCCTTTATCAGCAGGACGTATTTCAACACATGATTGACCCATTCATTCAAATAAAGCCTGTTGTTCAGAGACAGATAAGTTACAAAATGTATTCTTGTCATTCTCAGCAAATCTGTTCCTAAGCTGTTTCTCACATACATCAATAAAAAGATCAATAGCAGGATTATCGGGTGGAATGAATGTGCTAGGTTTCTTAAAAATACATTGCTCCTGTGAATTTCCCTGAAATATAGTTTTTAAAGTTAAAGTTCTTCCAAAAAGCTTCAGTTCTTTTAATACGTTCACTAAATCAGCTTTCTGGGCTAGAATAAAGCTCAAGCCCCTATTCAGCAAAGTCAATTGAGTTTCAGTTAAAGCATGAGAGGATATATTAAATACTACACCTGTTTGGCTCTCTTTCCAGTCCTGGTCTGTTCATCGACATTGTGTGGGCGCCATGCTCTCACATTTATAATTCGGCTCCTGGACCTCCCTCTTATAGGGAGAGGATTGTGCAATAAAAATGTCCTTGTGTTGAGCCAGATGCAACAGCTACAGGTTGCACATTACTGGGGCTTGCTCGCAGTGTTGCAGTTTGTTTCTGCTTAACTACCTGTACAGCTTCTTTATTAGGAAATGCCACTTCTCCTCTCTCTTCACAATTAGCTGTACTCATAGAAATATCCTGTATTCCCTTATTCGCCATATTCTGGGACAGATTAGGGTCTATATTATATCATCGAACGCTTAAAAAAGTGAACG
Source organism: Protopterus annectens (assembly GCF_019279795.1). Classification (NCBI taxonomy): domain Eukaryota; kingdom Metazoa; phylum Chordata; order Ceratodontiformes; family Protopteridae; genus Protopterus; species Protopterus annectens. Next base: position 362,544,773 of record NC_056741.1, on the reverse strand, counting down.
CTGATTGATTGACCTAATTTAAGCGAAAGCTTACAATCTCGAACTGTCAGATCAGCGATTTTTTTCCCAGGGAAAAATCGCTGATCCAAAACACATACACGCAACACAAGCACACCAAACAAACAGAAATCCACACACATACACCTAAAATCTGATACCTAACCCTACACTAAACTATGCACACACCACTACTCACTTACCTTAACCCAAACCCTAACCCTAAGGTCCATCACTAGCGCACACTCACCTCACTCGCTCCCTAACCCTAACTCACTTAAATCCGCCCTAACCCTCATGTCCACTCAATCGCACACACACCTAACCCGAGCCCTAACCCTAACTCTCCTAAATCACCCTAACACTCACATCCACACAATCGCACACTTACCTGAATCCAACCGGTAACTTTCCACCATAACACTGAAAATACTGAAGCAACAGAAACAGACAACCGAATTCTTTCCGTAAAAAAAAAATTTGATTTTGCTTTAGCGATATTCTGATTTTGCGAAAATAAGTTTGATCAATCAGCGTTCACTTTTTTAAGCGTTCGAGGATATAATATAGACCCACAGATTATCAGCAGTCATACTCAATGTTTCTCTTAGAGAAGGTTGAACAGGTTAAACACGTGGAACAGCTTGTTCCACCATCATACTGTTCTCATTGCCCCGCCTACTTCCTGTATCTCACTGTGTTACATCCATATTGTTCTTCTCTCTATTCCAAGAGAAAACATTGCCTTCTCAGAAATCATTGAGATCCCTCTGAATTTTCCGAGTTTTAGTGCCAGACAGTCTTTTCTCATACATGGCAATATGGTCATGCAAACTGTCTAGTTTATCGCCTAATATATCCACCGGATAGCTATCATATATTTCATTTAATGTCATTAAGCGGATCAAACTCTTCCAGTCTAAAGAAATCAATCAGAAGCTGCATGTACTTGGCACTGCATTCCAAATTCAAAATTTGCCAGCACCTTAGGAGCTCAGGATATGATTGCCCATAACTGGGCATAGTTAGTACATGCAGCCCTCTCGGTGCAATGTTGAGCTTGAGAGAGGCTTCAAAATGAAAGCGCTGCCATTGCAGACATTTATATTTATAAAGTTTATTCTCAAGTATTCTGTATGTCTTCAAAAAACTGTCATGCTGGTTAGAGTTGACATTGTGCATCCTCAGTCAATAAAGGATGTATTTGTAGATTTAACAGGGAATCCAGCCGCTCACTCATTCTTTTTCCAAAGTCTCTGGTAGTCGCTTGCAAAACATTAGAAGATATCTCAGCATAAGATGCTGTAGCATTTCCTTCTGCCATGTCCAGTGGAAGGTATTAAATAAGGAACAACAAAGAGAAAAATCTCTCACCACTGGATAAAGCAACCAGCTAACAAAACAATTCAAAAGTAAAAGAAAAAACATGGTTGCACACAGCAGGTTCCTTTAATCTACACAAAGTATACTAGTAAGCACTTTCACGGATACACTCCGCTTCATCAGACTAACAAATTCAATGAGCTTACTAGTCTACTTTGTGTTGATTAAAGGAACCTGCTGTGTGCAACCGTGTTTTTTCTTTTACAGTGTAAGAAACACTTTGAAATGGCAGCACTCTAAGAATAAATGCACACAGCACAATAAATTTTTCAAAATGTCTGTACTTTGACTGCACTTTGGAATATAACTGTACTTTGCACACAGCAGTCTTTGAAATAATTGCACCATAATAAAGCGCACACACTGCAAACATTTTACAAACTCTGAGATACTTCGAACAACTCTAGTTATACTTTGAATGGCTTCAGTCAATGCAAAATAGTAGTTTGTGCCCAAACACAGTCTTTTACTAAAAAACATGCAGTCCCTTGCTCTTTAAGCTTAATTTGCCTTTTTATTGTACTCATTATGCGCTTTTAATCTCTTATCATGCTCATTAAACTTTTCTTCTGCCCATTTTACTTTAAACATGCTCTTTATGCAAACCAAAGATAATTCTGAGCCCCACATGAAAATCTCTGCTAGTTTTATCAACTATTGTGGTTTTGAACATTTTGGTTAATTAATAATGTGGTTTGTGCCTTTCGTTTGACTAATAATAGGTTTTCTGCTACTCATTTGATTATTTTCTTTGCCAAATAAATAATTTGTGCAGTTTTTGTTACCTTAAGTTTGTTTCTGGCCCTTTTTTTGTTCGTCTGAGCTCTGTTTCACTGAACCAGCTCAATCTGCCTTCACCTTCAACTCTGCACCTCATGACTTGAAGTTGTTCTCCTAATCCCGGTTCTGACACCATGTCACTCGTCTGGTCAGGATAAAACAGACGAGCATTCATGGGTTCAGTTCAAGCAGCTTTATTACCGACAATCACATCAGTAATGAGGCTTTGTAACTTAAACTTAGATAAACTTAGAAACAGACTGATCATCACACTCGTACATGTTAACACTCTGGCTGCACGTGCTCACTATTTATATGCATGTGCTTACATCTGGAAATGCTTCTTAAAGGTACATACACATGCTCTGATCTACACCCAGATGTGCTCCTCGGGGCTCTGTGCTCAGGCCTATTATAATAATTAATTTTAGTTAAATAAATATGCAGATGACTGCAAAATAGCCTTTGTGATAACAAGTAATGGAGCTTACGATGATATTAAGTGGGCCTTCAGTGTTGGTAGAGCATTTACTATTTGTAAATGGAAAATGATGTATTTTGGCAACCAATAATTCAGCAGAACACAGCCAAATGAGACTATATACTGGAAGAGGTCTCTCACTATAAATTTGTTTGACCTCCGTTTACTGGAAAAGTCTGTCTGGGTCAGAAAGTGCTCCTTTTAAGCAGAGGTCCAGGGAGAAAAGCTGCACAATCACAATCTTTCAAAAATCAATTACAGATATTTTAAATCACAAAGTATCATGTTACACTACAAAACATAGGAGTCAAAAAATGCTGTAATGAGAAAAACATAGAACATATGTTTTATAGTACAGTGCCATGAAAAACAATAACATGAGTTGGAGAAAATATATCAAGAAATACTCATTAGTCATAGTATTTGTTACACAGACTAGTATGTGATAAATGAGACCTGAGACAAAGCTGTAAGATATTTAAGAGAGAGATATAGGAGATCATGTGATTAGAAACAGTGATATTAAAGATATACATAGAAATATTATGGCAAAGTAATTTCAAATGATTTTTTTCTTTTTCTTAAAACCTGGACATCATTATTAATAAATATTTAGCACAAGTGGGTATGCTCGTAAAGGCAGTCATATTGTGGTTAATTTATATAAAACATTTATCATTGGAATGCAATAATTCTTGATATTTTTTTTCAAAAAAAGATTTAAATAGTATAGCAACAGTGTATTACAAAGAAAATCAAATATTATTTAATACTGTAATACCCTGGTAGACTTAAAACATTAAATTTATTTTTAATACATTACAGACAGTATAGGGGTAAAATGATTCTTGCTTACAAGGATTTTAGGAGTGAAGGTATGTGCTTATCATAACACTAGATATAGATTGTCTTGTTTTTGTCCATTTCAACCTTTGGGTTATCATATCCAACTGAATCTGACCTTGGCACTTTCCAGAGCTTGGATCCAGGGCTCTGACTCCTCCTCTTGCCCATAATTCCCTCATTACCACCCTTTTTTTTGGAGTCTGTGTTCCTTGAAAGATTTAGTTCATAAATACTATAATTGCAGTCTGACCCTTATCTTTCTGGTTCCTATTCCCCCCTCCCCCGAGAAATGTATTCTCCTACTTTCCACTTCCAAGGAAACTGGGCATGGGAGGTGGGAATCAATCATGTGTTATCATCCTGTAGGCAGTCATAAGATCTTTTCTTTCTGTCCTATCCCTTCCCTGTGTTGGCCAGGAGGTGCAATGCATTATCTGCTATCATATGCTCCCATGAAGGAGGATGCATATTCATACCTCCTATGCCTAACCATAAAGCAATGCCCTTCATGGTGAACCCATTCTCTTCATATCCCATCTTCTTGATCCAAAAGTGTCAACCCTGCCCTAAGGTGTATGCCATCACAATCAGCCAGGGTGAGAGGATCCCTGCCACCCAATCACACCAAATATCGTTCAGTACAGCATTTCTCTAGTTCAGTTTTTAGCCCTGTTTTGTCATTTGGCCAAGAACCTGCCATATTTAACTGGCATCTGAAGACTCAGAAGTTATATACACATTTTTAATTAAGATGGAATGTGGTAAGATGTAACTAAAAGTACTCAGCATTACACAACTTTGAGCTGGTCAAGTGAATTGTTCACAGTCAATCATGCATTAATGGAGACTAGAGGAATCAAACCAAAAACTACTTGATGATCAGAAAATGAACTCTTTGCTACACTGTCAGATGAAGATGAATATAAAGGCAAAGGAATGCTTTCATTAATAACAATGTGAAAAAAAATTCATGCACATAGTTAATGGCTGATTGCAATGGAAGCTAACCAGTCTTTAAATAAGAAATACAGACAGGTAATTTGTAATGTTACAGCAGGAAAATATCTCTTCTCACTCTGATCCACTTCTTTAGGATACTACTTAACAGTTTGACATAGTGATGATCAGTGGAAGGAAAACCAGACTCCTTTTTTTTTTTTTTAATTTGCATGTATGTGTTTATTTATTTTTGCTTAGTTGTTGAAGTCTACAGTCATATTTAACAGACCTCTCAGCATCATTTCTCCACAATCAAGGACAAAGACAAAAAAAAATATTAATTATTATTGACAACTTTAAATGATACAATTGGTGATTTTAATCACCGACAGAAAGGAGGACTACAATCAGCATGCATTTTCAGAACTAAATGAAGTGTGCAATAGTAATGATGTCTTTATTTGACACCTTCAATCCAACAACTTATTTGTAACAAATCATCAATGTTATGACAGCAGAGCAAAATTCTAAACCAAATCATGGATAGTTGAGATATATGGTTGGTAATATGACAGCCACAATTTGATTAATAAAACAATGCCTCAGTGATAAGGAACATACAAAATCAGATTTATGCTGCTGTCACTATATGTAGAAGGATGTAAACAAAGGATAAAGAAAGTACAGTTGTGTAAGTTAACTTACCATAACAGCAGATCTTTGAATAGATCACTACTGCAGTAGCCCAAGATATACGAGTTATATCCTGCCAAAGATAAGATAACCAGCCAGTATCCAAAGCTTTAAAGCACCGTTCATGTGGCCTAACTGCAAAAGGGCTCCAGAAAAGCCGCATAAAGTCAGTAGTTAAGAGTGCCAAACGTTCACAGATTTCTTGCAGCAGAGCAAGGGAGGCTGGAGCCCCATCAATTAGGTATATGCTAGGAAAAAGGTACATAAAAATATCTACATATGGGAAAAAAGAATAATACAAAAATGGAGGATGGAGGGAGGGTGTCAGTATAGCAAGAGTGATCTATTTAAACATCTAATGGTACAGTAAATTAACTTACACAATTGTACTATGTTCATTGTTAGCTCTCTTGTTAAATTATCAGAGCTTAGAAAGAAATGAAGAAGGGTCAGAGACCTGGAGAACAGTCTTAGCAAATCCTGCTCCAGACCCAGAAAAGAAATATAATTTGTAATGACAGTATGCATAGAGGATTAAGTTGCTCATCTAGAATGCTTCTAGAACTTAACCCTTTCCAAAAACCCATAAACAAAGCCAAAGTCCTAGTAGAATGAGCCTTGAACTTGTCAGGAAGTGACGTGTTATGTTTAGAGTAACAAAAAAAAAAAAAATAGCATGAGACAACCATTTGGAAATTGTCCCATTTTGATTCAGATTGACCCTTTTTCTTATCTTCACAGGAAATAAACAGTTGATTCGATTTCCTGAAGGTTATAATTCTATCATGATAGTGTCAGAGTTGTCTGTGGACATCCAGAGTCTGAAAATGCTTTCTCCCTTAATTTTTTTAGATGTGGGGAAAAGAAAAGGAGATAAATAGCTCGACTCAAAGTAAACTCTGAAACCACTTTAGGCAAACCACTTCAGGCATAAATGAAGGATTTGTTCTCATATATATATATATATATATATATATATATATATATATATATATATTTATCCTACCCTTATGAAAAATGACATTGACTCATCATAAAAGTCTGCTACTCTGATGCTCTTCTTGCAGAGGTCAAAGTAATGAGTAATTTTATTTCTAAGTTAAGAACTTGAAGTTAGTCTTGTGAGTGGGATCAGTTTCTCTAGCCTAAAATTGAGTTCTCAAGGAGGAGCCACCTGTTTTCTAGGCAGATGAATATGCAGAACCTCTTTCAAAAAACCTGCTTAACTCTAGACCTAGAAGAAGGGGGAATCAATAGACAAATAAGAATTGACAGCTGAGAGACGAATCCTGATAGATTAAAAAAGGCAAGAGGATTAACAGATCACACAAATATTGTAGAACCAGAGGCATGTGTGCCTTAAAATGGCCCTGCTCTTACTTTGGTAATGACTAGAGAACCTTTTCTACTTACCCATGTATGATTTTCTAGTAGCAGTTTTTTTAACCCTGCTACATGTCCTCAGAAAATATGTGCCCAAAAGATATTAAAACTATAATCCAGAAGATGATGAAGGTTGTGGTGCATCAAACAACCCATATTTTGTGAAAGAAAGTCTATTCTGTAAAGATGTTTGGCCACTACAGGCTGGAATAGGTTTTGTTGTGGAAGTAACAAAGTAATAACATGAGATAACAAATTTGAAATAGTTTGATTTGACACAGATTATCTTTTCTGACTTTCACAAGAAATTAACAAATGATCAGAAGATCTGAAATATTTTGTACTACTAAGATAGTACCAAAGTTGTACACATCTAAAGTAAGGACTATTCTTTCTCCCTCATTTTAAGTTCTGGACGAGGACAAGAAAATGGACAACTTGGCTTAAGGTAAACTTGGCTTCCACTTTAGGAATAAATGAATCATTACTTCTTAAGAAAACCCTATCTTCTTGGAAAATGAGATAAGGCTGACTCACAATAACAGCCTGCAACTTAGACAGTAATTGCTCTGAACTGTTTCAAGAAGAGTAATGCTATTTTCCATGTTAAGACCCTCAAGTTAGTCTGATGAGCTAGTTCAAATAGAGCAGGAAGCAACAGTTAGTTTTTCTAACGCAAAATTAAGATACCAAGGAAGAGCCACGTTTTCTAGGAGGATTCTTATGCAATACCCCTTTCAAAAACATTTTTACATGAAGTTACATTCAAAGGGTGAGATCCATGAGCAGACATGGTAAAATGGCCTACAAATTAATCTTGACTGAGGAGTAAGGCATGCTATAGGACAGTAGCTCACACAAATACTGTTCAACCCGAGAACCACTAACCCTGAATGAGTGTTGGTTCTTTTCTTGCTATCTACTAAAAAACCTTTTCCATTTGTCAATATAAGATTTTCTAATAGCAGGCTTTCTTGCCACCATCAATACCTGCTATACATCCTCAGAAGAAAGTGCCTAAAAGGTACTAAAATTCTATAATCCTGGCAGTCAACAGCAGTTGTTTGGGGTTGAGATGTATCAGACACCTCTCACCTTGTGTGAGGAAATCCACTCTGTGAGGAAGCTTGTGGTAATTGTACCTGGTCATTTCCAAAAGAAGGGAGAAAATAAAAGTTATGTACTCACCATAAAGTTCCATCTGTGTTGTCCATTTTCATTCTTCCTCAACTGATGGATTTGAATCCTAGACTCAGATCTGACTTGGCCGCATCTACCAGATCATCAGATCCTAGAACTCTCGAGTTCTTCCCTTTGCCCATAATGCCCCACCAACCTAATGTACCTCGGATCAGGTTTGCTGCCCTAGATATAAAAGGGTCACCTATTACAGAAATTACCAGAGCAAGAACAGAAAAAGGGAAGCTGCAGCTCAAACAAGGAACAGAGGTTCCTATACAACTCTTAGATCTCTCCGGAAGCAAAAAAAGAGGGGGTAGGTGGGCATGGAGTTTAAGAAGAATGAAAATGGACAACACAGATGGAACATTATGGTGAGTACATAACTTGTTTAGCTGATGTCATTTTTCATTTATTCTTCAATTGAAGGGACAGAGCCCTCAGCTGCTGAAACACTGAGAGGTCCTTACGGAAGGCTATTCCGGAATACTGCTGATCCAAAACCCACTCTGCTCCTAGAAATCAAATCCAACTTGTAATGAGCAATGAACGTGTGTGGATTAGCCCAAGTTGCAGCTACACAAATATCATCTAAAGAAGCGTTGGACCAAAATGCTGAAGAAACTACCATTTTGGTAAAGATAAACCCACTTTATCATTTACCATAGACAAAGGTTATACAATCAGTCAACTGCCAGTGTAACTTTAGAAACTGGATTGCCTAATCTGGTAAGAGAAAAGGAAAAAATAACTGGTCAGACTTCTTAAAGTCTTTGGTTTTATGAAAGTAGAAACAAAGTTATCTATGGACATCAAGATGATGCAACATGTACTCTCTTTTGTTTGAAAAACTGGAAAGAAAACTGAGAGATTAATGACTTGATTAATATTTGACTCAGAAGTCACCTTAGACAAAAAAGGAGGGATAGTTCTCAATGATACAATGTCTTTATGAAAAATTAGATAAGGAAGTTTTGAAGACAGAGCTTGGAGTTCAGATACCCTTCTAGCTGATGTAATAGGTACAAGAAAAATGGTTTTCCAAGATAAAAATTTTAGGTCTGCTTTTGGCTGAAGGTTCAAATGGAGTAGGATCTTTTAATGGAGGTTCAAGCAAAAAAGCTCCCTTGATAAAGGTCTTGCATAATTTAGAAGAGGATAGCAGAGTTATTTTCACCCATCTGGAATTTAGAGACGGCAGCCAACTGGACTCTGATAGTTGATAAATTAGCTTCTTCATTAAAGACTGAAGCTAAGAACTCAAGGATTGCTGAAACAGTTGCTGAAAAATGGTCCAGATCTTTGCTAAGAGCCCAGAAGACAAATCTTTTCCATTTACTCATGTAAGTCTTTCCAGTAGCAGCCTTATGGGAAGATAACAAAATGTGGTGGACTGGGAAAGAGAGCCTGGGCTGTCTAGCAATCAGTGGAACTGGATATAATTAATGTACTCACCATAACTAAGTATCTGTGTTGTCCATTTTCATTCTTCCTCAATGTATGGGGTGAGATCAGATCCTTGGATCTGACTCCGCTACATATACCAGACTACAGATCCATCTCTCGAACTCCTCTCCTACCTATAATGCCCTACTCCATCCTCATTGCATCAGATCGAGTTTGCTGCCATATATCTCTATAGTTAAAGCAAGTCAGGTGTAGGTTGACTGAAAAAAAGGCAGAGCTCAAACCCAGAACTGTAGGTTACAAATACAGTCCAATAGGTCTCTCCAGAAACAAAAAGGATGGATGGGACGGAAGTTGAAGAAGAATGAAAATGGACAACACAGATGCCTAGTTATGGTGAGTACATAATTTTTAAATCTGATGTTGTCCTTTTCATTCTTACTCACTATACTGGACAAGAGTCCTCAGCTGCATTGATCGTGGGTGGCCCTCATTGAAGGATATTCCAGAGTATCATCAAACCAAAGGTGGCTCAGTTTCTGGAAATGATATCCAATTTGTAATGGGAGACAAGGGTATGAGTCTTGGACCATGTAGCTGCAGCACAAATATCATCAATCAATGTTCTTGACCAAAAGGCAGACAAAGTAGCCATAGATCTGGTTGAATGAGCTCAGGGAGGTTTAGATAATGTCATACCTTTCTAAAAATAAATCCATGAAATACAGACCATAATCCATTTAGCTATGGTAACTTTAGAAACTGAATGGCCTAGGCAATTTAGAGAGAAAGGCACAAAAAGTTTGATTTTCTAAACTGTTTTTTCCTGTAAAGATAAAAACATATTTGTCTGTGCACATCAAGGAGGCATAGCATGTATTCTCCTTTACTGGAAACATTTGAAAAGGAAACTGTAAGTGGTTGATGTTATTTTCTGAAGCCACTAGCTAAAAAAGAAGGGTTAGTCCATAAAGAAAAGCTATCTTTATGAAAAGTAATGGAAGGAGTTTTAGACAAAAGAGCCTGGAGTTCATATATATATATATATATATATATATATATATATATATATATATATATATATATATATATATATATATATATACACACACATATATATATATATATATATATATATATATATATTTTTTTTTGCAGAAGTTATAACTACCAAGAAAACAGTCTTCCATGATAAATTTTAGATGAGATTTGCCTGATGGTTCAAAAGGTTTCTGTGTTATTAAGTACAGCGAAGAAGCATGAAGTTTCCAGTAGGTAAAACGCCTGTATTTTGATTTTCTTCCCGTTCCAGTACCATAGTTTATTAAGTACAGCTGTTAGACTCCATGGTGGTGATGGGTCTTTAATCGGAGATCTTAGAAGAAAAATGCCTTTCATAAATATTTTACACAATCTAGAGGAAGCCAAGGAAAAAGATTTGTTCCCGGTGTGAAAATTACAAATTGCTGCTAACTGAAGCTTAACTGTAGAGAAATGTGTTCCTTCTTTAAAAAGGGTTGCCAAAAATGATGAAGAGCAGGAACTGTAATAGAAAAATGGTCAATTCCCATATCTGATACCTAAATGGACAGTCTCTTCCCTTTGCTCTTGTAAACTTTTTTGACAGAATCTTTTTGAGAAGCTAAAATAATGTCACGTACAGGTGAAGAAAGCCTGGGTTGTCTATTACTGGAAGTGAAGAAACCATGCAGTTAGTGTGAGGGCCTGAATGTCGGGGTGTTGAATCTCTGATAGGTAAGAAAGGAGATCCTGAGTATGCTCCAATATCATGGAGGATAATGAAGGTGAGGTAGAAAGGGGAACCATACTTGCAGAGGGCAGAAGGGGGCAAAGAGGTTTACTAAGCTCTTCAGCCGACTTGCTTTCTGTAGAAATTTGGGAATTAAGGGTATAGAAGGATAAGCATAAAAGAGACCTGAAGGCCAAGCGTGCATCACAGCGTCTCTTGGTGACTCCTGTTGAGGGGAAATAAGGGCAAAGTACTTGTGACACTTGTTGTTAAGGGGAGTGGCAAAAAGGTTGCAGCAAGTTTGGCCCCCAATGCTGAAAGATCATCTCCACTGCTGATTGACTGAGAGACCACTCATGAGGCATCAGAATGGATCCGCTTAGTTTGTCCACAAGCATATTGGTCTTCCACGGAACGTGTGTCACTATTAGAAAGTGGTCTGATGAGATCTCTCATTCTCAAACCCTCATGCACTCTCTCTGAAGGAGATAAGATCAAGTTCCTCCTTGCTTGTTGAAGGACTACATTACTGACAAGTTGTCAGTCTGAACTGCAATAGTCCCCAGGAGGAGAATATCTTGAAATGCCTGCAACACTAATAGGACTACTCTCTTCTCTAGGATACGGATATGCAACTCGGTCTCTAGTGGGGGACCACGTACCTTGGACCATTCTTCCCAAGATATGCCCCCCACCTCAGAAGAAAAGCATCCATGGTCACTGTGGCTACTGGGTTCGGTAGGACAAAGGATCTGCCCAAACAAAGATCATCAGACTGCATCCACCAGTGAAAATATTGCTTGCAAATCGGGGTGAGCTTTCCTTGATAAGAGAGGGGTTGATATACAATGGACCACTGTACAGCTAGCATTCATTGTAGAACCCGCATACAAAAGTATGCTAGAGGAAGAAGAGCTATTGTTACTGTCATTGCCCTAGTGCTTGAAGCACTAATCGTGCTGGTGAGGATGGGTAGGCAAGGACAGCCTGAACCTATTTTTTGACAGATGTAACACAGTGAAGAGGCAAAGATGCCACCTGTGTTGATGTATCCAAAACTGAACCTATGAACTCAAGGCTCTGAACTGGTGTTAAGTTCTGACTTGACAAGATTTATCATAATTTCCAAAGTTTTGCAAATGTGAAGTAAGCAGTCCCTGGGCTGCTGTAGCAGATGTTTGGAAGGGGCAGTGAGGAGCCAGTCGTCCAGATATGGAAACACCTGGAATCCATTCAGTCTCAAGTGAGCTGCCACTACTGCCATGCATTTGGTAAACACATTGGGGGCTGTGAAGAGTCCAAAGGGCAGAGATCTGTATTGGAAATGACTGGCTCCCAGCCGAAAGCAAAGACGTCTTCTGGATTGGCTGTCTATTTTGATGCAATAGTATGCATACTTGAAGATCTATAGAGCGTATCTGTTGCTCGGCTAATCAGGATGAAGTAGATGAACATTGTGGGGTCTGTTCAAACCGCTTTACCATGTGCAAACACATTAGAAATGAAGGTAAATAGCTTTAACATATATACAAACTGGAATACATGCATTTGGTCACAAGACCGAATGTTGATCCGTCATAATTCCGAACCGTAATGGCGAAACTCATAGGCGCAAATGCTCGTAATGTGCGCAATGTCGAATTCGAAATTCCAGATCGCACAACCGCCGCAACAAGCACTACCATGGGTCGAGAGGGGGGAATAGTAGCCTGGCCGGCATTCGGTAATTCTGGGTTCGGCATCTGCAGATTCGACATTTTGCGATCTTTGGATTCTGCTTTCGACATGTTCGCATTCAGACATCAGCCATTCACTCAAATGCATGAATACCATAGAAACTAGCTGTCTCATACATAGATGATCACAGGCTGGCTGTACTCACAAAATTATACTGAAGCTAGCATGTGCTTGCTATTTATACACACGTTCGGGTCTTAGAAATCCTTCTTAAAGGTACAACACACCTGTTATTCTACATCCTTCCTCTTTGAGAAATGAGTCGTGCAGTATTGACAACACTGACTGGCATGCAATTTATACAAAATAATTTTCATCATGTAATTATACAGAACTAGATGCATATATACAAGTCCAGGTTGCTGCATATTTCACACTGGATTTAGAAATACAACCAAATCGTGTGATATAGAAACTGGAATTGGGTTTAGCAACTGGGATGGACTCTGCTGAATGCTCAACCTTAGGGACATCAGAAATATCAGTGGGAATCAAAACATGTTTTTGAAAAGGAACATTGTCCGAATTGCTCTGAGATTTAGAGTCTGGATCACAGCAACAATGCTGCAATATCGGTTCTGATACAGGAAGAAGAGATCTACGATTTCTCCTGTACTTCACACCCTCAGATTTCACAAAATAGGATCTCAGCTCTGCTCATATACTTGCTACTTGACCAATCAGATTAAAACCTTTCGCTGTTTGTATCCTCACTGTCTCTCCTCCTTTCAATGGATGAAGAAATCTGCTTGATTTGTCGTAACAGGACTTCTGGAAAGAACGCTTTCTAAATAATTGGGCTTTGATGTTTTTAGCTTTAGGGCTCAATAAACTGGAACTAATAAGCAATGTTGTCATGGTTTGCCTGGATAGATGTCTCTGAGCAGGTGAGCCAATTATATCATCACGGGGTATGTTTCTGAGATTGAGTAAATTCAAAAAGACATCAGTATTTTCACTTTTTGACTTCTCAAGTAATTGCTTTGCACTCTGTACTGCACATTCAGCTAGTCCAGAATGGCCACAGTCAAATGGACTACCAGTGACATGTACAAAGTCCCATTCTCTTGCAAATTTCTGAAACAACTGACTGGTAAATTGGGTACCATTGTCAGAGATAAGCTTTTGTGGACTTCCATGGACTGAGAAATTCCATTTCAGCTTAGTAATAACAGAACTGGAAGTTAGGTTAGGTAGTAGATCGATCTCAAACAAGTTCAAATAAGAGTCTACCAGTACTAAGTAATGTTGATTGTTCCACGTGAATATGTTAGTGGCTACTGTTGACCAAGGTGGTTCAGGAACTTCAGTTAGATGAAGTGATTCTTTCTGTAAATGCGGTTTAGTACTATTGCATGCTGAACAAGAAGAAAGTACTTTATCAATGTCTTTTGCTAAAGAAGTCCAAAATACTAGTCCTCTCGCCCTTCTTTTTGTAGCTTCGGTACCTGGGTGACCACAATGTAAAATCTGGATGTATTCATGTTGTAAGGAATCAGGAACAACAATTTTAGGACCTTTGAAAATAATGCCATCTTCCATCAACATCTCACCTCTGTAAGGAAAGTAGGGTTGCACTTTTGGTGGTACACTAGATTCCTTTGACAGCCATCCTTCATTGATGTAGTGACTGAGCTTTTGCAAAACTGGATTAATCTTTGTGTGATCTCACAGCTCAAGTCTTGTAGTAAAATAATTACGCACTTCCATGACATCAAAGTCAAAAGTCTCTGCGTCAAGTTGTTCCATTGTATTTCTTGGTGATCTGGATAATGTATCAGCCAGATAAAGAAGTTTGCCTTTTGTATAGACTATTTTGAAGTTGTACTTTTGCAGCTTAAGCATCATTCTTTGTAATCTTGCTAGAGTTGAATACATAGGCTTTAAAATAGTAACCAGAGGTTGATGATCAGTTCCAATCTGAATATCTCGACCATAGATATAATCATGAAACTTGAAACATGCAAACACTATAGCCAAAAAGTTCTTTCTCAATCTAAGCATACTGCATTTCAGTTTGGGTAAGTGTTCTAGATGCATAGGCTACTGGTCTACCTTCTTGAAGAATGACTGCACCTAGACCAAATCTTGAAGCATTGAAGGAAAGAGTTACTGGTTTATTGACATTATAGTATCTTAATGTAGGGGGAGTAGCAATTTTCTGCTTAATGTCTTCAAATGCTTTATGGTGATGTTCTAACGATGACCATGTAACATTCTTACATGTTAGCTCTCTCAAAGGCGCTGTCAACTCACTGAAGTCTGGTATAAACTTGCCTAAATAGTTGACCATACCAAGAAAACGTTGCAGAGCTTGTACATTATCTGGAGCTGATATCTCAAGAATAGTTGCTTGCTTGGACGAGTCTGGTCTCAAGCCAATGCTAGTAAATAAATGACCAACATATATAACATCTGGTAGTCTGATTTTGCACTTAAGCTTGTACAATATCTGCAGTTGACATCTCAAAATAGCTGCTTGCTTGGATGGGTCTGGTCTCAAGCCAATGCTAGTAAATAAATGACCAACATATGTAACTTCTGGTAGTCTGATTTTGTAGTTTAGAGGGTTGAGCTTCAAGTTTACTTCACGTGCTCTGTCCAGAACTCTCTTAAAATTTCTGTCATGCTCTGCTTCACCATTGCCTCTGACTAACAAATCATCTACTATTATGGTATAAGGATAACCTGAAAAATTTGCTCCATTGCACGATGGAAGACTTCACTTGCAGAATTTATTCTAAATGGCATCCTGAGAAATGTGCATCTTCCAAATGGGGTACTGAATGGAATCAGTAATGAAGATGTGCGATCAAGCATTACTTGCCAAAATGAACTTTTTGCATCTAAGACAGAAAAAAACAGTGGCATTCAGTATTAGAGCTGCGACTTCCTTGACTGTATGCATAGGATGATGAGGTCTTTTTAATGCTTTGTTGAAATCCTTTGGGTCATGCATATTCTGATTTCATCTGAGCCTTTTTTTGTGAGCTGCTGCCATGGCCGACACCCATTTGGTAGGTTATGTAACTGGACAAATTACACCTTGCTGCACCATTTTGTCCAACTGGGCTTTGAGTTTATACCGCAAGGCTATCAGAACTTTTCTTGATGGTCTGACCACTGGACTGATCTCTAGGTCTAACTTCATAGAATACACAACTGGAAGTTTGCCCAACTTGTCATCAAAAACATAAGCATACTCTGAAGAAATAGTGTTAGTGAAGCTGGAACTGGAACATGTGCTTATTTAATGAACTTTGGTAAAAGAAAGCAGATTCATTCTCAAACTGTCTCTGAGACCCAATAATAACTGCACAGGTCTTTGGACTACATAAAACAATAAGCTATAACAGTTCTTGACCACATGACGCAGTGGTGGAGCAGTAGCGTTGTCCCCTCACAGAAAGAGGTCCTCCAGTTTGATTCTCGGCTGGGGTGCCTTCTGTGTGGAGTCTGCATGTCCCCCCTGCATTTGTGTGAGTTTCCTCGGGGTGCTCCGGTTTCCTCCCACGTACAAACACATGCGTCTGGAGCATTTCTCCCCGGGCCTCCGCTGAAAATTGGCTTCACTCCAAGTCGGGATTTCCTGGTAAACAAATGTTAAATAAATAAAATAATAAACATAGCATGAAAGTACCACTGAGCCTTTGGTTTGAAATTCTTCACCTACATAAGCAACAAGTTTTGCACAACTGATCACATTTAGCTGTTCACCAGCTCTCACTTTAGCAAAAGTATCTGCAGACATAACATTACATTTTGAACCAGTGTCTACTTTGAGCTAAGTGGGTTTACCATTGATCCAGACAGTACAAAATACTTCATTCTTTACCAATAAATCTACTGCATCAATTCTTTCACCAAATACTGACACACCATCCACATAGAAAGCAGACTGTTGCAGTTCTACTTGATCAATTTGCTTTTTCAAATTACCCTTCTTTACAACAGTATGAGGCTTACTTGATTTGCAAAATTTTTGAAAATGGTTCCATTTCTTACATTTTTGGCATTGCTGACCAAATGCTAAGCACTTTTCTCTTTTAGACGCATGGTTGGCACCACAATTAGGTTCATAGGTTGGTATTAGGCTATCGGCCCTAGGGGTTATACAAGCCTAGCCATAGCAATTCCCTGGATATTTCTTCCCACAATATTTATATGTTCATAGGCTGGTACTAGGCTATCGGCCCTAGGGCCTATACAAGACTAGCCAAAAATGGAATGTACTGCAGTGGGACCCAAACCGGGAATGACTGCTTGTAAGGTGACTGCTCTGCCCACTACACTCTTGCTGTACAATTGCGACAGTTAACAATAAAGCTTGACTTGGGTTTTGCTGAGTCACCCTTGTACTGCACTGAGCATGCTCCATTAACTGAACTAGTCTGGAAGATTGCGGGACCTCATAGGAAAACCCACAGGGGCTGCAGCTGCCATGTGATTAGGCCTGTTTCTGCCTGCCACATGTTGCATGCTGTCTACATTTGCTCTGGAGCCTGCTGAAGCCATGTTCTTATCACTTGCAATCATATTCGTATGCCTTTCTGTAACTTCATGGATTTGACAAATCTCAATACCTTTGCTCAGGTTTAAATCACGGTCACGAAGCAAAATCTTTCCCACAGCAGTACTATTAATACCACACATGAGCCTGTCCCTTCTTAATTCATCTTTTAAATCACCAATTTTACACATTTTAGCCTTGTTTCTCAGATCAGTAATATAAGCTGCGAAAGTTTCTCCTGGCTTCTGATCTCTTGTGTAAAACAAATGCCTCTGTAATATAACATTGGTCTGGGGGGGTTACACATCTCCCTGAATTTGCACTTCAAACACACGGGGTCTTCCCTTGATTAAGCCTGTACAATAATACAAGTTTCCCCTTCTCCTTCATACACTACTGGTGCATATACTAAATGAACACCCCCTTTCAATGGCCTCTGACCCTGCTAGGTTTAGCAAAATGAATGCCCTGGTGCATGCATCTTTATCAGAATAAGCTACTTGTATGAATATATCATACTTTTGTTCAAATATTCTCCAATTCTCTGCAATATTCTGATCAAATACAAGTGGTAGTGGTTTTTGAAAGCCGACTGCCATATTAATATATCTCAGTGATGACTTTTGCCAGTATGCATGCACACACACATACATATGCCAGAAATGTATGCCA